>NC_056529.1:31345483-31357497 GCF_019175285.1 Sceloporus undulatus
CATTCAGCCTTGTCTTTGATCCATACTTCAGGGAAATCCTGTACCCAAGGGTCTGTAGTTACTGGGAAGAGAGGCAAGGGGGCTTTGAGAGCCGCGCACCTGTGAATGGCAGAGATGAACTCTGGACCATTCTCCAACTTCCATAAGAAGCCATTAGCCAAGTCCAGTGTCAACTTGTGACACCTCAGATAGCATCTTCCCAATATGCCATCATCTTCCCTCTGATTTGCACATGCCCTAATGCGATCTATAATTGGACCTAATCTTATTGGAATGTTGTTCCAAATCCTGGCTCTCTGTTGCCCTTTTCCATATCCTTTTAGCACAATGCTTTCCTTTGACTCTTCCCCAAATTGTGCCATCTTAGGATGCAAGGTATTGACTGCTGCTCCTGAATCCACCGAAAGCTGAGCCTCAGATGGAGATTCAGTGCCAATCTGTGCCTTCACTGTGGGGCCAGGCAAGAACCAGGCTGGTGCCCAGCCATTTACCTCCAGGGACATGGTGATGCTGTCCTCATTGCTCTCCTGGGAGTCGCAGACCCAGAGGCTGTTCAGCAAGATCCGCAAGACTTGCGTGGCCATCTGGGAACTTGAAGCCATTGCCATCCAGAGTTCCCTGGCCTGCCTGCAAAATCAAGAAAGGCAGTAACCAACGTTAAAGACATCCTCTGGATGAGAACCTCTGGATCGCTACACACAAAACAAGGCTGTTTCCCCCTCATTCTGCAGCTTTATGGCTGCAGGGTATTTCAGCCAGAGACCAGGTGCTTATAGTAGTTACACAGGAGTAGCAACCTACAACGGAGAGGATGACCAGAGGTCCATTGCGTTTCTTATGGAAAACCAAAGTCCATTTTTCCTCTGGCTGTAGGTTGTAGTGGCTCAGTTTTCCCCTTAGATCTTCATAGATGTCTTTGGATACATATCTTTTGCTGCCTTGTTTGTGTAAACTTTAAATACTGTAAAGGCTTTTTTAAAATGAAACAACTTCATAACTGGGTGATTTTATGGCAAATATCCCCAAAAAAGAAATGTACTGAATAACTCAAGCAATACAGATCCTCAAACGCTGTATTGAGACGGATGAAAACTTCTCAGACAATACTTCTTGTGTTTAAAAATATGATAGGGGGAAATAATATTGATGAAACATTGGGTTTTGCTTTTTTTTAATGTAGTTAGCAAATAACATGGTAGCAGACATTTCTGGCAAATAAAATGAAGATGACGGCTTTGAAAGTACTGTGTTTCTTCTCCGGAAAGTAAAAATCAGTTTGATTTTTGTCCAATTTCTGTGTGGGTTAATGTGGACTAATGCTCAATGTCCCGCGTCATGTGAAACAGACCCCCGCTTTTGCAGGAATTTGTTCCATTTTCTGTGTTCGGAGTTAATGCGTACGTTTGTATGACAATGATCCTGACTTGTTGGATTTTCCCATTTTTAACCGTTGTGATGAAACTCCATGTAAACGGAGTATTCAAACAGTATTTATTTCGCAGTACATTGCAGCCCAATGTTCTTTCGCCTACAAAAAATCACGACATCCAGTTCCTATGCTATATAGGATCTCCGATGGACAAGACCCCGGATATCCGTCACTTCTTCGTTAATATTCTCTTTGCACTGTGGGGCTGCCGTGGGACACTTCGGCCCACTGCAGTTTGTTGTGCATAACTCCGTTTCTGCAGAGGAAGCCCAGGCCTTATGAGTGATCGGGGAGGGGCAAGAGCATGACAGGGCGAGTCACTCAAGGTGGAAAGAGTACAATTCATGTCCATTGGGGAGGGATCAGTGTGTGCAATGTGTATAGTAGGAGGGCATGGGGTTGGGACATTATGGGAACGCAGTTTTACCTTGTAAATGAGCCAGGTAGCAGTTTGGTTGCTGGTAAGGGGTCCCTTTCACCTATTATCGTTACAGCCTGAAGATCCAGTTAACTGCCATGGTTCCATAATTGGGAACTTTTGTGACTTGTAGAACTTGAGCTGCTGGTTGAGAGTCTAAGTGCCCCTTCGTACCTGCAAATGCCGACCTTAAAGTGGATGTCATTATCGCGTGTTGAAGGACCCAGGACTCCGGACTTGTCAACAGGTGCTAAATATACAAGTGAGTAGTGGGGAATGCAACATACTGATCTTGGGACAGTTAGTTTGCAGGAAAGAAGTCCACTGAATATTAGGAAAGCCTCCTGATGGGGAGCGGTGGAGAGTGGCATACGTGCCTTGGAGTGTGGGGGAGCCGCCTTCTTGGGAGTTGTTAAACAGAGGCTGGATGGCTATCTGTCACAGGGATGCTTGATTGTGGTCTTCCTGCATGGCGAAAAGGGTGGTTGGAGGCTCTCAGGGGCTGCTTCCAGGTGCCGATTCTATTCAAACAGACTTCAAAGTGCCAGGGGTCCTATAGGTCCCAGGCTTTCTTCTGCATGTCGGCTTCAAGCTCTGCCTTCTGCCCTAGGACTTCCCGCTCAGTTGCCGTCATGCAATTGTTCGTTAAAAAGGGGGGGAGAAATGGGAGAGGGAGGAAAAAAAGCCTGCTTGGGAATGAGAAGAGGAGAAAGAGGAGCCATCAGCGCTGTCACTGATGTAAGTGCCCAAGTTCGGACTGCAGCCGAAAGCACTTACACATGAAGCAATCGGGGAAAGCGCGCAATGGGAGGGCATGACAGGTTTTCCCCTCAGGAAAGGAGGGCGCTCGGGTGGTGGGGATGAAGCACTACAGGGAAAAGCATGGATCATGGATGAGGCATGGCCACAGAGTACTCCCCCGCAATTCCCTTGGCAGCTCCTATGATAAGTCCTCTTCAATCCCCCCAGGCCATGGGAACCCACGTGGTGTTTGTCACTCACCTTTTTACTTTCAAAGGAAGGGCCATGGGAAAACCCTTCTGAGAAATCGTGCGGGAGAAAAGCCCGGATAGGTTTGGCCTGAAAGTCTCCATAAATCGGAGATGATCAAAGCACAAGGCAGAGAAACATAGGGAGGACTGGTGGGGCTGTTCTATAGATTCAATCAGTCTCCGGGTCTTGTAATTAGATTTCTGGGGTGGGCGGATGAGGTGTGTGGGCTTTAGCCATAAGATGCACGTCCAGAAGATGCAGAAGTCTTGGGGGCTGACCGCACATGTCACATGTTGGCAGTGCGTAGGGATGTGTTTTGAACTGGTGGCTGTAATTACAAGAAGAGGCATATTTACCCAAAGCAGAAGCCGCCTCTTGAGCTTTTCACAAGAGGCAGAAAAGGCGGGCGGAACTAATCCAGGGGGGGGGCGATCCAGAGAAGGCAGAGCTCAGGGCTCAGTGGGTGATCCTTGAATAGGACCAACCCTGTTTTTGCACAATAAGCTACTGAATAGGCCCAATGTGTGCCCCGACGAGTCAAGATCTGGAACCAAGCCCTAATGACTGAGGAGTTAGGTATGTTTAATCTGAGAAGGAGGGCTGGGCGATGAGGATGATGTCATTTAAATATTTGACGGTGCAATGGAAGAGGGAGCAAGCTTGTTTTGGCTGCGCGAGATCAAAAAACACAAAAGGCAGTGGGATCTATCTACAAAGCCTGGGATTGTGTTGTGAGGCATCTAGAATTCTGCTGTAGGGCCTCCAATGTCCTCCAAACAGAATCCCAGGACTAGAGAGGATACTCATGGTGGTAAGAGGTATCAAGTGGGTAATGGTGTAGAGTTGAAAAAGACCTTAGGGCTCCAAGTGGAGAGGTTCAGGACTGTAACTCATCTTCTGTTGAGGTTACCCAGAGAATCTCATGAGCAGCTCTGTATATGCGCAATCTGTTCTAGCATCATGAGTTTGTGAGTGGGGGATTGATCGTTCTGAGTTTGCAAATGGAGAAAGCAACAAGGAGTTCAATCACCATGTGAACCATTGACGACCTGGTGTCAGGTCTCTGAAGTTCTTCCAGGACTTCTTGTTGGCCTTACCTCTTCAGAAGGATAGGAGAAAGAGAGAGGGAGATGGAATTTTTCTTGTGTCGATCCATCGGCAATCGCTCTGAAGAGTCCTGTTTCAGGACTGTACACACGACCCTTGGCACTGCCTTGGTCTGTTGCAATCACAGATGCATATAGAATGTCCTTGGGCTTCCACTCCACAATGCTCTGGAGGAAGTAGGCTCAAGATATGAACGGCTGCAGGCTGGCAAGTGTCGTTGTTTGGCGAATAGTTTCAGAAAGGTGGTAAGATGTTTTGCAAGTGGACGCAGGTGTGGTTGTCGGATGCTGGGTTGGCGTTTTCCCCATGCTGAGAATTGTCGAGAGCCTTCATGAAAATGTGAAGGTACAGCCATTTAAAACTGAAGCAGTGCCACTAGACATGGCTCTTTAATCCCAGAGTTTGGTGGGTAAATCTATTCTGGGATTACAAATCCCATAAATCCTCAAGGGAAGCTGGAGACAAAATAAGGTTGGTCTGCAGTTTTAGTGGGACAGGCCCAGATATGCTCAGAAGCATGCTTACTTCATGTGGGCCGGGATCACCTTACCTCCGGGACTCCTGACGTGGTCTGCTGTTTCCGTGCAGTTGGTCCAGCTTTCGCGTCAGTGCAGCTGATGGGTCGCGTCGGTATGAATAAGAAGATGAGGAGGATTTATCATGAACGTGGCAGGAGACTGTGGGTAGTGTGGAGATAATGTATCGCGAGAGGCCCTTTCACACTACTGTGTGCACTATGATTCCACTTAACTGCCTTAGGCAACAACATCGAATTAGGAGCGTTACCTGAAGGAACTTAGGGGAATTCAAAAGGCACTTTCCCGGAAAAATCCACACCATTGCGTTTGTGACACTTTTATCTGTTAGAACCACATTTCGCCTCGTGTGATAAGACCACCGTTGTCGTTTCAAAAGGTCCCTAGATGTGTTCACCCAACAAACAGTTACCAGACAATACGGCTATAAAGCTTTGGCCATGCCAATTGCTATCTACCTTGGGGGAGTTTGACATTTTGTCGCGTGTGAGGATCCGCCCCGCTGACTCATGAACTTATTTGAGAGATATGTACCAATGCAGCCTTTCTTATGCTACTGTCAACACGTTCACAGTCCGTTGTCCCCTGTGCGGTAATCATGGATTTCTAGAAGGGTTCCACAAGTCTCCCATCGCAGTAAACCTGCCGTAAACCCTCCCCTCGAGCAGAGGGAAACGTCTTTGGGTGGCTTTGGTGGGATAAATCCTTTTAATAGCCGGAAGAAACATACGATCGCTGCTTTCCCTTCAAAGTCTTAGGACACCCATGAATCTGATGGCACTTCAAATGCCATCTGGAAAGAAATTTCTTGAAGAAGGGGGCGATACGACCAAAGTTCGAATCCCCCTCAGACATGGAGCAACGTCACAACTAGCCTAGCATAAGGCAAAGAACAAACCACCAAACACACAAGTACGGAAAACTATGTTCTCGTGTAAGGTTGCAGAACCTAAATGGGGTTGTCATGTTGAGACAGATGCAGACAAACTGCTGTTGTCGTGTTGTGGCCTTCAAGCAGTTTCTGCTTACCGTGACTTTAAGGTGGATCTCTCTGAGATTGTTGGCAAGCATTTGTTCCAGAGGTTTGCCCTTGCTCTCCTCTGAGGTGCGGATTTTACCAGGCGGGCTGAAAGCAGAATTTGAACAGGATAAAAGCGTCTTTGGCTGGTACATTTCACACAATTTGAGCCTTGTCCGGCTGATGCCTTGCATTCATTACTGTAGTGTCCTTTGAATAACAAGGAAAACCATCAATAGGCTCTCAATCTCAATGCCATTCAATTCACTGCTTCGTGCCATAGGTCCTTCCATGTGTTTGAATGTGCACCCGGCATCCCTGCACTCATTTATTCCATCTATGCTGATCACAATAATTTGGATCGCCGCAATCTCTAAACCCAAATTGGCTAAGATTCTCTGGGCAATAGGCTGGCAAATGGAATGAAAAACGCGGGACGAAGTCCCTTTCAGGTAGGTGTGAATATGCTTGAGCGCATGTGTGATGTTGCGTGGGAAAAGCGTCTCCAGATGTGCCTAAAATACAAATGAATGATGGATCCTAGAGCAAACAAGGCCTCGAGTAGCCAAAATGACTAAATTTAAGCTGTCTTGCTTAGGCAAACATGGACTCACAAGGTAAAACTGTAAGGACGGGAGGGAAGGAAAGTAGAAGAAACAGCTCCAGTGGATAAGCTAGGGTGCCTTAAACTGAAGAAAATGTGGTTGACATCACTTTAACCGCAATGGGACTCCGTCCCCCTAGTGCCTGGGGATGTTCAGTTTGTGTGGCGCCAGCACATATTTGGCAGCGCAGAACCACACATTTGTATAACATCCACACATTCCCGGAAGGCGCTACAGAGCTTAAAAGTGGTGCCAAAAGGAATAAGAGTGGCCTTTGTTGTAGGCATGGAAGCCATTTCGAATTATGGCAACCCTACAATGGAACCTGTCATGGGTTGTCTTATCTTAAAGGCAGTGATTGCCAGGGAAATACGCCTCAGGCGAGAGAAGTGCAGTTCTCTGGTACAAATGGGAGGTCGAAACCTGCTTCTCCAAGAGTAATACTACAGTCTCAAACCGCCTTCACATTAGGCGTTGCTCGAGAGGTCAGAGACGACGTGGAAAGCCACAGCATGAACAGCCTGGGGGTGGGGGGAGGGGGGGGGGGGTGTATATCTGAGCTAAGGTATATATATAGATATATTTAGCATAGAATGGTGGGGCAGAAAGAAAGGTGAGATATAAGCAATGGTTGAGGGGAAAGGCCCGTAAGTACTAAATAAAAAGAATAGAATTTACCATTATATAATTATTATATATTATATATGGGGAACAGGCCAGGATATCGTACCTAATCCTTTTATAATTTACATTACAATAATAGTATTTTATTATGTATTTTGGGATAAGGGAGGATATAATAAACATAACTATAATAATAATTTATTATATTAGCATTAGATATGTATGTATGGGAGAAAAAGGGCTATAAAATAATAATAATAATAATTAATAAAATATAATAATAATCTAATTTATTTCTTATTTAGTTATTATATCCCACCTTCAGCCAATGGATCCCAAGGGCGGCTTACAATTTATTTTAATCAGACAGTTCCCTGCCCTTCAGGCTTACCATCTAAAAAGGCCCCGAAACAAAAGGAGAAGGGGAATGATTGAGGGAAAGGGGGATGAGGTCCAGTGTCTTTTCTCCCTCTTAAGCTGTACCACGGCAGATGGATTGGAGGGATGGGCTCTTCCTTCTTAGTCTAGTCCTGATGGACGCTTGACCTGCCTGTTGAAACTCCCTCTCAGGCCGCGGATGCGCAGTGAGGAAGGCGGAGTCTCCTCCTCTCAAGCAAAAAAAAAGCGTGTGGCAGTTTGGGGTGAGGGCGGGCGTCTAATTCCTATAAGGCAAGCGGTTGCGCAGTGGGGAGGGCGGCGTTATTCCTCTCAGGCCGGCAGATGGCATTGGGGGAGCGCGGCGTCTCTTCCTCTCAGGCAGCTGCTGTTGGCAGTTGTTGAGGGGGAGTCTCCTTCCTAGTCGGCAGTTGGCAGTTGGGGAGGGCGGAGTCCCTTCCTCTTCAGCCGGCAGATGGCAGTTGGCGAGCGCTGAGTCTCATTCCTATAGGCCAGCGTTGCAGTTGGGGCGAGGGAGGGTATCCTTCCTCTCAGGCCGGCAGATGAGTTGGGAGGGCGGAGTCTCCTTCTCTCGGCCGGCAGATGGCAGTTGGGGAGGGCGGCGTCTCCTTCCTCTCAGGCCGGCGTGGCAGTGCGGGAGCGCGGGAGTCTCCTTCCTTAAGGCCAGCGGTTGGCGTTGGGGAGGGCGGAGTCCTTCCTCTCAGGCGGCAGATGGCAGTGGGGAGGGGCGGAGTCTCCTTCCGCTATGGCCGGAGATGGCAGTGGGGAGCGGGAGTCTCCTTCCTCTCAGGCCCATCGGTTGGCAGTTGGGGTTGTAGGGCCGGCGTCCTTCCCTTCAGGCGGCTCGCTGGCAGTTGGGGAGGCGGAGTCTCCTTCTTTCAGGCCGGAGAAGATGGCATTTTGGGAGGGGCGGAGTCTACTTCCTCTCACGGCCGGCAGATGGCAGTGGGGAGGGCGGAGTCTCCCTTCATTCTCAGGCCAGCGGTTGGCAGTTGGGGCTGAGGGGCGAGCTCCCTTTAACTCTTCAGGGCCGGCGGTTGGCATTTGGGGCGGGCGGAAGTCTCCATTACTATCGGCCGGCAGATGGGCAGTTGGGGAAGGGCGGCGTCTACTTCTCTAAGGCCGGCGAATGATGGGCAGTTGAGGAGGGCGGAGTTCTTTCCTCTCAGGCCGGCAGATGGCAGTTTTTAGGGAGGCGGAGTCTCCTTCCTCTCAGGGCGGCAGATGGCAGTTGGGAGAGGCGGGGCAGTCTAGGCCAGCGTGTGGTTGGCAGTGGCCGAGGTCGGAGTATCCTTCCTCTCAGGCCGTGCGGTTGGCAGTTGGGGGGGTGGGAGTCTCAGGCCAGCGTTGTTGGCAGTTGGGGAGTCTGGGCGGAGTCTCCTTCCTCTTCAGGCTGGCGGTTGCCAGTTGGGAGGGCGAGCTCAGGCCAGAGGTTGTCAGTTGGTGCGGGCGGAGTTCTCATCCTCCTTCAGCCGGAGGTGGACCAGTGGGAGGCGGAGTATAGGCCAGCGGTTGGCCGATCTGGGAGGGCTGAGTCTCCTCCTCTAGGCGGCGGTTGGCAGTTGGGAGTAGGAGTCTAGGACAGCGGTTGGCAGTTGGGTGAGGGCGGAGTATCTTCACTCTCAGGCGGCGGTTGGCAGTTGGGCGAGGGCGGAGTATCAGCCAGCGGTTGGCCAGCTTGGGAGGGCGGAGTCTCTTCCTCTCAGGCCGCGCGGTGGTTGGCCAGTTGGTGAGGCGGAGTCTCAGGCCGAGGTTGGCAGTTGGGGGAGGCGGAGTCTCCTTCCTCTCGGACGGCGGTTGGCAGTTGGGGCGGGCGGAGTTCTCCGGACAGCGGTTGGCAGTTTGGGGGGAGGAGTCTCCTTCCTCTCAGGCCGGCGGTTGGCAAGTTGGGGAGGGCGGCGTCTCAGGGACAGCGGTGGCGTGGGGAGGGGCGGAGTTCCTTCCTCTCAGGCCGGCGTTTGGCAGTTGGGGAGGGCGGAGTCTCGGCCGCGGTTGGCCGGTTTGGGGCGAGGGCCCGGAGTCTCCTTCCTCTCAGGCCGGCGGTTGGCCGTGGGGGGGCGGAGGCTCCGGAACAGCGGTTGGCAGTTGGGGAGGGCGGCGTCTCCTTCTCTCAGTGGGGAGGCTACAGTTGCGGAGGGCCCGAGGAATAATAATAATTTGCCATTATCGTTTAGCAATATCTCGGGGACAGTGGAGAGATCTAGAAAAATTTGGGGGACGGCAGGAACTATCAAAGCAAAATATTATCATAATATGAAGCTCTATTATATATATATCTATATAATATGGGGAAAGACAGGATATAGTAAAACAAGTATTCTATTTTTTTAAATTACACAACTCAGCATGTTTTCTATGTATTGCGGAAACGGGAGGCTACAATAAACTGAATAATATAAGAATTTTTCGATATAATGAGATTTATGATGGATGCTATTGGGAGAAAAGTGGGAGATAAAATAATAATAATAGAGCAATAGCTATTATATAATAGTGGGAAAGGGGGATAGAATAAAATAAAATTAAGTAATGTTCTACTGGATAATTAGATTTGAGTAGCTCATAGCAGCTGCTATAAAAACAAGAAAAGACGATATATATATAAGATACCGAACATCTATGAGGGATAATATAGAAGATACCCGTATATAAACACTAAGATATATATATATATATAATCTAAAACATTATAATATATATATTTTTAATAAATTAAATTTACAATACATGCATATATCTATATATATAATATATATAAACACACACACACTATATATACTTATATTCAGCACTTGACCTAGAGGTTCATTCTCGAATCCTCCAAATGGGTTACGGCCCTGAATTCCCCCATTGTTGAGGGACCAAGGGAGGCTTCGCTCCCTTCCGTCCTTCAGTGACTCGCTAACCGGAGCCCAACGGAGGCCGAAGCCGAGAGCGGCGGCTCGTAGGCCCCAGCACCGCCTGCCTCCTCTGCCATACTTCCTTATTCTCGCTTCGGCGTGAAAAAGAGCGGTGGGCGGAGCCAGGCCGGCCGGCGAGGCTTTAGCCAATCAGAGAAGCTCCCCGGCCTCGAATACACTGCCATTTCATTCCTCCCTTCACGGCTCCGGACTCGAGGACACGCAACACCCACCTTCAATGAGGGGAAAACCACCAATGATAAACACGCCACCTGCTCGAAAACCACGTCCCCATTCCGACAACTCTGTACAGTGAGGCCCCTAAGCCCGCCCCTGCCCAAAGTGCCGCATCCTCCAGGACAAACGAGTGGGCCGCGCAGGTCTCCTATATAATTGACTGGACGTCTCTTTACCGCGGGGGCCTGGACTGGAAGAGTCGGGGTTCCTTGTATATACAGAAACAGCAGCGCCATTTGGGGACGAGATAGACATGTATAGGTAGAGGTTTGAGGTAGCATCTAGATGTACACACAACACCCATATATTAAAATATGAATAGTATATGAGTATTCAGTTCAATCTGATGAAGGAGTGATATTTTATTGGGATCTTTATAGCTTTCTATACATGAGTGCTATTGGTTATTTGATATCTGTTGGTTACATAGGAGGATATTCTACATATGAGATGGATATTAGTTAGTTATTATTTGATGCAAATACCCTGTCGATTTCTTGGATATTTTATTATTATGATTAGATGTATATATCTATATATAGATTTATATCTCTATTTTAATATTATATTTTATTTATTATTTTATATATATAGAATATATATATCTTTATACACTTTATATTATTTATTTTTATTATTTACATATTATTTTTTATTATATTTTATTTCTTTATCAGTAGTCAGTCAGTTCTTTTATTAGGAATACATACAACAACAACAACAGAATTTATCAACAAAGACTCAGGATTAAGCAATTATCTTGTTTCCTCCAGCAGAAAATTGTGCTATCTAGCTGGAAATATGTGGGGATCTGATCTTCAATAATAACCACTGATAACCCATCCCCAGATCTCCTTATTATATATTATAAATATTTCATTTCCTATTTAAATATATATATATATCATATATAGATATATATACTTTTCTTATTTGTCATTTATTTTTTATTATAATATATTCTATATATATAAAATAACATATAAATACTAATATAATATTCATAATATAATTATATTTGTATTTATTGTTCTATATGTATTTTTATTCATTATAAATATATATATATAATATATATATATATAGTTATATAATAATTTATATCATTGTGTGTGGTGTGTGTGTGTATATATATATCTATATATTATATTATATATATATATATATATAAGGTTTGGAATTGTCGCTATGTGGCAACAAAGATCTCTCTGACAGAGTTTGCTTAAAGTCTATGAATGAGGGGGGGGAAAGGTTGCTATAATCCCAGCACTGAGCCAAGTAAGTTAATGCAGTTCTAAACTGATATTTCTGCGCGTGCTTTTGCATCTATACAGTGATGGACTCCTTGATACGACTCTATTCAGAAGCAAGAGAAATTTACTGTTACAGTTTTGTGACCAAAGTCATCTGATCCGTTCTCACATTTGAATATTTCACAATCTGCCCAGGTTCCTTTGTTTCAGTCTCCTTCCTTCCAGTTCTCCTCTCCAGTATCTGGCGGGATGCACTCCGACCCAGCACAGAAAAGACATTCCCTTTGGAAACAAGTACTTTCACCGCGTCATCCTTATTTTATTTGCCGACCTGTTGCTACCATGTTATGTAACCTACATTAAAAAAGCCAAACCCAATTTTCAATATCATTCCCCCTCCCACTTTTTAAAGACAAAATGGTAACTGCGAAGTATCGTCTGAGACGTTTATCCGTCGCAATTACAGGCGTTTGAGGATCTGTATTGCTTGAGTTATTC
>NC_056529.1:31357522-31367431 GCF_019175285.1 Sceloporus undulatus
ATTTCTTTTTCGGGGATATTTTCCCTTAAAATCACCCAGTTATGAAGTTGTTTCATTTAAAAAAGCCTTTACAGTATTTAAAGTTTACACAAACAAGGCAGCAAAAGATATGTATCCAAAGACATCTATGCAGATCTAAGGGGAAAACTGAGCCACTACAACCTACAGCCAGAGGAAAAATGGACTTTGGATGGACCATTTTTGGTCCGCTGGTTATCCTCTCCGCTGTAGGTTGCAACTCCTTTGTAACTACTATAAGCTACCAGTTCAAGCACCTGGTCCCTGGCTGAAATATCCTGCAGCCATGCTTTTCTCATTTGTTTGTGTGTAGCGATCCAGAGGTTCTCATCCAGAGGATGTGTTTGTTGCTTATTTATGAAGGGATCAGGAGCATCATCAGTCTTCTGAAAAGAAAGGAGTACTGGGATGTGTGTCTTTTCACCAACTCCTTTTCTCCATGTTTAGAAACAGTCAAAGTCAAGACAAGGAGCAATCTGAAGCTGGAGATCTATGCAGGTTTCTCGGAACAAGGATCCTTGGAAGCGCTTGGGATCTGCTGTGGATCATCTTCGTCGCTCTGACTTGGAGGAGGAGGTGGCCACGTTGTCTTCTGATGAAGATGGCTGGAAATTTAGAACAGGCGTCATTCCAGGGCAGAAACAGAGGAACAAACAAGCTTTCAAAATGTGAGCTAGACAATGCAACTGTTCAATAGAAGTATAGTGTCTAGATCAAGGGAACTAATGGTGCCACTCTATTCTGCTCTGGTCAGGTCCCACCTGGAATATTGTGTCCAGTTCTGGGTACCACAATTTAAAAAGGATGTTGAGAAACTGGAGCATGTCCAAAGGCGGGTGACTAAAATGGTGAAGGGTCTGGAAACCATGTCCTATGAGGAAGGACTTAGGGAGCTGGGGATGTTTAGCCTGGAGAAAAGAAGGTTAAGGGGTGATAGGATAGCCCTGTTTACTTGAAGGGATGTCATATTGAGGAGCGAACAAGCTTGTTTTCTGCTACTCCGGAGACTAGGATCCGGAGCAATGGATGCAAGCTCCAGGAAAAGAGATTCCACCTAAACATTAGGAAGAACTTCCTGACAGTAAGGGGCTGTTCGACAGTGGAACAAGCTTCCTTGGAGTGTAGTAGAATCTGCCTCCTTGGAGATCTTTAAACAGAGGCCAGATCTGTTGGGGATGCTTTGATTGAGGGTTCCTGCATGGCAGAATGGGGTTGGACTGGATGGCCCTTGCGGTTTCTTCCAATTCTATGATTCAGTGGATTAGTACTTGGTTAACTGTCCGAACCCAAAGGATGCTCAGCAATGGCTCCTCTTCTTCACCCTGGAGAGAAGTGACCAGTGGGGTGTCCAGAGGGGTCCTGTCCTGGGCCCAGGGCTATTCAACATCTTTATCAATGGTTTGGATGATGGAATAGAAGGCATGCTTATCAAATTTGCAGATGATAGCAAATTAGGAGGGATAGCTAATACCCCAGAGGAGAGGATCAAAATGCAAAATGACCTGAATAGATTAGAAAGTTGGGCCAAATTTTCTAATCTATTTCAACAGGGAGAAACGTAAGGTACTGCACTTAGGCAGAAAAAATGAAAAGCCTAGATATATGATGGGGGACACCTGGCTTAACAATACTATGGAGTTTATCACATGGGGGGGGGGAATCCTATTCAGAGACGGGGTTTAAGTCAGAAAAACCCCACAAAAGCGGGTTGATTTTCACACAACATTGTTGTTAAAGTGGTGTTAACCCCAATGGAAAGTAGACAAAATAACTAACACTTTGCTGCTCTTTCCTGATGCTCCAAAACCGGCTGCCCATGGCAGCTGCCTCCCTTTGCCTAATGGAACAGATGTGTTAAAACAACCTGGAGACTTGCAATCAAAACCAAAGAAAGAGACTGTAAGGAAAAAACAGATTGAGGCTCAGGAGCAAGACACTCAGGCCAGTGTTAATGGCAGTGACACTGAGGGTGGTCAAGGAATGTTCTTGGGATTGGGCTGTCTATGCCCGAATCGAGCTCCAGGAGGGCTGGACAGTCCTGGACACCCCAGAGAAGTTCCTGCAAGGCACACGCCTTCTTGCCAGGTAGGCAGAGCCCCAGTCTGGGGGAGTCCTCTTTCTTCGTTTCTTCGTGGGTCTGGCATGCCCAGAAAGGCCTGCTTGTTGCTGGACAAGGGCATCATCCTCCCCCATGGGTGGGGGGTCTCTCATCTCAAGGAGCTGCATGTGGCCACCACCAGTGCTAAGAGATGGTGTACAAGATGACCATTGTATTATTCTGCCCCTCAGGGCCATGACAGATGTGCTAGCCCTCAGATCCAAGGGATCTTATCTGAGGCCATGTCCATCTTCAAGAATGATAGAAAGATGAAATGAAGCTGACGACGCTCTTTCCCTCATGGCTGAGGTAAGACCCCCTCACACCAGTGACCCCAGAGTAGCTCCTGCCATGCACAAAAAAGCCTTGCCCTTCAGTCGGACTTCCCAGGGGTCTCATGCCCCACAAAGTCCATGGTTAGGAACAGTGGGACACACTGCCCAGAGACTGCTGTAGGGGCTTGGCTCATTATTTGAGATCAAAGGCTTGTTGCTTCTGAAAGACAAGGAAAGCTGCCCCCATTTCTCTCCGTCCTTGTGGTTTCTCAAGTGAGGTCCTGCTGTGGACCAGAGAGCCCCTTTGACCTACTCATCCACCAGCCAAGGCCCTCTGTCTTTTGGATGCACACAAACACACGCGAACTTCTCTTCTTTCCTCCTCTCCCTGCTTCTCCGTTTTTGAAAGTCCAACCACCAAGGAGATGGTGGACTGGACATCGTTCAGGCATCACCTAGAAAGGGGCAACTTCTTCTATAACTGCAATGAGAGAGCTATGTTTGAGCTCCTTGAGGACAACATCGTCCAGCCAGAGAGGAAGGAGCAGAAGGTTCAAGGGTTTCAGGAAGGGCTGGGGGGGGCTTCCTATCATGGACAGCCCCGCTTGCTGAAAGTGACCCTGGTCACCTCTGGTCTTGCTCAGGTCAAGCACCTAAGGGATGGAGCTCCTGGTCTTTACGGAGTTGCTCTTCAGTGGAGTAGAACAAGATGTCCTCCGGGACCTGAAGGACATCATGACAACTCCCATGTTTTGGATGGCCAAGGACAAGAAACATCATCCTAGAAGTCCCTTCCACATCCAGTCTTTCTTTGAACACGTTAAGTCCGCACAGGCTTTTCTGTGCCACCCATGGACACATTTCCTATAAAAAAACCTCCCTTGATGTCTCCAAGACCCCACGTTGCTTCCTGACCTGCCAGCAGCCTGCCTCCCTGTGATGGTCACTGGCCAGAGAGGGACAGAGTGTCCCTGGAGCAAGTATAGTTTCTTGTCAGACAACTCTTTCCTCTCTCCCTCTGCAGGAATGTCCCAGCATCCGAGCCAGCTTTTTCGCTATTTGGGTTAAAGTGATGAAAGCCAAGGAAAAAAGAAATGCACTATTATACAAGTGCTTCACTGCCTGCTGCCACTAATGCTGCACATCTGGACAAGGACAGCACACGCCGCCATGGCAAGCCAGCTCCCCCCCCCCGCACCCCATTCGACCCTTAAAGCCCCTTCCCTCAACCCTCTTTTGACCCCTTCAGATGTGGCTAGACTGAACTCCCATTAAAGTGGAGAGGCAAGGGAACCAAAAGGCAAGGATGGGGCATCCTGCTCTGTGGCTCTGGGTTCCAACTGGTAGGCAAAAGAGGGCTCATCTTTGAAGCTGCAGAGAGGCAACAACTTCTCCTTGAGGAGGAGGAAAATGAGGAGTTAGCAGCACGGAGACCAGTTTGCCCCTAGGACTGTGCAGCCAGCCCAGCAGGACACACCACAGAGTGAAACAGGGCCTCCAGTTTCCCAGATGGCAGCCTCCCTGGAAAACCAATCTCCATCCCTCTTTGGGTGCAGATGTGCGAACTGACACTGCTAAACTACATCCACTTCCTGTGATGGCCATACATTCAGAAGATATTTGAGAGTTTTGCCTGGGAAGACTTGAAGGCACACACATAGGATACTGGATTGTATCACATAGGCTGAAATCAGGGGTTAAAAAGAAATTTCCCCAGGACACGCGATTGTAGCAAAGATTTTCTCACACATCGCGTTTGGAACTTCTCCAATGCTCTTCTCTGTACAAATACTGGTTGCCTGCCAATCACACCATATATGTCAGTCACTACAACCCAAGTCTGGTTCTCTTTCGAACTGGGAATCAAAAGGAGGCAGAGCCATGGCAAGAACTCCTGAGAGGGAGTTCGCCAGGCAAGTCAAGCTCCATCAGGACTAGCCTGGAAGAAGGAAGAGGCCTCCCTCCAATCCATCTGCCTTGGTTCAGGCCTTAGAGGGAGAGAAGAACCACTGGACCTCATCCCCTTTCCCTCCATCATTCCCTTCTCCTTTTGTTGCGTTTCTTTTAGATTGTAAGCCTGAGGGCAGTCTGATTAAAAATAATATTGTAAGCCGCCCTGAGAGCCATTAGGGCTGAAGGACGGGATATAAATACCTAAATAAATAAATAAATAAAATTTCTTTCATTTCTCTGCAGATAAATAACCACAAGGAGAGAGCTCAGTTCTTCATCTGCCAGGCTCTGGAATATCTCCACCATCCACAAGCCAGAATCAGGTTCACAGCAGGCCAGTTCATAGGTGAGCCAAGGGCTAGGTGCCTTGTGTGCTCTTAGGTCATGCACTGAATGGTTACAGTGTAGAGTTGTCAGGACACCTTGATGAGTAGAACATTCTCCACCTGGGAAAAGGTAAGGTAAGGGAGGGCTGCTGGGTTTCCTGTTGGGTGGGGTGGCCAGAAGCGGACCAACTGAAGTGGCCCTGCACATGGTCTGTGGCAGAGGAGAGGGAGAAACTGGCCTTTATTATTCTGTGGGCACAGAAAGCAGTGCCTTGTTGGATATGCTGACCTGGCCCACATCACTCAGCATCCTACTTGGTTACCTATGGACCTCATTTCTACTTTAGTTTTCCAGGAGATGGGATCGAATCCAGATCTCAGCTTAGAACACTCTGCAGAAAAATACACGGAGATGCTGCTAAAACTGTCTCTCATGAAGAGATGAGCAGAGCACTTGAAGTAGCAGACTCAACACAAGGGGAGGGAGCACAGGTATGCCCTGTGGGGTGTGCCCACAAGTGTGCGTGCAAATTGGCAGGCATGAATGTGGCTGACACGGATGCTGCAGGATGGTGGAGTGAGGCTGGCCAAGACCCCCATAGGAGTCCTGGCAAGGTTCCCCACTGTGCCATGTGCTCCCTGTTCAGGCTATCCGGAGCAGGAGAGGAGCTTCCAGAAATACCTGAGGAGGAGGACACCACCATTGGAGGTGAGTCCTTTGACCCTACATCCCCTCTGGGACCCACATAAGGACCCCCACCTAGAGTTGAAAATCACCTCCACCCCTGACTGACACACACACACACACACACACACACCAACTTGGCCAGAGGGTATTGGCATTGCTGGGCATCCTTATTGCTCTGGGAAGGAGCAGCCATTGCCCCTAAAGGGGGCAATTCAGCAGACATCCCCACCAGGGCTCTGTCTGAGGAGAACCTGCTTTGCCCTAATCTTTGCCCACACACTTGCTCTGCCCTTTCCTCTGCAGAGATCCAGCTCAATGAGCCTTTTGACAGACGACCAGCCACGCCACTCCTACCATCGGACTCCCCTGGGCCCACAGGGCCATCTGTGCATAAGGAAAACTGTGATATGCTTTTGGGCACACAAAGTCTGAGGGACAGCAAGCTGGCCCCTGGCTCAAAAAGGTTGCCTACTCCTGAGCTAGACAATGCAACTATTCAATAAAAGTATAGTGTCTAGATCAAGTAATGGTGCCACTCTATTCTGCTTTGGTCAGACTCCACCTGGACTGGGCACCACAATTCAGAAAGGACATTGAGAAACTGGAGCGTGTCCAAATGAGAGCCAACAAAATGGTGAAGGGTCTGGAAACCATATCCTATGAGGAATGCCTTAG
This sequence comes from Sceloporus undulatus, assembly GCF_019175285.1. Classification (NCBI taxonomy): domain Eukaryota; kingdom Metazoa; phylum Chordata; class Lepidosauria; order Squamata; family Phrynosomatidae; genus Sceloporus; species Sceloporus undulatus. The sequence continues at coordinate 31,363,556 of NC_056529.1, forward strand.
GGAGCTGGGGATGTTTAGCCTGGAGAAGAGAAGGTTAAGGGGTGATAGGATAGCCCCGTTTAAATACTTGAAGGAATGTCATATTGAGGATGGAGCAAGCTTGTTTCCTGCTGCTCCAGAGACTAGGATCTGGAACAATCGATGCAAGCTACAGGAAAAGAGATTCCACCTAAACATTAGGAAGAACATCGTGACAGTAAGAGGCTGTTCGACAGTGGAACAAGCTTCCTTGGAGTGTAATGGAGTCTCCTTCCTTAGAGGTTTTTAAACAGAGGCCGGATGGCCATCTGTCGGGGATGCTTTGATTGAGAGTTCCTGCATGGCAGAATGGGGTTGGACTCGATGGCCCTTGTGGTCTCTTCCAATTCTATGATTCAGTGGATTAGTACTTGGTTGACCAGCCGAACCCAAAGAGTGCTCAGCAATGGCTCCTCTTCTTCATCTTGGAGGAAGTGACCAGTGGGGTGTTCAGTGGGGCTCTGTCCTGGGCCCAGTGGTATTCAACATCTTTATCAATGACTTGGATGACGGAATAGAAAGAAAGCTTATCAAATTTGCAGATGATACCAAATTAGGAGGAATAGCTAATACTCCAGAGGACAGGATCAAAATTCAAAATGACCTGAATAGATTAGAAAGTTGGGCCAAAACTAACAAAATGAACTTCAACAGGGAGAAATGTAAGGTACTGCATTTAGTCACAAAAAATGAAAAGCATAGATATATGATGGGGGACAGCTGGCATAACAAGACCATAGAGTTTATCACATGGGGGAGGGGAATCCTATTCAGAGACAAGGATTTAAATCAGAAAACCCCCACAAAAGCGGGTTCATTTTCACACGACGTTGTTGTTAAAGTGGTGTTAACCCCAACAGAAAGTAGACAAAATAACTAACACTTTGCTGCTCTTTCCTGATGCTCCAAAATCTGCTGCCCATGGCAGCTGCCTCCCTTTGCCTAATGGCAGGGCCCAGCCCCGCTTCGTATTGAAAAGGCATATGGAGAGGCAAAAATTGCACTCAGCTACTCCCAGGAACAGACTGAAAGGCAAAGGCATTCTGTCTCAGGAAGCAGTGGGAGGTCTGGCAGATTGTTCGGATGTGAGGAGTCTTTGATCTATAATAATCTCAAATGTACTTTCAATCTCGGTTTTTTCTCCCCTCCCCAAGAGCCTTTGAAAACCCGGGGAATGGGGAGGGAGGACAATATATTCATCCTTGTGCATATAATTTTCAGCACGAAACCAAGATGGTTTGGACTAGGATCAGGCATACACAGCCACTTATATTTAGATGTTGTTATGCTATTGCCTAAACTTTGTCTGCATTTGCACTTACAAAAGTCTAAATATGTGTACACTTGGTATCCAAAATCAGTGGATACTAAAGTCCCATTAAATACAATGGCATAGTGAAATGGTATTCCTTATATAAAATCGTAAAGTCAAGGTTTGCTTTTTGGAATTTATATATTAAAAAAAAAAAAGCAAGCTGGGGATGGTTGAATCCATGGAAAAAGAATCCATGAATAAGGAGGGCTGGCTGTAATTGCATTAACCTTCATCATAGAAGATGGGTCATTGTGAAATTGAAGGCTTTCATGGCCAGCATCTATAGCTTTTTGTGGGTTTTTCGGGCAATGTGGCCATGTCCTAGAAGAGTTTATTCCTGATATATCACCAGCATCTGTGGCTCCTGGTTCTGCAGGGGCATTTTAAAGATGCATTTTTTTTTGTCCCACAAACTGTCTGCTGAGGAAATTGTTCACTAGATACTCACTCTTTGTAGTCTGAGTTTCCATTCCCAGCCGGGCAACTGTCCCAGTCATGTAATAAAGCTGTCAATACAAGGGAAACAGATCAGATTGGAAAGCATCATCTTATCCGCAGAATGCACTACCGACAGGGCGAAGTCAGTATTAACCTTCATAATTTCTCAGTCAACATCTAAATGAAGATCTAAATTAGTCAAGATCAAGATTCAGAATTCTTTGGTTCAGCAGATAAATGTTAGCAAGTGATAACAAGGCAAATATTATGACCATTGTCACTCCAAGTTCTTCTTCGGCTCAGGTTTTCATCTAAATGTTGCATTAAATTCCACCCTTTTGTCTCTCTACCTCCAGCCCTGCTCTCCCTGTCCACCCACTTTATTTGCTACTCCTCCGACTCTGTTACGGCACAAGCTCAGAGGAAGAAAGTAAGATTTCTCCTTCTCCCTCCTTCCTTTTCCATTTGGCCAGAAGCACTGGGGAAACATTCTCCCTAGTGCCCTTGAAAGCAGCACTGAGAAAATGACACATTTCAGGGTTGCTGGTGCCAGGTTTGCTGCTGCACCACAACGCCAAAGACTGACAGCAGAGGTAGATGTGTGCGGAAAAGACAAAGATAGGTCCCTCATGGTCACAGAGGTGAAGCAGTAGAAAGAGAAGTGGACAAAGTGTACATGTGCATGCATGCGCCCGTGTTGCTAGGAAGGTAATTTCTATTCTACGTCACTAACCAAAGCAGAAACCTCTTTTTCAAATATATCCCCTGCATTGCTACTGATCTGTTCAAATTGACCAACAAAATTGCAACCATTCCACAATACAGACGCAAGCTAGCATGCAGAATTATATTGCGGCAGGGAAGGGGCCACAGTCCAGTGGTGAAACACATGCTTTGAAGGCAGAAGGTCCCAGATCCTCACCAGTTAATGTGCCAAAGAAGTTGTGGCACAAGCTTCCATCTAAGGAATAGACTGACTCTATGAAAGCTTATAATACAATTTCTTTTGCACAGTTAGTCTCAAATGTGCTACTATGGCTATGGTTAGACCTCTTAACAATAAGGAATACAACTTCACCACCTTAGATAGGGCATGTCTGTTCACCCTAGAACAAGCCAGCTGGGCATCTTCAGTGCCACCTAATAGAAAAGGCGCTCTCCCCCCACCCACCCAGAAATAACCCATTGGTTTGTCCTATATCTCTCAAGAAGCGGGAATGAAAGGCACTTACCATCCCTTGTAGTGTTAGACTTTGACACTGGTTCCAACAGTTCATTTGCTTCTGCTATCAACAAGCCCACAAGATCTGAAGATGGAAGAGAGGCTTCTGTGGGCCTCTTTGTTTTGTCCGCTTCGGGCTGACTGTCACCTCTTTTCAGAAAGAACAGATTTTAGTTTATTTTGTGAAGTCGAAGGCTTTCATCCATAGTTTTTTTGGGGTTTTCAGACTATGTCGCCATGTTGTGGAAGACTTTATTCCTGACGTTACGCCCACATCTGTGGCTGGCATCCTCAGATGTAGGTGAAACGTCTGAAGATGCCAGCCACAGATGCAGGCGAAATTTCTGAAGATGCCAGCCACTGATGCAGTTAAAACGTCAGGAATAAAGTCTTCTAGAACATGGTCATGGAGCCCGAAAAACCCACAAAAATAATTTTATTATATTTTATTAAGAATCATCTGCTGGTGTAACCAAGCTACAAAATCATTGGGCGACCTTTTACCAAAGCCGTGGAGACTCCAACCTCACTGCCTACAATACAATAAAAGGGTAGCCTATCTTATAAGATTGTTGCAAGGATTCCTGAGAGAATCGATACCATCTTCTCCACCACCGTCTCAAATTGGCAGAGACGATTAATCCCCTTCCATCCCACTTTTCCAGATGCTTTTAAAACGTCCCAGTTTCTTTCTTCTCCTCCCGCTTTGCCCCTTTGTCCTTAGCTTACTTCAAGTGCTGCAAACTGAGCTCAAAGCGGAAAAGTAGATTGCACTAAAGAAACTCAGCAGAGAGGAGAAGTGCAATGGAGTCTTGTCTTTCACAGTCGGCTCAGGCAAAAGCAAACTGCTGCAGTTTTCTGTTCTTCCTGAATAATAACTTTG
>NC_056529.1:31367531-31371220 GCF_019175285.1 Sceloporus undulatus
CGAAATGTGGGCACTTACATCATGTGAACAGGCGTGATTAGGCTCCTTTTTCTCCTCTTTCTATTCCCAAGCAGGCTGTTTTTCTCCCTGCTCCCATTTCTCCCCCCTTTTTAAACTGAATCAATTGCTATGACTGCGCAACTGATGCTGGGAAGGTCCTAGGGCAAGAAGGCAGAGCTATGAAGGCTGACATGCAGAAGAGAGAGCCTGGGACTATAAGGAGCACCATGGCACTTTTGAAGTACTGTTTGAAAATAGAATCGTAGCGCTGGAAGAGACCCTGAGAGCCATCCAAACCAACCCCTTTCTGCCATGCAGGAAGACACAATCAAAGCATTCCCTGTGACAGATAACCATCCAGCCTCTGTTTAAAAACCTCCCAAGAAGGAGGCTCCTCCACACTCCAAGGCAGCATATGTCACTGTCACATGGCTCTCACCATCAGGAGGTTCTTCCTAATATTCAGATGGAATGTCTTTTCCTGCAAAATAACTGTCCCAAAGATCAGTATGTTTGCATTTCCTACACTAACTCAATTGTAGTATTTTAGCAGCCTGGTGTGACAAGTCCTGGTGTCCTTGGGACTTTTCATACTATGCAGATATATGACGATTCCACTTTAAGTGTCTGGCATTTGCAGGTAAGGAAGGGGCACTTAGACTTCTCAACCAGGCAGCTCAAGTGTCTAGAAGTCACAAGTTCCCATAGTATGGAACCATGGCAGTTAACGTGGAATCTTCATGCTGTAACTATATAGTGTGAAAGGGCCCCAGTCCAGCACCAAAACTGCTACTGGCTCATTTACAAGTCGAACTGCAGTTCCCATAATGTCCAACCAGCATGGCCAGCCTTACTATACTCATTGCACCACACTGGATCCCCAATGACCTGAATTGTACCTCTTTCCACCTTGGAGTGACCCGCCTGTCATTCTCTTGCTCCCTCCCCGATCTCATAAGGCCCTGGGCTTCCTCTCAGAGAACCGGAGTTTGCACAACAAGCTGCAGGTGGCCGAAGTGTCCCAACGGCAAGCCCACAGTGTGGAGCAAGATTACGAAGAAGTGATCTGAAGATCCGGGGATCTTGTCCATCTGAGAGTCTATATAGCAAGAGGACTGGATTGTCTTGATTTTGTAGGGAGTAAAGAACAATTTTAGGCTGCATCTGAACTGCAGAAATAATACTGTTTGATACTCCTTTACTATGGAGTTTATCACACGGGGTTTAAAATGGGAAAATCCCACAAAGTCAGGATCATTTTCATACAACGGTACGCATTAACTCACACAGAAAATGGACAAATCCTGCAAAAGTGGGGTCGTTTTCACATGACGTCGGGGACATTGAACATTAATCCAGCATTAACCCACACAGAAAGTGGACAAAATCAACTGCTTTTTACTTTCCGGAGAATTATTTTTGCATTAATGCTCAATGCTCCTGATGAGTCTGAAAACGATCCTGATTTTGTGGGATTTCCCTGGGATTTAAATCCCGTTTCTGCATGGGATTTAGGCACTTAGCCTAATGTGATAAACTCCAACCATGGCTCAATGCTATGGAATTCTGGGATTTGTAGTTTTGTGAGATATTTAGCCACTTCTGACAGAGAGCTCAGGTGCCACAACAAACTACAAATCCCCGAATTCCCTAGCATTAAGCCATGGCAGTTAAAGCAGTATCAAACTGCATTACTTACTACATAGTCCAGAGATTCTGCTCTAAAAGGTGAATCAGCCCCAGAAACAATAAGATTGGTCTTCTGTCTTGATAGGGATGGTGTGGACCTCTGGATGTTTGGACTCCAGACTCCATCAGCCCCAGCAAGCCTGGCTAATGATCCAGGATGATGGGAAGAGTAGTCTTAATAATATCTGGGGTGGAGGACCCAAGTTCCCCAGCCTTATCTTAGCACTTCAGGCACTCCTTGCCAAATAGTGAGTCAAGGTGACTTCAGTTTACTCAGGCTGATCTTTGTGTTGGATCTTTTATGTTGATTAATATAAGCTTTTCCTTGGAAATAGGAGCAGCAATGGCAAAGGTAAAAAGGACTCTGCGATCGGGGGGATAAACTTACAAGACAGGTGAATTTTGTTTTTCCACTATTGAAATACTAAAATCCTTCTTTCTGTTGTTTAACCCAGATGCCCATAAGGTATATAAATCCTACCCATTCCCCAGAGGAGAAGAGGGGAGAAGAGCTTTGAGAAAATGCTTTGGCATTTCATACATGACTTTAGAACGTATATTTATTTCATATTGTTTATTATGCAATATAGTCTTCCTCCAATGAGTTCAAGGTAGCATATATAGCTCATTTCCCCTTGATTTGCCAAGGTGAGCCATTGAGATTCATGGCTCATGGGAAGCCATGTCCATAGTACCCAACCCTGGATCTCAAAGCACTTGTATAGGATAATACCCTCCAACGTTCACAAACAAAAACCGGAATCCAGTGTGGCCAACCAACATCAGAAGGTGGTCCAGGTGTCAAAGTTATTATTCAGGAAGAACAGAAACTGCAGCAGTTTGCTTTTGCTGAGCGACTGTGAAAGACAAGACTCCATTGACTCTCCTCTCTGCTGAGTTCTTAAGTGCAATCTAGTTTCCGCTTTGAGCTCAGTTTGCAGTACTTGAAATAGCTAAGGACAAAGGGGCAAACGGGAGGAGAAGAAAGAAACTGGGACGTTTTAAAAGCATCTGGAAAAGTGGGATGGAGAGGGATTAATTGTCTCTGCCAATTGGAAGCGGTGGTGAGAAGATGGTATCGTCCTCAGGAATCCTTGCAACAATCTTATAAAATAGGCTACCCTTTATTGTATTGTAGGCTGAGGTTGGAGTCTCCACGGCTTTGGTGAAAAGTCGTCCAAATGATTTTGTAGATTGTTACACCAGCAGATGATTTCTTAATAAAATATAGAATAAAATAATTTTGTGGGTTTTTTCGGCCTCCATGACATGTTTCTAGAAGACTTTATTCCTGACGTTTGACTGCATCATGGTCTGGCATCTTCAGAAATTTCGCTGCATCTGTGGCTGGCATCTCAGACGTTCACCTACATCTGAGATGCCAGCCACAGTGTGGGCGTAACGTCAGGAATAAAGTCTTCCACAACATGGGCCACATAGTCCGAAAAACCCAAAAAAAACTATGGACGAAAGCCTTGCGCTCACATAATAAACAAAATCTGTCTTTCTGAAAAGAGGTGACAGTCAGCCCGAAGCGGACAAAACAAAGAGGCCCACAGAAGCCTCTTTTCCATGTTCAGACGTGTGCTTGTTGATAGCAGAAGCAAATGAACTGTTGAACCCTGTCAAAGTCTAACACTACAGGGATGGTAGTGCCTTTCATTCCCCTTCTTGAGAGTATTGGACAAACCAATGGGTTATTTCTGGGGGGGGGGGAGAGCGCCTTTTCTATTGTAAGGTGGCACTGAAGATGCCCAGCTGGCTGTTCTATAGAAACCGGGAACAAAACAGCCCCTATCTAAGGTGGAAGTTGTATTCTTATTGGTTAAGAGGAGAGGTCAACCATAGCCTAAGTAGCAACATTTGAGACTAACTGTGCAAAAGAAATTGTATTATAAGCTTTCAATAGAGTGTCAGATCGTCTTCCTTAGATGGAAGCTTGTGCCACAACTTCTTTGGACTTAATAAACTGGTGAGGATCTGGGACCTTCCGAGAGGAG
>NC_056529.1:31371245-31373970 GCF_019175285.1 Sceloporus undulatus
AAAAGCAAACTGCTGCAGTTTTCTGTTCTTCCTGAATAATAACTTTGGTCCCCTGGACCACATTCTGATGTTGGATGGCCACATGGATCCTGGTTTTTGTCGGTGAAATGTTGGAGGGTATGCTGTACAAAGTGCTTGGAGAGCCAGGGTTGGGTAGTACAGACTTGGCCTTGGCTTCCCACTGAGCCGTGAATCTCAGTGGCTCACTTTGAGGAAATCAGGGAGGAAAGGAGCCATATATGCTACCTTGAACTCATTGGAGGAAAGACTATATATGCATAATAAACAATAATGAATAAATATACGTTCATAAAGTCATGTATTGAAATGCCAAGCATTATTCCTCAAAGCTCTTCTCACCTCTTTTCCTCTGGGAACGGGCAGGAGGTACTTAATACCTTATGGGCATTCTGGGTAAAAACAGAAAGGAGGAGGATTTTAGTATTTCAATAGTGGAAAAACAATTAACCCTGCTAGTAAGGTTATCCCCCTGATCCTCAGAATCCTTTTGCCCTGCCATTGCTGCCCCTATTTCCGAGGAAAGTTTGTGTTAATCCATAGCAAAGTAAAAGATCCGACACAAAGACCAGCCTGAGTAAATTGGTCAATTGATATTTTCGCACAATACTTCTGGTGTGTGACTTGAAGTCACCTTGACTCACTATTTGGAAATGAGTGCCTGAAGTGCTAAGGCAGGGCTGGGGAACTTGGGTCCTCCACCCCAGATATTATTAAGACTACTCTTCCCATCATCCTGTATCATTAGCCAGGCTTGCTGGGGCTGATGGAGTCTGGAGTCCAAAACATCCAGAGGTCCACACCATCCCTATCAAGACAGAAGACCAATCTCCTCGTTTCTGGGGCTGATTCACCTTTTAGAGCAGAATCCCTGGACTAAGTAGTAAGTAATGCAGTTTGATACTGCTTTAACTGCTATGGCCTAATGCTAGGGAATTCGGGGATTCGTAGTTTGTTGTGGCACCAGAGCTCTCTGACAGAAGTGGCTAAATATCTCACAAAACTACAAATCCCAGAAATCAGGATCGTTTTGAGACTCATCAGGAGCATTGAGCATTAATGCGAAAATAATTCTCCCGAAAGTGAAAAGCATTTGATTTTGTCCACTTTCTGTGTGGGTTAATGCTGGATTAATGCTCAATGATCCCGACATCATGTGAAAACGACCCTGCTTTTTCAGGATTTGTCCATTTTCTGTGTAAGTTAAAGTGTAACGTTGTGTGAAAATGATCCCGATTTTGTGGGACCTTCCCATTTTAAACCCCATGTGATAAACTCCATAGTAAAGGAGCATCAAACAGTATTATTTCTGCAGTACAGATGCAGCCTAAAACTGTTCTTTACTCCCTACAAAATCAAGACAGAAGAGAATCCAGTCCTCTTGCTATATAGACTCTCAGATGGACAAGATCCCCAGATCTTCAGAGCTGCCACAGTTTCAATGCATCACCTGCACAAACAGGAGCAGCTTCCGGTTGAGGATTTCCAAGCGTTTCCGTGTGACCTCCGATTTTCTCAGCTGCCCATCCACCAAGGATAACTGCCTTTTCAACTCTAGCACATCGTTCTGGGTTTGGAAAGAGAAAGACAAGAGGGTGAAAAAGGAGGTGCAAGGAGATGTCTTTTCCCAAAATGAAAGTGTGACTATAAAGACTATAAAGACAGTTTGCTTCCTCAAAGAAGGTGCTGCAGTTTTGTTTTGTTTTTGCCATTCTTCCTGGTAGCGTTCTCTTGCATTCAGGTCTTTTTAGTCAACATCTGAAGGGCTGATGGTTTCTCCCATTCTGTTAAGCAGATCATCCCATTACATACTGACCTCTACCTCTGAAGCCTGCTTGGTTTTCTTCCCCATGAGCTGCGTTTTCAGCTCTGCGATCTCCACCTCCAGCAAATGGATCACTTCTTCGTAATCTTGCTCGGCGCTGTGGGCTTGCCGTTGGGATACTTCGGCCACCTGCAGCTTGTTGTGCAAACTCCGGTTCTCTGAGAGGAAGCCCAGGGCCTTCTGCGATTGGGGAGGGAGCAAGAGAAAGACAAGCAAGTCACTCCAAGGTGGAAAGAGGTACAATTCAGGTCACTGGGGATCCAGTGTGGTGCAATGGGTATAGCAGGGCTGGCCATGCTGGTTGGACATTATGGGAGCTGCAGTTCGACCTGCAACATGAGCCAGTAGCAGTTTCAGTGCTGGACTGGTGGCCCTTTCACACTATATATACAGTAGTTACAGCATGATGATTCCACTATAACTGCCATGGTTCCATACTATGGAAACTTGTGACATGTAGACACTTGAGCTGTCTGGTTGACAAGTCTAAGTGCCCCTTAGGAGCATAATCACACCTGTTCACATGATGTAAGCGAACTGCAGCATGAGGCACTTATCACATGTAAAGCAACAGTGAAAAAGCAGCGCAACTGGGAGGCATTGACAGGTTTTCCCCATCAATGGAAAGGAGCACTCTAGGAATGGAAAGAAGATGAAGCAACTACAGGACAGATATGGCATCATGTGATGAGGTATGGCCACAGATGCTACTGGCCTGCTGCAATTCCCTTTGGCAGCCTCCTATGATAAAGTCCATCTTAAAATCCCCACCCAGCCATGGCAACCCACTCAGTGACTTTTGTCACGTCACACCCTTTTACTTTCAAAGGAAGGTCATGGCAAAACCCCTCTGAAGAAATCATGCTGAGAAAAGCCCAGGAT
>NC_056529.1:31374070-31376141 GCF_019175285.1 Sceloporus undulatus
CTCCATTGTGCAAATAATGAACTGATCAAGTCACAGTCACAACTCATGATGCTAGAACAGAATTGCAGCATTATAGCAGAGCTGTCAGTGAGATTCTCTGGGTGTAACCTCAAAAGAAGATGTGAGTTTTACAAGCCTGAACCTCTCCTCTTTGGAGCAAAACTTAAGGTCTTTTTCATACTACACAATTGCACCACTTTGATACCTCTTTAACTACCATGATGTATCCTATCTAGTTCTGGGATTTCTAGTTTGGAGAGACATTGGAGGCCTCTGACAGAGAATTCTAGATGCCTCATCAAACTACAAATCCCAGGTCTTTGTAGGATAGATCCCACTGCTTTTGTGTTTTTTGGTCTCTGGAGCAGCAGAAAACAAGCTTGCTCCCTCTTCCATGTAGCATCCTGTCAAATATTTTAAAATGACTATCATCTCATGCCCAGCCCTTCCTTCTCCAGATTAAACATACCTAACTTGCTCAGTCATTAGGGCTTGGTTTCCAGATCTTTGATCGTCTTGGTGGGCAACATGTGGGCATATTCAGTAGCTTTATTGTGCTGAAAAACAGCGTTGGTCCTATTCAAGGATCACCAACTGAGCCCTTGAGCTCTGCCTTCTCTGGATGCTGGATTCAATTCCGCCTTTTCTTTGCCTCTGCTTGTTGAAAAGCTCAGAGGAGGCTTTGCTCTTTGGGTTGAAAATATGCTCAGTATTCTTTTCTTGTAATTACAGCCAGCAGTTCAAAACATCCCTAAGCAACTGCAACATGTGACATGGTGGGTCATGCACCAAGACACTTCTGCAGTCTTCTGGCACGTGCATCTTAATGGATGAGAAGCCCACACACTCATCCGCCCACCCAGAAATATAATTTACAAAGACCCGGGAGACTGAGTTGAAATCTATAGAACAGCCCACTCAGTACTTTCCCTATGTTTTTCTGCTGTGTGCTTTTGAGTCATCTCCGATTTATGGAGACTTTCAGGCAAACCTATCCTGGGCTTTTCTCATTTTCTCAGAGGGTTTTTGGCCATGAGCCTTCCTTTGAAAGTAAAAGAGTGTATGTGAGTTACAAAGTCACAATGATGGGTTTGCATTGGGCTGGGTGGGGATTTGAAGATGGACTTTATCATTAGGAGCTGCCAAGGAATTGCAAGGAAGTATAGCATCTTGTGCCATACCTCTAATCACATGGAATGCCATTTATTGTCCTGTTAGTTTGCTTTCATCTTCTTTCCATTCCTGAGAGTGCTCCTATCCATTGATGGGAAAACCCTGTCAATGCCTCCCATTGCGCTGCTTTTCAACTGATTGCATTTATCATGTTATAAGTGCTTTCTCATTGAATGTGAGTTAGCTTACATCATGTGAACAGGGCGGGGATGAGGGGGGCTCTTTTTTCTCCTCTTTCTATTCCCGAAGCAGGCTGTTTTTTTACTCCCTCCCGCTCCCTGCTTGCCCATTTCTCGCTCGCGTCTCCCCCCCTTTTTAAACTGAATCAATTGCTATAGACTGCGCACTGATGCTGGAAGGTCCTAGGGCAAGAAGGCAGAGCTATGAAGGCTGGACATGCAGAAGAGAGAGCCTGGACTCTAAGTAGAGACCAGGGCACTTTTGAAGTCGGTTTTGAAAATAGAATCGTAGCACTGGAAGAGACCTGAGACCATCAAACCGACCCTTTTTTTCTAGCCATGAGAAGAAAACATCAAGCAGTCCTGTGACGATAGACCATCCAGCCTTCTTTTGAAAAACTATCCCAAGGAAGGAGGCTCCTCCACAAGCCAGGCAGCGTATGTCACTGTACACAGACAGTCTCTCACACCTCAGAGTTCTTCCTAATATTCAGATGGAATGTCTTTCCTTCCTGGCAAAATACTGTCCCAAAGAGCAGTAGGTTTGCATTTCCTACACATAACGGTCAAATTGGGTAGTATTTTAGGCAGCCTAGGTTGGATGACAAGTCGGAGTCCTTGGGTCTTTTCAATACTACGCAGATATAAGACGATTCGCACTGTTAAGTGGTCCTGGCATTTGCCAAGGTAAGGAAGGGCACTAGACTTCCTCAGCCGGC
>NC_056529.1:31376166-31383809 GCF_019175285.1 Sceloporus undulatus
TAAACTCTTCTAGAACATGGCCACATAGCCCAAAAAACCCAACAAAACTATGTTCCATTACTGCTTAGTGTGAAAGGGTCCTGAGTCAGTGGCCACTAGGCCAAGAGATTCTGTATCTTATTACTAATCCCTTAACCCACCAGGTCACTGCTACAATCCTTCCTGTGACAGTGGGAAAATGGTGTAGGAGGCTATTGACATACACATGCTCAACCGAAGCCCAAATTAGCTGATTAACATTGGCGTATGACATCCTCAGCACCTGTCCAATCGCCTCCTACACAGACAGAGTAAAATCCTGGAAGTGAGTAGCTCCGTGTGTGTTTGTGTTTACATTAGAAAAAACAAGAGAAGTGGAAAGGATTGGCCTCTTCCCTGCTGCATCATCCTGCTCTGGAAGCCATCCCCTGCAGCTTTTATTTGCAAAAGTTAAACGCAGGATTAAACAATACGTGGGGCCCAAATAACCTAAAAGGCACCAGAGCCCATCTGATCTTGGAAGCTGAGCAGGGTCAGTCCTGGTTAGAACTTGGATGGGAGACCCCCAACAAATACCAGGTGCTGTAGACTGTATTTCAAAGGAAGGAACTGGCCTCTGAATATGCCTTACCTAAGAAAATCCTATGAAATTGCTGGGTTACCATAAACCAATAGGTGACTTAAAGGCACACAGACACATGGTCTCCAGTTGTTGTTGGACTGCATTTTCATCACCCCAAGACAGCATAGCCAATGATAAGAGATGGTGGGAACTGTCCTTCAACGACATTAGAAAGGATACATGTTCCAGACCCCTAGTTTAAAGAGAGCAGAGGGGTATTCCCATGTCTTGATCACATTTATGGAGTTTACTTGGTGCTAAAAGTGTCCAAAATACAGAGCATTGAAATGTTGGGGTGTTTTTTTTTTTAATTACAACTTCCAGAATATCCTAGTGACAGGTCCATGAGGGATTATTGTAGTCCAAGAGGTAACTTTCCCAAGCACTGCCAAAATATCAGCTTTAGTATTTTAGGGTGCTATGGTCATATAGGCAATGGGCAAACAGTCACAGATAACTCCAGAAGGTTTTGCAGGGTTGCAGTCCATTTCATATGAATCCTTCCCCCAACTGTGCAGATATACATTCTTGTTCTCCTTCTACTGAATGTAGAACAGGAGCTGATGCATTATGAATTGTTAACCAAAGTCACTGGCTGCGTCTAAACTCAAGTTTAACCCAACACATCATCATGGATATAAGGAACGGAAGAAAAACTCCTTACCAGATATGGTGAGTTCTGGTGGGCAGATATCTGGTGATGGAGAAGGCACTGGAAAGGGACTGTCATGTCTGCTCTGGAAAAGAGAAACGGAACAGATGAAATATAGGTGAGGAAAAGCATGAGCTGAACATGTGAGGGGCATAGTTGAAACATTCCCTCCATGCCCTAATACTGTGAAGACAGAAGGAACTGTGACCCTTTAGTGAATTGAGGTGCATTCTTGTTCTTGTTGTTACCTGGCCTCTGATCAACCTCAACCCATGGCAATGCCATGGATGAAACACCTCCAAGTCCCGCTATCCTCCACTGGTCTGCTCAGGTCCTGCAAATTCAGGCATGTGGCTTCTCTGATTGAGTCTAACCATTTGACATGTGCAATAACATCCAAACAATGATACCTTTGTTGGGCCAACCAAAATGCACAATTACATGTTGCAAGCTTTCGAAATCACACTGGCTTCTCCATTTGTCTGTGGCCTTTCTCTCTTTCTGTTGCCTTCTACCTTTCCTAGCATCACTGTCTTTTCTATCAATTCATGCTTTCTCGTGATGCGACCAGAGTACAGCAGCCTCAGTTTGGTCATCCTGGCTTGTAGGGAGAGTTCAGGCTCAGTCTGTTCCAGAGCCCATTTGCCTGCCTTCTGGCAATCCATGGTATCCTCAGCACTCTTCTCTAGAACTACATCTCAAATGAATTGATTTTCTTTCTGTTCACTTTCTTCACTATCCAGCTGTCACATCCGTACATGACGATGGGGAATATGATTGCCTGGACGATCTTCACTTTCTTGTCCAGTTCTTTCATCTCTGCCTTTCCCATTAAGTCTTCTAACATCTTGACTGCAGTCTCTGTTCTGATCAATGTTTGATCCAACGTATGAGGTGCATTCCAGATGCAACAAAATCACCATAAGGCATAAGGCAAGAAGCAGGCTATTAATAACAGCTTAGCTATTTAAAAATGGACGAGACGCCTAATAAAAATATCAGACTCCACCAAGGAGAGGAAGAAGGCAAGCAGGAGATGAACAGGTCCACATTGCCACTTTCTCAAACAACTAATCCAGGATCTTATTTGGAAAAGCGGTTAACAAATAAAAATTATTATTATTATTATTATTATTATTATTATTATTATCCCTTAAAAGGGAGGTCATTTGGGTAGGATCTCATGGATTCGTATGGACATGTCTCCTTACCTCGGGGGACCGTACATGAACTTTCAACCGGGAAGAACCCAGACCATTCCCAATGGCTTTGGTAGGCGAGGAATGGATGCTGTTGTGAGTTGAGACTCCTGGGTGCAACCGCCCCCGTCCAGGAATGAAGGCCACTTCAGTGTTTCCCTCATGTCTGAAGAACAAAAGAATATATTTATTTAGAGGGAGAGGAGTAAAGAGAGGAGGAGAGTGGGAATGTCACAACCACGATGGCTGCGTAATAATGGCTGGAGATGATAGCAACAATTCTCTAAATTGCAGGTCCCATAATTGCATAGGATGGAACGATAGCAGTTGGATGAATAGGCCCATGCTTTGGCTAATGCCAACTCTGTTCCACTGGACCCCTTCTCGTCCCACAGTGCTGTCACTGATAGGATGGCTAGGAAGATTTCCTTACCTGAATTTGGTTTTTGCCAGTATCCTTTTGGCCTCTTCATGCGTAGCACCCACTAGTGAGTCTTTATTGATTGCAATGAGCTGGTCACCTACCCTCAGACGCCCATCCTGCAAGAAAGTGAGGGAGAAATATCTGTGTGATACCCAGCATAAGGTAACAAGGAACAGGAAGACTGTCAGATACCAAGATACCAAAATAGAAGAGGTTAAAAGGTGTAGAATGATCCATTCATTTCAGGGAGACTGCAGCTACCCTTCCAGGAGCCAGTAATCCAGGACTCCCCTGCACCTAAGTTATATTACTCCTTTCTGACCTTCAGGATTCAAACCAAAAGGGGATTATCCTGCACCACACATCTCTGCTCCATTGCAGCCTAAGATGGGGCTCATAGGTGTGATGGCACCCAGTGGTGATCAGACTCATGACCTGGGTCTGTACAACAATGTGTGAGGACCACTGGTAAAAAAAGACAGGACTATATCAGAGACAAAGGACATTATCACACGCCACGCTTAAACCACAATTATAATTGTAAAATAGTGCCTTTGGAAATACTTATCCTGTGATATCACCTCCAACCTGTAGCTGCTGTGTCTGTCAAGTGTGGTTAGGGTCTTCCGTTGCGTTGATGGAGGAAAACCATCAATAGCTCCCAATTGTGCAGCAGTCCCAGGATGTCTTCCCAAACCCTGAATGCTTTAGTTCCTCAGCTTGCCATTATACACTCTTCAAACCATTATGCACCCCCTACTCTTCAAACCATTTAACAGTAGGCACTTGAAAGGATAACCACTGCATAAGCATAGAGAAGCAGCAATGTTGGACTACAGATATCCAAATGCTTTGCTCACCCTGTAGCAGTCGCCTTCTGGTTGTAGCTCTTGGACATACACCATGGGTCCATCTGGTCTGTTGGCCCCTCCACCGATGGTCAGTCCCAAGCCAGAGGATTTTGCTATCGTGATGCTCTGGATCCCAGAGTCAATGGAGCAACTGCACAGACAAATGGTAATAAGTTAAAAGAAGACATAAGAGAAAGCCTGCTGGATCAAGCAAAAATGCACACTCTACAAGATCCTGCTTCCAATAGTGGCTGGATTTCTATAGCTCTAATGAGAATATGTGGTTCTTCAAATGTTTCTGGACCACAGCTCCCATGATTCCTAACCTCCAGCTATGCTGGCTAGGGGCTGATGAGAGTTTCAGTCCAACAACATCTGGAGAACAACACACTCCCTTTTCTTGCTCTGAGGAGGTTATTCTCAGCCATTGGTTCTCCAAATGTCTGGGATGTAACCTCCCAGAATTCCTGAGCACTGGACTTCCTAGCTTGGCTCTCTGGGAGCTGAAGTCCAAAACATCTGGAGAACCCAAAGTTGGCAACCACTGCTGTAAGGAGCTCACACAAGTAGTATGTGAAGGCAACTGCTCTCCTGCATTGTTTCTCTCTGGTGTACATAGGCACATGGCTTCTGAGCATGGAGGCATGGAGGCAGGAAGCAAATAGCTTCTATGGGACATCAGTTCTTCCAAGCTGTTTTATAAATATACACACTAGACATTTTGCATATGATAGATTCATAGTTCTGAAAGAATCAAAGAATTCCAGCAGCTTTACTCACAGGATAGGACCTTTCATTTAGCTTGACACAGACTGTGCTCACCATCAGTCTACCAAAGTCTTCAAAACCAACCAAATTGTACAGCCCTTTGTGGACTCTATCGATTTAGATTAAAGGTGTAAAAATGACATGCTTCAAAGCACACTGTGTTTAAAACACACACACACAGGCAGCATTGAAGCATGCACCTTCTTAAAAACAACAACATTCCCTGACAGTGAAAACGTTGCGCACCAGAAAGAAACATAGATTAAATCTCTTTTCCATAATACACTAGCTATTCCTATGCACCAGATGAGTGGCATGTCTGTTGTGATTGGTAAATCCATCCCCATGCATGTATATCCCATTGCCTGCAAGATACACCTGCCATAAACATGAGTGGATAGAATGCATAAGAAGGATGAACCCACATCTATGCCTACATGGGTCTGTGCATAATGGAAGAATGAGCACAATGGGTGCTCCAACAGGATCAATAGATTTCAGTTAACTTCTTAAAAGCAAGGCAGTACATACTGGGAGACTGTGTGCAGTGAATGCCCTGGATTTCCTATCAGTGGTCCATGGGAATTTGCTGGGCTCAACAACAAAGGACTCTGGGAACGAGATGAAGACCCCGAGGATGTGCTTTCCAAATATCTACCTGAAGAACAAAGTCAAGAATAGTGGTTTGAGATTATTATTATTATTATTATTATTATTATTATTATTATTATTATTAACATTTATTTAGATAGCACTGTAAAGTTTGCACAGCGCTTTACATAGTAAGGGTCAAATAAAATAAGGGAGAAAAAGAGAATAAAAACCTGCCAAGCAGTGTACAATCTAAAACAACAACATTACATGATTACAATATCTCTAAAATAATATTAATTAGTATATAATAAAAACAAGCAAAAGCTCTGCTCCGCTCTGGGTGAACAACAAACTCCAACTTCCAGAATTCCATAGCCTTGAGCAGGGCAGTTAAACCGGTGCCAAACCGGGATATTTCTCCAATGTGGATGCAGTCCAAGAAATCTTGGCAAGTCAAACTCTGTGTTAATCTGACCAAAGCGCTTGTGTTTTCCTCACCCAGATCTTCCCTGCAATGCCTACTTTTGCTTAATTGGAGGACATCCCAGCTGTGCATATAATTCCATTTCTGCCTTCTGAGCCTCTCCCTTTCCAAATAGTGGCTTTTGCCACTTCACTTCACTCCAGATCATAAATACTCACTCCCGCCATGGAGAACAGGTGAACTGCGTGCTGAGCCTGTGTTGCTGTGAGAGCCATATTTTTCCAGGAGCTCAGAGAATTCTCGCCTGGACAAGAAAGAAAGAAAAAATGTCACACTACGTTTTGATACTGCATCCAACCTGAATAAACTAAAATAATCAGCCACACAAGTTTCAGTTGTTTTCGAAATGCTTTCAAAATGATGTAGATGAAATAAATATGAATCTTTCCTCCTGAAACTACATTTTCCTGGCCCCGTCCCAATCCATATGACTGGCCCAAGATATTTTTCCTGCCTGAAGACAAGGGTACGATGGTACGGTAGGGGGATAGGATGGCCATGGGGTACACACACAGCTATGTCCCCCAACAGAAGAGAATGACCAAGAGGCTCACAAAAAATAGTAAGAGATATGTCATTGTTACTCCTTTCAATGCACATCCATGCACTGGTTGCTTGGGCAGTTGCCTCCCTTTGTCTAATAGTAGGGCCAGATCTGTTGATCAAATCCATTGCTGAAGCCAACCACTGAGTCCATCTCTACAGAGACGTGGCTCCTATTTAGCTGGGATGGTTATGTAAAACTTCTATAACAGAGTTCAGAAAAGCTACTTTTGGGGGTATAACATCAAGACACCCCCCCCCCAGTTGCCATGCTGTTTGGGGGATTCTGGATGACATATAGCCCCTTCAAGTAATTCCAAGTTTGGTATTCCAGACAGCAGGCAGGATCCTACACGGCTGAGTGTAGCACTAAGTTGCATATACAGGAGTCCACTACGTTTCCCTTTTCACTACCTTTAGGATCCACTGCTGCCCTGCACTAGTACTGCCCCATGGCTATTGTGTTGCTGATGGAGAGTGGAAGGGATTGAAAAAACCCAAGTCCAGTGGTTCTCAACTTTCCTAATGCCGCGACCCTTTAATACAGTTCCTCATGTTGTGGTGACCCCAACCGTAAAATTATTTATATAACACATATACAAATATGTGTTTTCTGATGGCCTTGGTTCGTGCTTTAAGCTATTACTTAAAAAATGATGTAATACAGGGCAGTTGGAGACACTGAAAGAAAAACATATAGATAACAGTTTGATTGATGGGTATCCCACAAAGAATAGAGACATATGTTAAGTGAAATATTTGAGTATCCAATGAATATAGAGGGGTGCAAATGTTTGATTCAAATGCAACCAATGAAATGTAATTTGTAAGCTTTTGTTGTTATTGTTGTTGTTCAAAATACTATAAAGGCTTGGTTCTCTTTGGAATCGGGATCCCGGTAATTTGGATGCATTTCCTTCTGGTATCACTGCAGCAAAATAAACTATGTCCCCATACAGACAGGCCAAAATAAAGCTGCTTGGGGTCACTTTGGAAGTATGTTGTTTAAATGATGCATGTGTACTAAGAGTTCAGAAGCTGTGCCAAAGCCACGATTGCGCAGCTTTGGCGCAGATTCTGGACTCTTAGTACACCTGCATTATTTAAACAGCATACCTCCAAAGTGACCCCAAGCAGCTTTATTTTGGCCTGTCTGTATGGGGCCTATGTTTCTTTTCCAATCGGCTCCCGGTCTCCCTGCCAATTCTGGTTAAAATCTGGTTTTAAATTATTCCGTAACACTCCAGCATGACTTCCAGGATGACAGTCAATTTCTGGCAGAGTCGTGCTGGAGGACCTAGAGATTCCTAGAGAGAACATCTTAATCAATCGGCAAACAATCAAATCTGCAAAAGTCCAAACCACAAATGTTGGAGGGCTGACTGCGATTGTTGCCATTTCTAGCAGGGAAGAGGGAGGGAGCCCTAAGTGAGTCCCTTTCATTCATTTGGAGATGAAGAGTACCAATGTCATCCAAAACTATCACCCAGGCCAGGGACAAACAAGCTTTTATGAGATTAGAATTGC
>NC_056529.1:31383909-31384670 GCF_019175285.1 Sceloporus undulatus
AGATAGATAGATAGATAGATAGATAGATAGATAGATAGATAGATAGATGTTTAAAAAGAACAAAAATTGGTCTCACAGGTGAAGAAATGGCAAATATATATCTGAGTACTTGAATAAACAGTATTTGAGAGGAGACAAGGGAGTTCATCACATGGGAGGAATTTCTCTTAATTTCAAATGAAAAGAAAATGGGGCCAGAACACATTCACGTGAATTCGCTAGTTCGTTCGAACTGACTTCCTATTGCCCGAAAATAACTTGCCATTGCCCGAAATTGCATGTGATCACCTCTCACGCAATAACGTGATAACCCACGATTGCCTTCGGACTGACTTCCCATTGCCCGAAATTGCGTGTGGTAGTCTATCACGCAATAATGTTAAACCCCATGATTACGTTCGGATTGCCATTATACTTCCAATTTCCCTTGTTTGATAAACTCCAAGATGTGAAAAATGGTAAAAACCAGTCTGGTAATTGTCAAAATCGGGGTGCATCACTGCATAGGAGCCAAGGACCCATTTCTTGCAAGCCCCCTATTCCTGTGGGCTGTAACCCCCAAACAAGCCCAAATATGCGCCATCACATCTTGCCACCGTTTTGAGAGTGGCTGCAGTGGGGAAAGAAGGCTTTTGAGGGTAGTATGGGATGCCGGGGGTATTTTTTTAGACCACTGTATATACAGTGGTACCCCGGGATACGAATGCGCCGCCTTACGAAATTTCCGTCAGTTTACGAAAAAACATTCCTAGCAAAAACTT
>NC_056529.1:31384736-31415641 GCF_019175285.1 Sceloporus undulatus
AAATTTCCGGGTTACGAAAAAAATCCATAGAAAAAAACTGTTCCGGGTTACGAAAGTTATTTCGGGTTACGAAAAATTTTTTGGTGCTTTTCGGCGCTTTTTCGCACGAAATCGCGGCTTTCGCTATTAGCGCCTATGGCTTTTTCGGCTTACGAAGGATTTCGGGTTACGAACGCGGCTGCGGAATGAATTAAATTCGTAACCCGGGGTACCACTGTACTCAAATATAAGTCAACATCATATATAAATCAAGGATAGGTTTTGGGGGCCAAAATTGTGGGTTTTGATATGACCCATGGATAAGTCAAGGGTATGTGGCTAAAGGATGAAGCAAAGGAAAACAATGCCAAAGAATTTACAAGATCCCACCAGGCATAAATATCTGTGTTCGCCCTAAAGGCTGGACGGATGACAGAATAGAGGCATGTCAGTGCTTCCAAGGCAGATTACTATCTTGCCCTTCACCAGGGGATAGTTCATTTTTTAATAACAGTTAAAGTACAGTACAGTGCACCCACGGGCACACAATATGTGGCTTTCAGCTTATGCTGAAGCTGCACAACAAAAGAATGAATGGTGCGTGCGCCCGTGGGATGTGTGCTCTGTCATGCCACGAGCACTAGCCCCATTATATTGAATGGGGCTCATGCATACACTTTTTTCGCCTTACGTGGTCCAGAATGGATCCCCGCGTAAGGTAAGGGTCTGCTATACTTACATTGACCCACGGATAAATGGACTCAGGTTTTTTTTGGGTCCATTTTTGGACTAAGATTTCTAGACTTATACATATATATAGTGGGCCCTTCCTATAACACAGGGGATCCGTCCCTTTGGAGAACTGGAAAGAAAACATACAATTTTAAATTGGTGGCTGTAGCTGTGGTAAATGCACCAGTTTGGAAAGGATCCACAAAAGGGGTACCCAGTTTTGTCCCGGGGGAAATACCTATATAGACCCAGGACTGTAGTTTCAAAACTGGAGGTGATGAGCTTAACAGATTTGTTCCATCCATTGCTAATTGCAGTCAATGGTTTCCCAACTAGACTTAACTTCGGGACAGTGCT
This sequence comes from Sceloporus undulatus, assembly GCF_019175285.1. Taxonomy (NCBI): domain Eukaryota; kingdom Metazoa; phylum Chordata; class Lepidosauria; order Squamata; family Phrynosomatidae; genus Sceloporus; species Sceloporus undulatus. The sequence continues at coordinate 31,385,805 of NC_056529.1, forward strand.
TGCAGGAGCCTCGATAAAATATTGTCAGACCAGAAATTTCAGCAATGAATCAACTCACCATCAGCATAAGCAACTCCACCTGGAAGGATTCGCTTGACATAAACACCATACTCTTCTCCATTGAACTCCTTAATGCCACCAATCACTTTAATGCCTTTAAAGGAAACAAAAATCCATTACAAGGAGCCTCCTGAACCCCATCTTCACATGCCTTGACTCTTGAAAGCCATATAAACAGTGTTTAACTATTAGATGCATCTGTTCTGTTTTGGAGTAGTAATATCCTTGTAAGAGCCAATGTAGCGTAGTAGTTTGAGCAATGGACTGCAATTCTGGAGAACAAGGTTCAAATCCCCACTCAGCCATGGAAACCCATTGGATGACCTTAGGCAAGTCACACTCTCTCAACCTCAGACGGCAAAGGCAAACCCCTCTGAACAAGTCTTGCTAAGACAACCCTATGATAGATTCACCATAAGTCAGAAATGACTTTCAAGGCACACAACAACAGCATTATTAATCTGTTTAATGATGACATTGGACTCTTTCACACTACACAGTTATAGCGCTATGATTCTACTTTAACTAGTATGGCTCCATCCTGTGGAATCCTGGGAGCTGTACCTCTGCGTAGTATTTCAAACGTGAACTACAAATCCCATGATTCCATAGCATGCACCCAAACCAATTAAAGCACTATCAGAGTGCTATAGCTATGCAGTACGAAAAGGGTTGCATTGCTTAATGTGTACAAATTGTGTTATAGATGAATTTGTGTTTGAAAACACAAACAGGTCATAGTAATCTTCTGGATGCTCTTACGGTGACAAAATTATATCTGTCTCTAAAACAAATGCATAGCAGAGGATCAGAACATCATACTCATAAAGACAACACTATTTCAGTGGTCTTCTCCACTACAGACAATCCAGCTGCAAGCGTATTTGGGAAGACTCAGTAAAATGAACAGTGACAAATGTCAGGAGCTGCTGGATCTGTGTGTATCTCCCTTGGAAAAGGTAGTTTAGGGAAGAGTATAGGTAGTAATAAAGCATAATAATAATAATAGCAATAGTAGTATGGTAGGTGCTCCAAACGGTAGGATAGTATGGGGCCCTGCAAGTATTAGACTACAAGTCTCAGCATCCTTCATCGGCTGCATCAACACTGCAGAATGGTATATCTCGCCTCTCTGTGCAGCACAACTGTTTGCATTTTGACATGGCTTTAACTGCCATGACTCAGTGCAATGGGATCCTGGGGTTTGTAGTTTTGTGAGACAGCTAACCTTCTCTGTCAGAGCGCTCTGGTGCCCCAGCAAACTGCAAATCCCAGGATTCCATAGCATTGAATCAAGGCAGTTAAAGCGGTGTCAAACTGCACTAATTCTGCAGTGTAGATGCAGCCAAAGTCTATTTCAACAGATGCATTAATTGGCCCAGTGCTGGTCAAGCAGCACCCTCTTGTGGCCTTATATCAAATTTGGTGATGTTCAACCTGGAATAAAATTCAGCATTAATTCAAAATCAGTAAAAAACAACAACCCAGAATTGGGTTTCAGTGTATAGAAGACTGACAAATCTCACGTTTGAAAAAGGCATTTCAAAGACACCGGGAACAAACTTTAAACCATGGCCAGTCTGATTGCACAGTACTGCATCTTATGGAATCCTGGGAATTGTAGTTTGGCGAGGCACTATAGCTCCCTGCCTGAGAAATTTGACCATTCGGAGAAACTACAAATCTCAATATGTGATGCAATGGAGATATGGCATTTAAAGTGCTATCTGAGTGCTGTAAAACTGAGTTGAAGCACCTACTGTTTGTGTTGTCATTAATAAAAATAAATCCTATCATGCTTGGATATTCAGGGGGATTGTGGGAAATAGAAATGGCATATTCAAAACTTGATGATATCTGCCATTGCTTTGGGACAAGGGAGTCTAGCAACACTGCCTCTCAATCTGAAGCTACTCCCAACAAAATATTCCATTAAATGCAATAATAATTATTGGAAAAATATTATTAAAATGTTAAATTAAAAAACATTACAGGTTGAGTCTCCCTTTTCTGGAATTCCAAAATCCGAAACACTCAGCCACCCACGAAAAAAGTGCAAATGCAAATATTCCATAATTCGAAACACTTCTGATCCCAAGCATTTTGGATAAGGGAGATTCACCCTGAGCCAATTTATCTCTCCCTCCCCCCCAATATTAAATGCAATAATATAATATATTAATACCATAATATAAAAGCAGGATGACAGCAAGAAAACCACATTACAAATCGTATCCCCTCCCTACACACATAGCCATGTAAAGGGAAGTTGCCGAGGGCTAAAATGCTGTGTGGAGATAATTCCTGGTTTTTTAATGACAGATTGGGAATTTTGACTTCTGACATGGTTAGGATAAAAGAAGGATTTGCCGAGAAGGCTTTGATACAATTTTTTTTAAAAAAAAAAAAAAACATTCCTGCACATGAATCAGCAAACCCTTAAACATTTATTTATTATTTTCTTATATCCCGCCTTTCTCGCCACCTTAGGGACTCAATGTGAATTTTAATTGGTCGATGAGGCCTTTAGGTATTCCCTATTTGGACAGTGCCTTTGCAGGGACCACTCACCTAGGTCTGGGAAGAATCTGCGTACAGCACTCGGACCCATGTGTGTGTTATTTGGGTTTTGAAAAGAACCAGACATTATAGGGTTTGTGGGTTTTTCGGCTCTGTGTCCATGTTCTCTGAGAAGAGTTTTATTGCCTTACGTTTGGCCAGCAGCTTGGGCGGCTGGCAGCTTCAGAGAATGCTGCATGGAAGAGGTGGTGTGTGTGTGTGTGTGTGTGTGTGTGTGGGCTTGTCAGTCTGTCTGTCTGTCTGATCTGTCTCATCTCTCTCTCTATCGATGGCGGGTATACAGACCGCCGCATTTGGGGGCATCTGGCCCCGCCCTTTCCCCGCCGAGCGGGGCCTCAGCGGCTAGAACGGCAGCCGCTGAAGGCCCTGATCCGCCGCTTTTCGGGCTGCGGGAAGCGGCAAAAGGCGCTTCCCCGCAGCCGGAAAGGTGTCCCTGGGGCTTCAGCCACGGACACCCTGCGGCGGCGGGGAGCTTCTCGTTTAGTATGTCCCGCCTTGGGCCCCCCCGCGCGCATCTGAAGCTGCGCCCAGCGACTAACACGGAAGGAGCCCGAAAGGGAGTCCCTTCCTCTCCATGTCCCAGGGCGGCACTAGCACCCTGGCGCGGAGCTACTAGCGTCATGGACGTGCGCCCCGTCTAGAGTGCGGCGCGGCCATGACGCTCAAGGTGACGGCCCGTGCTGAATGGCGCCACCATTTAGTGCTGTTGCCGTCACCACTAGGGTGTAGGCGGTGCAGAAGCACCACCCTTTCCGTCCCTATGCGTGACAAATACACACTTAAGTCCGTCGGTAACCGGCTATCGATCTATCTATCCTTGTGAGCCTAGAAATTTAAATCTGTGGGTTGGTCTATTGGGGAATGGAAAGGCCTCAGGGGGTCTATTTAATACTAATAATACAACTTTATTTTCTAGCCCAATTTGTGTCGAGACAATCAAAGCGGGCAAACAAACTTTAAAATACCGCAATATAGACATAATATCGTCCACGCCCCCCTAAAAAAAGGATTAAAAATAAATAATGGTAAAATTCAGAATTAAAACCAAAATGATAACAATAACCAATAACAAAGACCGGAGCTGATCTTCCCATGTGCGGGAAGTCTATGTGGCAGCCGAGTATTTTAATGCCCGGAAGGCCTGGCGTCATCTCCGAATTTAATTCGCGATCCCAGAATCATAGCATTGAGCCATGGCAGTTAAAGCGGAGTCCAACCGCGTGCAGATTCAACGAGCATTTATTTACACACTTGTTGCCATTCAAACCCACGCTGCATCCTATGGAATCCTGGGGAGTGTAGTTTGCAGAGGCATTAAAGCACTTGGCTAAACTGCAGGTTTTATGATTCCATGGGATGGAACGATGGTAGTTTAAGACTGAATCCCCCCCCATACGCGATAACTGTGTAGTGTGCAAGGCCCCAATACCACGTTTAATCACATTCTTCCTTACCCTGGAGTCTTTCATCTATCTCAGTGGCATCTTATTGTTTTCTGAAGATTCAGGTTAAGCAAGCTAAGACTTCACTCTAAAGGGATGGGAGGCCAGGCGATGAGGATCTCAGCTTTTTCAGAGGAGCACTGCTTAAACCAGCATCTCTCTCCCGTGATTAATATTCTAGTAATGATCAGCAGATCTCGCAAGACATTTTCAGCTTTTGGCATTGCGGCCGGAGGTTCACAGAGTAGAAATAATGTCCTATCTAAGGTAGAGGTAGTTGGCCTTGAGTCCATATACTGGGAGAAAATGGGGGAGATAAACAAAATAAAACATGTAGGAATATAATAATAGGTAATTGGCCAGAAGGTACGTGGCCCTTGTTATACCGCTTGGGTTTGATTCCCTGGATCCTCCTGGTAACAAAATCCGTGGATGCGCAGTCCCATTAAATATTATGATATTGCAACTGGTGTCCCCTTATAAAAAATGGAAATCACGGGTTTTGATAGTTAAAAGTATACCTTTTTTGAACACTTTCAACGTAGGGGATGCTTGATCCGTTTATAAAAAAAAATCTGTGTATAAGGAAGGGCCGACTATATTTTTAGAACAAGTATGGCAAGTGGTCTGAGTGTGTCGGAAGTGTGGATTCCAGTTCTAGAGATCTGGGTTCGATTTAGCACTTGGCCACGAAACCCCTGGGTGACCTTAGGCAAGTTACATGCTCTTAGCCTATGGGAGGTAAGTGATTGAGCAGAGGAGTTAATCACACGGGAGGAATTTCTCTAATTTCGAATGAAAAAAAAGTGGGGGCCAAAGCATTCACGGTGAATTTTTGCTGGTTCAGCAATTTAACGTGAATTACAAATTGCCTTTCGAGACTACTTCTCAATTGCCCGAAAATAGAGACTTGCCAGTGCTGAATTTGCGTGTGGTAGTCTACACGCATAACGTAACCCCATGATTGCGTTCGATTGGCCATGGGATTAGCTATCCAATTCCCCTTGTCTGATAACATCCAGGTTGTGACCGGGAGTAGGCGGTGGCGGCTTCCATGGCCTCATTCCCACTTAACAAATAAGTGCTTTGAATCTGAATCGATGGATCGATTCCAGCAGGTCAGGGTTCACAACGGTGACATGGGGGGTGTGCGGGGCGGGCGGGGCGAGTGGGATCGAATTTCTGAGGGAGCGTGTAAAACAAATAACCCACTTGTGGTTCACATTGAATAATGAATCGATTCATTTAAATGTGTGTCCGCGGTGGGAGGGGGCCCTCTCCAAACACCCACTTCAGTGACACTGGCGAGCAGAATCGTTCAGTTTGAAGCCGTTGGCAGTGGACTTTTTTTTTTTAGCCACAAGTATTCCAAAAATGGGGAATCGCACACCCTGGAGGCTTTTGGAAGTGTGATTCCCTTGAGACTTGAAATGTTTTCATTGTGTGTGTGCGCACCTGTGTAGGATTTTTGGCGAACTGCATGGAGCTTGATAGCTCATATAGTATAAATTATAACATTTGTGTGTGTATAATTTTTCAAACTTTGATAGATGGATCAAAATCCACTGATCAGAGGGCTGACGAGTATTTGCTGTCATATAAATAGCAAAAACAAAAAGCAACCCCTCACCCAGCCATTGGTGCAGTCATAGAATTCGATGCCGATGCACAGGCCGATCCATTCCATGCGTCCCATTATTGGTCCTGAAAGTGGAACCGAAATGAAAAGGGGGCTTGTTTATTGACCTTGACATCATGATTCTAAGCATAAGTGCCATACTGAATCACAGAATCCTACAGATGGAAGAGACCCAAAGGGCTCGCCAATCCAACCCCCGGCCATCCAACCTCTGTTTTAAAACTGGATTGGGATTATGGTCCCCCCCGTTAGGGCCTGGTGTCGAAACTTGGGTCTGAAATATGGTTGCATTAGGTCCTCCTAGGGACCTTGGACCAGTGACTTACTTGCCAGCTTATCCCCTGGGGAACCCGTTTGGGACATACTGCTATACCATAATGCTTGTTTGGCTTCGTAAGAGGGATTGAATGCACTGGTTCCACTGCCAAACCCAAGCTGGCACATTTGGCCTAGAGGCAGAGCATCCAAGCAAGGCTCATCATATCCAAGGTCAGCCGGGTGAGTTTGGTTCATGGCAGAAAGAGAAAAAACCATGAGCAGTAGGCTGAGACATGTCCCGCCTGTTTGGGGATCATTCTTAATGTTTTGCAAGCGGCTATTGTGACAAAGTGAAAAGGTATTGGCCCTGGAGCGGCGGTATTTACTTGTGACCATAGGAACATAAAACTCTTAACTGAATCATCTGCTGGTCCACTCTAGTCTTAGTAAGTGTCAGTTCTCTGACTGACAGCACGGGCTTCCCTGAGTTTTTTAGACAGGATTTCTGCTTAGCCCTGCATGCAGTTTACCCTAGTGGTCCTCATTCATGTATCTACAAAGTCCAGACACCCTTTGGCTTCTGAAATCAAACAAGATAGCAAATTCAGGTTGTAGGATAATATTGTATGTATGCAATGCCAAACTCTCACAAGAAACTCAGTCAAAAAGAGAAATAAATGCATGTGAAATGGTGGTGCTGGAGGAAGAGTTCTAGAGGATACCATAGACAGCAAATAAACAAATGTGTGAGGCCTAGAACAGATCAAGCTTGAAATTTCCCAAGGCAAGATGACTAATTTTGAGGCTGTTGTACTTTGGTTCCATAAGAGAAGAACAAGACCTCATTAGAAAAGACACAATGCAGGAAGTGAGGAAATTAGAAAGAGAAGAAGATCACATGTCAGAAACTGGAAGGAGTATTTTGTGGTGTAGAGCGTGTCTTTGGAAATTCTTACCCAATAGTTGCCATGGGTTGGACTGAATCAAGTGGTTAACAACAACAACAAATTAATTATTTTGAAGACTTCAATCAGAGGCTGAAATCCTACATCACGTCGCAAGCATAAGCATCTGCTCTGAAGCTATGCAACCCTATTGATATGGACCCATGGTCAATGCACATGGCTGCAATGCCCTGTGCAAGGCTGCAATGCACAAAGGGCAAAGGCAATTCTACAGGAATGTGCAGTCACAACTACGCAGTGCACTCAATGTGCTAGACAACCAGATTCAATCTGATCGTAGAAGCCTAAGCAGTGTACAGCCGTGGTTAGCCCTTGAATGGGAGATCACGCAATGAATTTACCAGTCTTAGGTTTATTGTCAGAGAAGGAACTGGTAAAACCACTTCTGAGGATGCCTTGCCTACGAAAACCCGGCGAAATCCATGAGTCACCATAATTGACGTGAAACTTGAGACAGATGCATCGTAGCCAAAGGTACTGAAGGTACATATTCAATGGGACTCCAACCAGTCGTTGAAGATAATCGACCTAAAGAAATTACATTCAACTATTAACAAAACATTTACTAAAATCTCCCTCTCTACCTTTGTAGCCCTCTTTTGAAAGGCTAGGGGTTTTCGTATTTGGGGAATAAAGTAGAAGCAATTCTTCTCCCCAGCGACACTGCAGAAGCAAGGCTTGACGTGGGGGGCTTGCAAAGGAAGGACCATTTCGAAGTAAGCCCCATACCATGGATTACCTCAATTATGCCCATCCAATGCCCCCGTCAAGTCTGATTCCCTCCAAGCTATTACCGCTAATGATATCGCTCCTTTGTAGAGGACCGAGATTGCTGGCATCTTGCGTTGCGAACATGGCCGTTCCGCCAGCTTTGGCCGAGATCCGATAAGTGCGGAGACGGGAAGGAGTGCAGGTGACCCGCCCTTGGGCATGTTAAGTTCAAACATAACTTAACACGGAGGATCGGGAAGCCACAGTTCGCTTCAGAGTAAAGCTTACCCGAGGGAAGCGTAGGCAGTTAGGCATATCGCAGGAATTTTCTCCAAAAACAGGAACGGGTCGGGGGGCTGGAAGAGGTAAACAATCATTAGACTTAAATAAATCCGCTAACAGACCCACCTTTTGCTCTTCTCCCTGACCATCCCTGCTGACATTTATTAGAGCAGCAAAATTATTACTGATTGGTTTTTATTGTTTAGTGGTGTACCCAGCCTACGCAGCAACGTCAAATGAGGTCAAGGAGCCGTTCTCCCAGAGACTTCAACTGGACAGCGTACAAAAAGGCCCTGTTTGAGTGAATTCGTTGCATATGTCCATTTAAACCTCGTTTAATGTCAGTGTGGCGTAGTCTGTTGTGGTGCGGGTGATGGTTCTTTTGTGATGGTGGTTTTGTTGTTACTCTTGTTTCAGCCTTTACCAGTGTTTTACGGACTGAGTTTTGGTCCATCAGTTTATTTGGATTCTAATCCAAGGATATAGGAGGTGCCGTGTGGTGCATGTGTTCGCCAGTTGTGTGTTGACACTTGTTGACTCCATGATGTCATAAGGGGGTTTTTCCTTACGCAAGAGAATCGCAGAGGTGGTTTTGCCAGTCCCTTCCGCTGAATATAGCATACAAGACCAGGTATGCTTTGTGAGCCGCCATCTAACTACTAACCCACGACATTGCCCTGCTTTCTTCCAAGATCAACGGATCTGTGTGGTGTAGGACATTAACACTGGTACAACCAGTAGCCTATAGTTGGTTAATGTTCATGTGACAAAGGTACAGTCAACGTAGGCCTATGGTGATACTATGATAAGAGAACACGAGTCATCCATCCTCAACCACACTGCTTCCTTGGCAGATCCATAGCCATGCTTCCCTGATTGAAACAGCCATCGGGGAGGCCGTCTCCTCTTTCCTTATTGACCCTCACTTTACCAAACGTCATGTCCTTTCTAGTAGTCCTTCTTCGCATGTACGGCCAAAATACAACAACCTCAGTTTAAGTCATCTTTGCTTCTCAGGAGAGATCAGCTGTTTGGTTCTAGGATTCATTAGTGGTCGTTTTAGCACCCAATGTAATTTAGCAGATTTGTGTACCTGTGGTAGCAAGGCCGTTTGTCAATTATTGCAACGCCATGAATGAACAGGGGTTTTCTTAGCCAAGGAGTATCAGAGGTACCCCTTCCTCTGATCTAGCTATAAGACCTGGTACGCTTTGGGGGTCTCCCCCAATTATATCCCCTCTCTTCCATTCTAGAATTCCCTTAAATGCATCCACAGATGCGGCAAAAACATCAGGAATAAACTCTTCTACAACATGGCCATAAACCCGAAAAACCCACAAAAAACGAAACAAATACTACCCGGCAGAAGAAAATCAGGTTCTAATCAAGCTCAAAGGTCAGTCCTATCTACTCCGCATCATGTTTTCCAAAATGGCAAACCAGATTGAATTCTGTGTTGTGTGAAAGAAAGGCAAGAAGGAAGTGCCTTCTGTCACGTGCATTCCCATTGACTGTTAATGCGAGGCAGGCGGCCGTTGATCCTGGACTTATAAACCTTCAGGACGAGTAGTCATTGATCGTTTTGTTTTGTCCCTCCAGGAAGTAGGCTATCCCTTTTTATGCTGTCGCTGAGTTGATGGCCATCCCCTGCGTTAAAAAAAAGGCCTCGTCACCAGCCGAAAATGGCATATGGAAGGTGAAAATGCCCCCCGTGGCATTTTGGGGGTATTTAGGGGGAACAAACCCTAACTTTTTGCGAAGGGATGCGCCGTCCTAAGGTCTATTTAGAATAATGTTTGCAAGCAGCATTCAGCAATCGGTTTTAAGTGAAAAGATAGATACCAACCAAGCCCGTATCATAAACGCGGGTGCACTTTACCGCGGACTTGAAAAAGGTTACGTGCTCAAGCCGCGGGTAGCATGCCGGGTGAAGGGCGGTGCCATCCATTCAACTGAATGCTCGCGTGCCCCATGACGCCGCGACGCCGCTGCAACCACCATGCACGAGCACCATTGGTTGCCAATGGCTTAGCGAGAGGAATTCGCCTTACGTCATAGGGATTCCAGAACGGAGGGGCCGACTTAACATGTACGAATCACCAATAATAGCAGGGTATTTGGGAAACGGGTAGGTGAAACATATCATACATTGAAACAAGTAAGCAACCAACACTTTTGGGCACATTGAAAGTATTACAGTTAGATAAAGGAGGAATAGGGAACTTCCTTTTCCTTGTGACCCCCAACATAAAAGTTGCGTGTCTCAGTTCCTAAGACCATCGGAATATGTGTTTTCCAATGGTTAGGCAATCCTGGAAAGGGTCGTTCGAACCCCAAAGGGTCAGCAACCCACAAGTTGGGAACCGCTGCTCGAATGGCTGCAATCCTACTCTATCTGGAATCACTGTAGGATCACAATACTCTGTTTTCTCCTCGGACGTATAAACCAGCACAAATATAGATTTGGATTTGATCGCTTTCTTCTCCTTGGAGGGTTTTCCTAGACACGTTAATGCAGTTTTTATGCCGAGTATAACTCCTGTTTCTACCAGCTTGCATTGGCTATATCATGCAAGCCCAGCATTCCCAAACACCTCCACGGTTGTCCCCCACTCTTGGCAATCCAGAAGAAGCCATGTTTTGCTGACGTCGTGTGGCGAGACCTGACTTGTGCCCGCCCTCCTATCTTTGTTTATCCCAGCGCTCCATCCTCGCCCGCAGATGGTTAGTCCCAGCTGCCAAACAGCAGCGTCCATGTCATCCGTGTTCTCCTGCGCCGATTCGGCGAACCTATATGATCAGGCAGCCCACTGCGTGAGGGAAGAGGATGATAGAAGCTGGATGATCAAAAGGGCGGAGCATGCAACTAGGGAGGAAAACAGGGTCTCCGTACCATCGAGTGTGTGTAGCCCCAGTTAGTAAACCAGAGGATGGTTGTTGCAGAAAGCCAAGAGACCACACTTATCTCTCTCAACAACAACAAACAAAACAAAAACAACGACAAACAAAGGGCACAAAACAAAAACAAAAACAAAAACAAACAACAACGCAGAAAAACCAAAAACACAACAAACAAACAAAAACAACAAAAAACACAAACAAAACCACTGTACAACAAAACACAACGTAAACAATGCAAACGTGGGGAACATAGGAGGAAAATAAAGAAGAGATAAAGATGTGGATTCCGTTGCTTTCTCACGCAACCATCCTCTGGGTTTACTAACTGGTCTTACACACCCTCTATGTTGGAGACCCTGGTTGTTTTCCTCCCTAGTTTGCTAGTATCTGAACAGCCCTTTTGCATCATCCAGCTCTCTAATCATCCTATTCCCAGCACGCAGTGGTGCTGCGTGATCAATTAGGTCGCGCATCGGAGCAGGGAGAAAACAGGATTACATAGCTGCTTTTGGTCAGCTTTGGACTTAGCCTCTGCGGAGACGGAATGGATATATGGAGATAAACAAGAAGGAGGGAGGGGCACAAGTCCAGGTCTCGCCACAGACGTCACGCAAACATGGGTTCTTCCTGGATCGTGCCAAAAGGGGGGGGACACCTTGAGGTGGATTTTTTGGAATGCTGTGCTTAGACATGATATAGCCAATGCAAGATGTTAAAACAGGGAGTTACTACTCGGCATAATAAACTTGCATTTACTGTCTCAGGAAAACCATCCAATGATCAAGGAGCGATACAAGATCCAATCTATATTGTGGTTGCGTGGTTGTATAACGGATCCCGAGGAGAAACCAGAGTAATTGTGCTCCTTAAAGTTGATTCCTAGATTTGAGAAGTAATTGCAGCCATTGAGCAGGGCGGTTTGCCCAACTTGTGGTTGGACCCCTTTGGGGTTCGAACGACGCCTTCGCCAGGAAATGTGCCTAAGACCGGGGGAAACACATATGTGCCGATGGTCTTAGGACTGAACAACCGCCATTTATATGTTGGGGGTCACCAGGCAAGAGTTCCCATTCCTCTTATATACCGGTAATACGTTCATTCAATGTGCCCAAAAGTGTGTTTGCTTACTTAGTTTTCAATGTATGATATGCTTTTCAACCTAACGTTTCCACCAAATACATTGCCTATTGATTGTTTATTACAGTACTGTACTGTCGCCCTCGTTCTGGATCCCTCTGCTAAGGCGAATTCCGCCGATGCGCAAGCCCCATTGGAACAAGGGGCTCGTGCATGTGTGCAGCGGCGGCGCGAGCGTCATGGGCGCACGACGCGGCAGATCAGTTGAAGGGGATGCGACCGCCCCTTCCCACCCCGCATGCCCCCTCGGCTTGAGCACGAACACTCAAGATCCGAGATAAGTGCGACCCGCGTATGAAACGGGCTTGGTGTAACTCTGTCTTTTCACTAAAAAAAGATGCCTGAATGCTGGCTTGCAAACATGACTTCTAAATAGACCTTAGAAGGGCAGAATCCCCGTCGCGTTTGCAAAAAAGTAGGGTTTGTTTCCCCTAGATAACCCCAATGCACGGGGGCAATTTTCACCTCATAGACCTTTTAAGGCCTGGGAGAGGCCCGTTTTTTTTAAAACAAAAGGCATGGCCATCCACCTCAGACAGCATTAAAAGGGTTACCTACTTCATGGAGGACAACAAAGCGTCAATGACTACTAGTCTAAGGTTTATAAGCTCCAGGATCAAGGCCCACCTCCTCGAGAATAACAGTCATGTGAAAATGCAAGTGGACAGAAGGCCTCCCTCTAGCCTTTCTGTCACACACACGAATCATCGGGTTGGCCATTGTGGAAAACATATGGCGTGAGTGATAGACTGACCTTTGAGCTGATTTAGAATATTTTCTTCTTGCCGTGGTAGTAGTTGCTTAGGTTTTGGTGGGGTTTTTTCGGGTTGTATGCCAGTTGTAAGAAGAGTTGATTCATGTGTTTTGCCAGCCATCGTGGCTTGCTCTTCAGAGAATTCTAAATGGAAAGAGAGTGGGATATATATTGGGTAGACCAACCAAAGAGTACCAGGATACATAGGCTAGATTTCAGCAGGAAGGGGTACGGCCTCTGAGACTTCCTTTGGCTAAGAAAAACCCCTGTAATCATGGCGTTGCAATAAGTTGAACAAACGGCTTGATGCCAGGTAACACAAGAGCTGCTAAAGACAGGGATGCTAAAAAACCAATAAATGATCCTAGAACAAATCATGCCTGAACGCCCTCCTGAAAGAACAAAGATGACTAAGACTAGAGGTTTGTTGTATTTTGGGCCGTACATGAGAAAAAGGCTTACTAGAAGACAATGACCGTTTTGGTAAAGTTGAGGGCAATGAAAAGAGGAAAGACGGCATCCCAGTGGATGTTTCAATCCAGGGAACCATGGCTAATGGATCGGCAAAAGGCGAGCATGTGTGAGGATGGAGTGACTCCGGTGTTCTCTTAGTCATAGTAATAACCCTTGCATGAAGTTGACTTGTAATTGTACATGTCCACATTAACCAACGATAATTGCTACGGTTTGTACCAGTGTTAATGTCCGACACACACCAGATCCCCTGGCTGATCTTGGAAGATAAGCAGGGCCCAGTAATGGTTAGTAGTTAGATGGAGGATCACCAAGCATACCTGGTCTTGTAGGCTATATTTCAGAGGAAGGGACTGGCAAAAACCAACTCTGGAGGAGGTCTGCTTGCGTAAAGAACTTATGACATTCATGAGTCAACAAGTAGTCAACACACACTTGGAGAACATGCAAACCACGCACCTCCTATATCTTGGAGAGAATCCAAATACTGATGACCACAACCTCACAGTCGTAACAACCTGGTAAAGGATAGAAACCAGAGTAACACAGAACAACCACCAAAACAGAACCATTCACCAGCACCCACAAAAGAAATACGCACAGCTGACATGAAAAGAGGTTTTAAACGGGACAGATTGCAAGAATCAACTTCACCAGGGCCTTTTTGTACTTCCATGAGTCACCTGGAGAACGGCTCCTTGCACTATTTGACGTTGTCCCTGCGTAAAGCTGGAAAACAATGAAACAATAAAAACACATCAGAATAATTACTTGCTGCTTCTAATGACATGTCCACAGGGATGGTCAGGAGAAAGAGCAAAAGGGGTGGGTAGGTTGAGGATTTAAAAAAAAATTTAGTCTAATTGATTTGTTTTAAAACCGCGTCCCACCCCCGCCCCGTTCCGTTTTCTGGAGAATCATTTGCGATAGGCCGAACCTGCCTACGCTTCCGCTTCCCACGCGGAAGCTTTAAAAATCTTGAGCGACTGGGGGCTTCCCGATCATCCGTGTTTTAATGTTTATGTTTGATTAACATGCCCAGGGAGGGTCACATGCACTCCCTTTCCCTCTCCGCACTTTATCGGATCTGTCATGCCAACTGGGCCGGAACCGGCCATGTGCCGAACGCAGATGACAGCAATCTCGGTCCTCTACAAAGGGCGATCAAGTCATTAAGCAGATAATCTTGGAGGGAGATAAGACTTGAAGGGGGCATTGGATTGGGCAAAATTTCAGGTAATCCATGGTTATGGGCTTACTTACTTCAGAAATGGTCCTCTCCTTGCAAGCCCAAACGTCAAGCGTGTATCTGTCAGTTCGCTGGGGAAAGATTGCATTTACGTTAATCCAAAAATACGAAACCATAGGCCGTCTTCAAAGAGGCCACAAAGGTAGAGAGGGAGATTTTTTTAGAAATGTTTTGTAATAGTTGAATGTATTCCTTTAGGGTCAGATATCTTCAATGACTGGTTGGAGTCCCCATTGATTGTACCTTCAAGCAACGTTGGCTGAAAAGATTGCAGCGCATCTGTCTTCAAGTCACCTGTCAATTTATGGTGAATCCTGGATTTTTCGCAGGGTTTTCTTAGGCAAGAATCCTCAGAAGAGTGGGTTTACCAGTTCCTTCCTCTGAATATACATACAGCAACCTGTAATTCGAATTGGGGACTCCCATTCAAGGGCTACCAAGGCTGACATGGCTGAGCTTCTAAGATCGAGATTGAACTCGTGTCTAGCACTTGAGTCCCCTGAGTAGCTTGTGGCTGCACATTGCCTTATAACATTGCGGCCTTTGCCCGTTGTGCATATGCAAGCTGGCACGTGCATTGCTCAGCCATGGGCATTGACCAGGGGGTCCATAGTCAGTATAGGGTTGCATAGATCGTAGAGATGCTTAGGCATGCTGCAAGTGAATGTAGGAATCTTCAGCCTATGATTGAAGTCTTCAAAATATAATAATTTGGTTGTTGGTGGTCACCACTTTGAGTCAGTCCTCAACCCATGCCTCTGTGGGTAAGATATCTCTCCAAGACACGCTCTACCACCACTATCTTCTTCCCAGTTTCTGCATGTGATCTCTTCTCTTTCTAATTCCTCCACTGTTCCCTAGCAATTGTTGTCGTTTGCTAATGATCTTGTCTTCTCATGATGTGCCCAAGTCAACACCTCAATCTAGTCATCTTTGCCTCTAGGGAAATTTCAAGCTTGATCTGTTCTAGGCCTCCCCATTGGTTCTATTTGCTGTTATGGTTATCCTCATAACTCTTCTCCATCCACCAATTTCCACATGCATTATTCTCTTTTGACTATTTTCTTGCTGTCTAGTTTGTGCTGCCTATACACATTATCATACCAACCTGAATTGCCTTTATCTTGTTGTATTCAGACGCCAAGTGGTTGTCTGCTTGGTGATACTGATTGAGAGACCACTAGGGAACTGCCGGCAGGGCTAAGTTCAAATCCTGTCTTCTAAACCTAGGGAAGCCATTGTGTCAGTCAGAACTGACATACTAGACTAGATCGACCGCAGATTGATTCGTTTAAGTAAGCTTTCTATGTTCCTTGTGTCACATAGAAAATTACCAGCCGCTCCAGGGCCATATACCTTTTCACTTTGTACATACCGCTTGCAAACACCTTCTAAGCATTGATCCCAAACAGAGGACATGTCCAAGCCTCACTGATATGTGTGTTTTTCTCTTTTCTGCCCATGACCCAAACTAACCAGCTGACATTGGATATGATGAGCTTGACTTGGATGCTTCTGCCTCATAGCACACTGGCCAGCTATTGGTTTGGCAGTTTGAACCAGTGCATTCACTCCCTTTACGAGCCATACAGCATTATGTATAGCAGTATTCCCAAACGTGGGTCCCCGGGGATATAGCCTCTGGCACCGTATAGTCAATGGTCATGTCCTAGAGACCATAATGCAACCATTTTCCATCCCCAAGTTTCCGAAAACCACTGCCCTAAGGACCCCCCCCCCCCCCCCCCCTCCCTCCCTCCCACCCCCCCCCCCCCCCCCCCCCCCCCCCCCCCCCCCTTACATTTCCC
The DNA here is from genome assembly GCF_019175285.1 of Sceloporus undulatus. Classification (NCBI taxonomy): domain Eukaryota; kingdom Metazoa; phylum Chordata; class Lepidosauria; order Squamata; family Phrynosomatidae; genus Sceloporus; species Sceloporus undulatus. The sequence goes on from NC_056529.1 coordinate 31,402,065, forward strand.
CAATCCAGTTTTTAAACAACGAGGTTGATGGCAGGGGGTTGGATTGGATAGCCCTTTGGGTCTCTCCATCTGTAGGATTCTGCTGATCAGTATGGCACTTATGTCTTAGAATCATTGCGTCCAGGTCCATCAAAGTCCCCCTTTCATTTCGGTTCCACTTTCGGACCTAATGGACCGCATGGATGGATCGACTTGTGCATCGCACGAATTCTATGACTGCACTGGGCTGGGTGCGTGTGTTGCTTTTTGTTTTTGTATTATATGACAGCATACTGCAGCCCCTGATCATGATTTTGATCCATATCTTCAAAGTTTGAAACTTATACACACCCACAAATGTTTAATTTCTTACCTATGACTATCAAGCTCTCAGTCGCCAAAATCCTACACAGGTGCTCACACACACAATGAAACCATTTCAGTCTCAATGGGATCACACTTCCCAAAGCTCCAGGGTGTCGATTCTTCATTTTCGAAATACCTTTGTGGCTAAAAAAAAAGTCCACTGAAACCGCTTCAATTGAACTTTCTTTTGCCATGTCACTGCAGTGGGTTGTTGAGAGACTCCCGCGAAAACAGTTTTTAAATTGAATCGATTTCATCCAATGTGAACCACAATTGGGTTTATTTTATTTTACAGCAGAAATTGCATCGGGGCAAATGTAGTGTGAACATGCTCTCTCTGTGAATCGATCCATCGATTCAGCTACCAACGCAATTTATTTGTAATTGGAATGCGGCCATGGAGCCGCCACCACCTTACCTCCGGTCCACAACCTGGATGTTATCAACAAGGGGATTGGAAGTTATAATCCAATGGCAATTCCAACCCAATCATGGGTTTCTTCACGTTATTGCGTGAGATACACACGCAACATTCAGGGCAATGGCAAGCTTTTCGGGCCAATGAGAATCAGTCGACGCCATTTGAATTCACTAATTGCTGACCCAGCAAATTCACGTAATTGCGTTCTGGCCCCATTCTTTTCATTCGAATTGAGAAAATTCCTCCGTGTGATAACTCCTCTGCCTCAACCACTTACCTTCCCCATCGTAAGGCATGTAACTTGCCTAGTCATCCCCAGGGGTTTCGTGGCCAAGTGAAATCGAACCCAGATATCTAGAACTGAATCCACACTCAGACCAACTCAGCCCACTATGCCATACTGTTCTCAAAATACTTAGTCGGCCCTTTTATACACGATTTTTTTTATACCGATTCAAGCATCCACGTTTGAAAGTGTTCAAAAGGTATTAATTTAACTATCAAACCTTGATTTTCCATTTTTAGGGACACCCATTTTGCATTTATCACTATTTGGTACTTGAGCATCCCGATTTTGTTCTCCCAGGAGGATCCAGGATCCAACCCCAGCGGCAACAAGGGTCCCCTGTACTTTTCTGGCCACTTCTATTATTATTATTACTTACATGTTTTATTTTGTTTAATCCCCATTTTCCCCGTATATGGACTCAAGGCACTACCTCTACCTTAGCATCGGACCTTTATTTCTACTCTGTTTTTGAACCTCCCCGCAAGCCAACAAGCTGAAGTGTCTTGGCGATTGCCCTTGATCCTTTTAATTGAACATTAATCACGGAGAGGATGCTGGTTAAGCAGTTGCTCCTCTGAAAGCTGTTAGACCATTATCTGGCCTCATCCCTTTAGCTGAACGCTTGCTTGCTTCCCCTGACTCTTCACGCCAACACCAAACGATGCCACTGAGTATCGAGTGCCAAGACTCCGGGAAGGGCAGAATGTGATTTAACGTGGTTATCTTTGGGCCTTGCACACTACACCGTATCGCGCTCTGGTTCCCGTTTCCCTCCCTCGTTCCATCCCTGTACTCTCACACCTCAGTTCGCCAACGTGCTTTTTAATTCCTCTGCCAAACTTACACTCCCCTGATTCCATCGGCTGCCGCTGTGGGGGTTGAACTGCAATATGTTTTAAATCCCTGCTCTTCGTTGCATCTCCCTGCTGTTTGCCTCGCTTTTTCCCTGCCCTGGCTCCAGCTATGATTCTGGATCGCGCATTCCCCTTTTGAGATGCCCCCGGCCTTCCGGCATCACCTACTCGCTGCACAGACTCTCCCGCCCATTGGACGATCAGTCTGGTTCTTGGTTATTGGTTTGGTTTCATTTTTTTTTAATTGCTGAATTTTACCATTATACTGTTTAATCCTTTTAGGGGGCGGGCTACTATGTCTCTATTTGAGTTTTAATGTTTGTTGCCGCTTTGATGTCTCGACAAAAGTGGCTATGTAGAATTAAAAGTTTTATTATTTTTATTAAATAGACACCCTGAGGCCTTTCCATTCACCAACAGCCAACCAAGCTTAACTTTTTAGGCTCACAAAGATCGATAGATAGATAGGCCGTCTACAGCACCGGCATTACGTGTGTATTTGTCACCACTAGGTGTTACGAAAGGGTGGTTTGCTTCTGCCGCCCTACCCTAGTGCGTGACGAACCCCACTAACTGGTGGCGGCCCTTTCCGCTCCCGGCCGCACCTGGTTCTCTGCGCGCCCCTCTCGACGGGGCCGGCCGTCCTACTAGTCTCTCCCGCCAGGGTGCTTAGTGCGCCCTGGACATGGAGCAGGAAGTGCTCCATTCGGAGCCTCCTTTCCGGGTTTAGTCCGCTGGGCGCAGCCTTCAGATGGCTCGCCAGCGGACTAACGAGCAGCTCCCCGCCGCGCAGGGTGTCCTGGGGCTTGAAGCCCCCGGACCACCCCTTTTCAGCTGCGGGGAAGCGGCCTTTGCCGCTTCCCCGCCAGCCCAAACGCGGCGGATCACGTGCCTCAGCGCTGCCGTTCTAGCCGCTGAGGCCCCGCTCCGGCGGGAAAGGTGCGGGCAGTGCCCCCCCAAATGGGCGGTTGTAAACCCGCCATAGCTAGATATGATGATAGACAGACAGACACAACAACAGACCAGACACACACACACACACACACACACACACACCCACTCTCTTCCTGCCCGCATTCTCTGAAGATGCCAGCCGCAGCTGCTTGGCCAAACGTAAGGAAATAACTCTTCCAGCACATGGACACCCGAGCCCGAAACAACCCACAAAGCACTATTACTGTTCTGGTTCTTTTTCCAACACAAATTACACACACATGTGTGTCCTGTAGTGCTTTACGCAGATCTTCCCGACTAGGGGCAGATGGCCTGCAAAGGCACATTGGTCCATAGGGAATGAACTAAGGCTCCTCGACCATAAATTCAATTGAGTCCCTAAGGTGGGAGAAAGCGGATATAAGAACAATAATATAACTTTTTTAAGTGTTTGCTGATCATTTGCAGGAATGTTTAATTGTATGCAATCCTTCTTCTTCAAATCCTTTTTCCTAACAATGTCAAAGAAATCCAATTGTTTTCAAACAGTGATTTACTCCACACAGCCTTAGCCTCCGCACATTCCTTCTCTCCATGGCTATGTGCTTTAGGAGGGGATCCGAATTGGTAATGTTGGTTTCTTGCTGTCTCTGTTTTATTATATGGTATTTCATATTATTTATTTTGCATTTAATCTTTTGAAGGGGGGGAGGGAGTAAATTGGCTCGGTTGACTTCCCTTATCCAAAATGTTGCGGATCAGAAGTGTTCGGCTTCTGGAATATTGCATTTGCCTTTTTTCGGGTGGCTCGGTTCGGATTTTGGATTCCAGAAAGGGAACTCAACCTTAATGTTTTTAATTTAACATTTTTAATCATATTTTTCCAATAATTTTATGCATTAATGGAACTTTTTGTTGGGTGTATTTCGATGGAGAGGCCAGTGTTGCTAGACTCCCTTGTCCCAAAGCAATGGCACTTCATCAAGTTTTGAATTCCATTTCTATTCCCAATTCCCCCTGAATATCCAAAGCATGATAGGATTTATTTTTTAATGACAACCACAAACAGTAGTTGCTTCACTAGTTTTACAGCACTCGGTGCACTTTAAATCCATATCTCTATTGCATCACATAATGAGATTGTAGTTTCACCGAATGGTCAATTCTCAGGCAGGAGCTATAGTGCCTCGCCCAAACTACATCCCAGGATTCTAGATGCAGTCTGTGCAATCAGACTGGCCATGGTTTAAGTTTGTTCCCGGTGTTTCTTTGAATGCTTTTCAAACGTGAGATTTGTCAGTCTTCTTACCTGAAACCATTTTGGTTGTGTTTTTTACTGATTTTGAATTAATGCTACTTTTATTCCGTTGCACATCCCAACATTATATACGCACAAGAGGGTGCTGCTGACCGCACTGGCCATTAATGCATCTGTTTGAATAGACTTTGGCTGCATCTACATAGAATTAGTGCAGTTTGACCACCGCTTAACGCCTTGATTCAATGCTATGAATCCTGGTTTGCAGTCTTGCTTGGGCACCGAGCGCTCTGACAGAGAAGGTTTTAGTGTCTCCAAAACCTACAAACCCCAGGATCCCATTGCACTGAGTCTGGCCTTAAACCATGTCAAAATGCAACCCCTTGTGTGCACGAGAGGCGAGTATATCCCTTCTGCAGTTTTGATGCAGCCGTGAAGGATGCTGAGACTTGTAGTCTACTACTTGCAGGCCCATACTATCTACCGTTTGGAGCACCTTTACCATAACTATGCTCTTTTTTTATGTTTTATTACTACCTATACTCTTCCTAAACTACCTTTTCCAAGGCGAGTACACACCGATCCAGCCAGACTCCTGACATTTGTCGTTCATTTTTTACTGGTCTTCCCAAATACGCTTGCAGCTGGATTTTCTGTATGAGAAGACCACTGAATCTTGTTTTTGTCTTTATGAGTTATGTCTGATCCTCTCTCGCATTTTTTAGCACGATATATTTTGTCACCGTAGAGCATCCAGAAGATTACTATGACGTTTGTGTTTTCAACACACTTCATCTATAACACAATTTGTCCCATTCATTAAGCACTATGCAACCCTTTTCGACTGCATAGCTATAGCCCTGATAGTGCTTTAATGTTTTGGGGCATGCTTGAATCTGGGATTTGTATTTCACGTTTGAAATATCGAGCGGTACAGCTCCCCTGATCCACGGCTGAGCCATACAGTAACTAGATCTAGCGCTATCACTGTGTAGTGTGACGCGTCCAATGTCATCATTCAACAGATTAATATGTGTTTGTTGTGTTGCTTGCCACGTCTTTTTGACTTCTGGTGCATTATTCATATGGTTGTTTAGCAAGCCTTGTTCAGAGGGGTTTGCCTTTGCCGTCTCGCGGTCGAGAGTGTGATTGCCAATGTCATCCATGTGTTTCCATGGCTGAGTGGGGATTTGAACCTTGTTCTCCAGAATTGCAGTCCATTGCTCAACTACTACGGCTACTTGGCTTTACAGATTCTTCCTACTCCAAACAGACACGCTGCATCTAATAGTTTAAACCTTTTTATATGGCTTTCACGAGTCACGGCATGTGACGCTGGGGTTAGGGGGCTCCTTGTAATGGATTTGTTTCCTTTAAAGCATTAAAAGGATTGGTGGCATGAAGGATGCAAATGGGAAAATTGGTGTTTATGTCAAGCGAAGCCTCCAGGGGGAGTGCGTATGATGGATGGTGAGTTGATTCATTGCTGAAATTTCTGTCCTGAAAATTCAAATGACAAGATTGTATATCGAGGCTCCTGCAAGCACTGGCCCAAGTATAAGTCTAGTATTGGAAAAACCATGCACTGCAATTAGCAATGGATGGAACAATATGTTAGCTCATAACCTCCAGTTTTGAAACTACAGTCCTGGGTCGATAGAGTATTTCCCTTCCCCCGCAACAAAACTGTGTACCACCCCTTTTGTGGATCCTTTCCAACTGGTCTTTACACACTACGGCCACCAATGGAATGAAATTGTATGTTTGCTTTCAGTTCTCAAAGAAATGGGTCCTCGGCTCCTATTGCAGTGATGCACCCCCAATTTTACAATTAACCAGACTGGTATTTTTACCCATTTTTCACAGCTTGGGTTTAGCATGACAAGGGAAATGGAAGTATAATGGCAATCCAAACGTAATCATGGGGTTTATATATTGGCGTGATAGACGATATACCCACTCAATTTTGGCAATGGGGCAATCAGTCCGAAGCAATCGTGGGTTAATATCAACATTATTCTGAGAGTGATCACACGCAATTTCGGGCCAATGGCAGTTATTTCGGGCATAGGAGTCAGTTCGAACGAACTAAGCGAATTCAACGTATGTGTTCTTCTGGGCCCATTTTCTTTTTCATTTGAAATTAAGAGAAATTCCGCCCATGTGATGAATCCCTTGTCTCCTCTCAAATATCTTTTATTCAAAGTACTCAGATAGAATTTGCCATTGCTCCCTGGGAAACCATTTTTGTTCTTTTTAAACATCTATCTATCTATCTTATATTATCTTTGTATAGGTCGCCTCCAACCAGGAGACAAGATCCCTAGAAGTGATGGAGACAGCCTGGCGTGGTGATTACCATGAGAGGTAAAGCAGCTGAGAGGACTCTGATTGATTTCATTTCAGTTTCATTTTGTTTCATGGGTACCACTGTAGTATAGACCACATTTGGTAGCATGCCCGAGACTCTTCTCTTTCTTACCTTGCTGTCTCGACAGCATTACCAGCTTGACTCTTATACTTGGGTGGCCGTTCTTTGGGGAGAAAGGCAACACATCAACCAATAAAGAACTGGGCCAGTGGCCATCATTTGTCTGCCGAGATTACCCCATATTGCACACTAGGCATTTGATATCACTTTAATAAGAGCTCCATTCTTTTGGAGTCTTGTACTGAGGAGTTCATGACACTTTAATAAGATGGAACTATGTAAGACTTGTTGTTGCGTAGAAATGAGATTAATCCAAAATAAGTACTGCCTGAATAAGCAGTTGGATAGGGTTGAGATGGACCGGCTTATAGCTTTTAATAAAGGGGAAAATCATGTTAGAAAGGGAAAGAGACTGGGAAGCCATAAGAAATATTGTAAAGAGAGATGGCCAATAATAACAAATTTGGAATAATATGAAAAAAGCTGACTATTAATTAAACTGAAAAATGAAGGTCAACTTAATAGAAGGAGAAGACATTTGAAAATTATATAATTATGAAACACGGATGTTTTGATATAATCAATACTGTACTACATATAATATACTGTATTTATAAAGCGCAGTAATATGGTACACATCTGCAATGTAGGAAAGACATATTAAAAAAAAAAGATGGAACTACGGGCCGTTAAAAGTGGCAGAGAAATGCTAGAACTGTTAGTGGGCAATGCTATTCTAGTCCCTCCGCACTTTCAAGCTGTTTATTGGCTTTCCATAGGGCTGTGGATATTCCCGCAGACAAGCGTCGGCACCACCCATGCGCCTCTTATCGCCCGGATGACGCTGCCTCGGGTAAGAATTGGCGTTATCCGCTGGATAAATGGGTAGTTTTTGTGCACAGTCTCTAACGCATACTCCAAGGTCACAACTGCCAGCAGAGTGTGCATTATACAGATAGGAGAGTTAAAAGCTGCAACTATTTTGTCCTACATGCAAGGAAAATAAAGTACACTGCCCCCCAGATTCTAGTTGCGTTATGGGGCACACAGACCCCGTGAAATGGAAAACCACAAATAACAAAAACACCAGAACACCTAGATTCGCTTAGAATTGCTAGGTCCTCCAGTGCAACTCTATGGTCAATGTCCGACAGACACTGAATACAATTGGCCGATTTACCCACCCAGACATGGAGCTTTGGAGCGCTTGGCCATGGCCATTAAAGTCGGGCTTCAATGCCTGTGTCCTTCATTTCATCCCTGTTTCAATTCTGCCTTTAAGGCTGGGGGTCTCTGTTTTCAGGCAGCTTTTATCTTTTAACAGCTTGCATGACAGGCGTTAACACAATCCCGCTCCAAACTAGGGAGCTTATGCTTTAGTGGCGGACTGAGTATTTTGTTCAGCTCGGTTTAGATAGAAGCCCCCCCAGATTTTGGGCATGTCTTCATACATTTCACTTGCAGACTGGGGTAATGTGTTTTAGCTAAGAGGATTTCAGGGATTTTGAAATGAATGCTATGCACAACTAAGGCCATGGGTTGCCTTTCCCCACTTGGCTGGTCTTAAAACTGTGTCAAGATGGCATTCTGATCAGTGGGAAACAAATACCAGATACTAGAGACTACAATAGGCAATGCATTTGTAATTTCTATAACCACTATCAGTGAACTTATTTTTACTGACCGATAAAGGATGGAGGCTAGTCCCTACCCTTGGAGCCCTCGGATCGAACTCACAACCTTTGGCTGGGGTACAGCAGTTAGGGGTAGCCACTTGTGTAACCAAGGCCCCCCTATAACAGAGAGCGATTTCTCATTGGCTGGCACTACCATTTTGCCCAAGCAAGGCAGCATTCAAAGGACAATGCTGTGCTCAGCAGCCTCCTTAGCTAACTCTTGAATTATAGGCTTGGAAAGCATTCTGTTCAGGATTTCCGCAGACACCAAGCTCCTGCTGGGAGGATTCTGGGACTAGCCCGGGAGTTGTTGCCCAAAAGTCACTTTTCCAGTGCTATCGTGAGCCCACTGACATTCGCATGCTGTGCAGGACAGACCTGGGGAGAAGATCTGTAGAAATATTGGTGCCATTGGCACGGCTTTAGTGGCTCCAGGCTATAGAATCCGTGGATCTGTAGTCCCGTCGCTGCCAAGATGCTGGTGCCTCACAAATACAAATCCAAGAGTCTGTAAGGATGGAGCCAGGGCAGATAAAGTGGTGGCAAATTGCATTTATGTGACAGTGCAGTGCAACCCTAAAAATCTGCAAAAATGTTATCAGAGGGAGTTTTGACGACTTGCGTAGGATAATGTAGTGAGGATGAGGAAATGGAATGTATTTTAATGTTGGTTGCATTTTTGTTACTGTTTTTATTTGATATTGGAAGCACCGCAATACCTGAAGGAGGCGGGGGAAATTAATTATTATTAGTATTATTATTATTATTATTATTAAATTAGTGTGGTGGTGTGTTTCGTTTTAAGTGTAATTTGTAGCGATACTTGTAAGACGTCTTTCATTATCAATCGTCGCAAATAGAGCGTACACGAAGACACCCCTCGCTCAAGATTAAAGAGAAACGCAGGAAGAGTGGAATGATACAGTATGTCAGCAGCCGCACCTGCGCACTCGCTTTTGTGCCCAATCATTATTTCCTTTGTTATTATTCATCCTTTGTCCTCTCTCTTCGCCCTCGTGGCCTTGAGCGCGAGGAGTATCCTATCTCTCCAATCTTTAGGGTCGGGGTGATTGGCTGGACGCAGATGTGGAGGCCGGGGGGCAGTGCTATGCCCAAAATTGCTACCCACCGTACCCCGCTCATTCCCCGCCATTCTTTTAAAAAGCCAGCCTTAGCATCCGAATGAGTCGCCAGGTGCCGGCCAACACGGAGTGCCGGCCCAAGCTTTTGCTGAGCTTGTCTTTAGTGTAGTCCCTCCAGGGCTGACTGCAATGCAATTCTAAGCTCATAAAGCTTGGTTGGCCCCTGGCCTGGGTGAAGTTTGGATGAACATTGGTTAACTCTTCTCTCCAAATAAATGAAAAAGGAACTCACTTAGGGCTCCCTCCCTCTTCTCTGCTAGAAATGGGAAGACAATAGCAGTCAGGCCCCTCCAACATGTTTGTGTTTGGACTTTTGCAGATTTGATTGGTTTGCCGATTGATTAAGAGTTCCCTCCTCTAGGTCTCCAGCACGACGCGCCAGAAATTGACTGTCAGCCGGGAAGTCATGCTGGAGGTGTTTACGGAATAATTTAAACCAGATTTGTAAAACCAGAAATTGGCAGGGAGACCGGAGCCGATTGGGAAAAGAAACATAGCCCCTACAGACAAGGCCAAATAAAGCTGCTAGGGTACGAACTTTGGAGGTATGCGTTTAAAATAATGCAGGTGGATGAGATCCAAATCTGTTGCGCCAAAGCCTGCTCAATCGTGGCTTTGGCAAGGCTTCTGAACTCTTAGTACACATGCATATTTAAACAACATACTTCCAAAGTGACCCCAAGCAGCTGTATTGTGGCCTGTCGGTATGGGGACATAGTTTTATTTTGCTGCGGGATACCGAGAAGGAAAGGCATCCAAATTACCGGGATCCCGATGCCAAAGAGAACCAAGCCTTTATAGTATTTTGAACAACACATACAACAAAAGCTGACAAAGTACTTTCATTGTTCATTTGAATCAACATTTGCCCCGCTATATTCATGGATACTCAAATATTTCACGTAACATATGCCTCCTATGCTTTGTGGGATACCATCAAATCAATGTTACTTAATGTTTTTCTTCAGTGTCTCCAACGGCCCTGTATTCCTTCATTTTTTTAGTAATATCTTAAAGCACGAAACCAAGGACATCAACAACCCTATTTGGTATAATGTGTTTATAAACCTGTTACGGTTGGGTCCACACATGAGGAACCGAATTAAGGGGCGCGGCATAGGAGTTGAGAACCACTGGACTTTGGGTGGTTTTTTTCAATCCCTTCCACTCTCCATCAGCAACACACTAGCCATGGGGCAGTACAGTGAAGGGCAGCAGTTGGATCCTAAGGGAGTGAAAATGGAAACGTTAGGGAACTCCTGTATGGCAAACTTAAGTGCTACACTCAGCCCGTGTATGATCCGCTGCTGTCCTGAATACCAAACTTGGAATTACTTGAGGGGCTATATTCATCCAGAATCCCCCAGACAGCAGCAACCTGGGGGGGGGGGGGTCCTGATGTTAATACCCCGCAAAAGTAGCTTTTTCTGACTCTGTTATAGAAGTTTTACATAACCTCCCAACTAATAGTAGGATTCCCGAGCCACTTCTCTGTAGAGATGGAGGACGCAGTGGTGGGCTTTCAAGCATGTATTTTGATCAACAGATCTGGCCCTACTAATTAGGCAAAGGGATGCAACCCTTCAAAGCAACCAGTGCAGGGATGTGCAGTGAAAGGAGTAACAGATGACAATCTCTCTATTTTTTTGTGAGACTCTTGGCATTCTCTTCGGTTGGGGGACAGAGCTGTTGGTTTACCCCATGGCCACCAAAAAAAAAAAAAAAAAAAAAAAAAAAAAAAATATCCCCCTACCGTAAACCAGCGTAACCTTGTCTTTCCGGCAGCAAAATTCTTGGCCAGTCAATATGGAAATTGGGACGGGGCCAGGAAAATGTGTTTACAGAGAGGAAGATTCATATTTATTTGCATCTACATCATTTTGAAAGCATTTTCGAAACAACTGAAACTTGTGTGGCTGATTATGTTAGTTTTATTCGGTTGGATGCAGTAATAAACGGATGTGAACATTTTTTCTTTCTTGTCTTGCCAGGCGAGAATTCTCTGAGCTCCTGGAAAATAATGGCCTCACAGCAACACAGGCTCAGCACGCAGTTCACCTGTTCTCACATGGCGGGAGTGAGATTATGATCGGGAGTAAGTGAAGGGCAAAAGCCAATTTTTGGAAAGGGAGAGGCTCAGAAGGGCAGAAATGGAAGTAATATGACACATCTGAGTCTGTCCGCCCAATTAAGGCAAAAAGTAGGCAATATGCAGGAAGAATCTGGGTGAGGAAAACACAAGCGCTTTGGTCAGATGAACACAAAGAGTTGGACTTGCCAAGATTGCTGGACTGCCTCCAACATTGAGAATAGTCCCGTTTGGCACCGGTTAAACTGCCCGGCTCAAGGCTATGGAATTCTGAGTTGGAGTTTGTTGTTCACACCAGGAGCGGAGCAGAGCTTTTGCTTTTTTATTATATACTAATTAATATTATTTAGAGATATTGTAATCATGGTAATGTTGTTGTTTAGATTGTAACAACTGCTTGGAAGGTTGGTAATGCGCTTTTTTCTCCCTATTTTATTTGACCCTACTATGTAAAAGCGCTGGCAAACTTTACAGTGCTCTCTAAATTGATGTTGTTTAATATGCTATAAGAATAATAGTCTCAAAACCACTATTCCTTGACTTTTGTTTCTTCAGGTAGATATTTTGGAAGCACATCCTCGGGTCTTAATCTCGTTCCCAGAAGTCATTTTTGTTGAAGCCCAGCAATGCCCATGGACCACGATAGGAAAATCCAGGGCATTCCTGCACACAGTCTTCCCAGTATGTACTCCTTGCTTTTAAAAGAAGTTAAACGGAAAGCGATGGATCCTGTTGGAGCACCATTGTGCTCATTACTTCCATTATCAAACCATGTAGGCATAGAGTGGGTTCAGCCTTCTTTGCATTCTATCCATTCATGTTTATTGCAGTGTAATCTGGGCAGGCATGGGATATACAGGCATGGGGATGAATGGACCAATCACACAACATGTCCACTCTCTGGTGCATAGGAAGAGCTAGTGTTGATGGAAAAGAGATTAATCTATGTTTTCCTTTTCTGGTGGCGCAACATTTCACACTGTCAGGGAATGTGTTGTTTTTAATTGAAGAAGGTGCAGGCTTCACGCGCCTGTGTGTGTGTGTTTTAAAACACAGTTGCCTTTGAAGCAATGTCATTTTTTTACACCGTTAATCTAAATCGTAGAGTCACCAAGGCCTGTACATTTTTGGTTGGTTTTGAAGACTTTGGTAGACTGATGGTAGCCAGTCTGTGTCAAGCTAAATGAAAGGGTCACTAATCCTGTGAGTAAAGCTGCTGGGACTTCTTTGATTCTTACTTTTCAAGACTATGAATCTATCATATGCAAATGTCTAGTGGTGTATATTTATAAAACGTGCGTGGAAGACTTATGTCCCATAGAACGCTTTGCTTCTGCCTCCAGGCCTCCATGCTCAGAAGCCTGTTGCCTAATGTACAACCAGAGAGAAACAATGCCAGGAGAGCAGTGGCCTTCACATACTACTGTGTGAGCTCCGTACAACACATCAGTGGTTGGACCAACTTGGGTTCTCCAGGATGTTGGGACTTCGCCCCAGAGAGCCAAGCTAGGAGTCCAGTGCTCAGGAATTTCTGGGGGGTTACAGCCAGACTTTGGAGAACCAATGCTGAGAATAAACCTCCCGCAGAGCAAGAAAGGGAGTGTGTTGTTCGCCAGATTGTTGGACTGAAAACGCTCAGCAGCCCCTAGCCAGCAAAGAGCTGGAGTTAGGAATCGGGAGCTGTAGTCCAGAACATTGAAGAACACAGATTCTCATTAGAGCTATAGAAATCCAGCCACGATTGAAGCAGGATCTGTAGAGTGTGCATTTTTGCGTGATCCGCAGGCTTGTCTCTTTATGTCCCTTACGGTTCACTTATGACCATTTGTCTGGGGCGTTGCTCCTTGACTCTGGGAGCCAGAGCATCAACGTAAGCAAAATCCTCGGGCTTGGGACTGACCATAGCGGTGGGAGGGGCCAACAGACAGATGGACCCATGGTGGTATGTCCAAGAAGCTACACCAGAAGGCGACGGCTACAGGGGGAGCAAAGCTTTGGATATCGGAGTCCAACATTGCTGCTTCGCTATGCTGTATGCGTGGGTTATCCTTCAATGCCTACGGTTAAATGGTTTGAAAGAGTAGGGGGTGCATAATGGTTTGAAGAGTGTGATAATGGCAAGCTGAGAACTAAACATTC
>NC_056529.1:31415666-31441986 GCF_019175285.1 Sceloporus undulatus
CCAACATTACCAATTCGTATCCCCTCCCTACACACATAGCCAGGGAAAGAGGAATGTGCCGGAGGCTAATGCTGTGTGGAGTAAATCACTGGTTTTTAATAAACAGATTGGATTTTCTTCTGACATTGTTAGGGATAAAGAAGGATTTGCCGAGAGAAGGCTTTGAATACATTAAAACATTTCCTGCAAATGATCAGCAAACACATTAAAACATTTATTTATTTATTTATTTATTTTCTTATATCCCGCCTTTCTCCCACCTTAGGGACTCAATTTAATTTAATGGTCGATGATGCCTTAGTTCATTCCCTATTGGACCAATGTGCCTTTGCAGGGACCATCTGCACCTAGGTCTGGGAAGATCTGCGTACAGCACTCAGGACACACATGTGTGTGTATATTTGTGTTTTGAAAAAGAACCAGACATTATAGTGCTTTGTGGGTTTTTCGGGCTCTGTGTCCATGTTCTGGAAGAGTTTATTCCTTACGTTTGGCCAGCAGCTGCGGCTGGCATCTTCAGAGAATGCTGGCATGGAAGAGAGTGGGGTATGTGTGTGTGTGTCTATCTATCTATCTATCTATCTATCTATCTATCTATCTATCTATCTATCTATCCTTTGTGAGCCTAAGAAATTTAATCTGTGTGTTGGTCTGTTGGTGAATGGAAAGGCCTCAGGGTGTCTATTTAATAAATAATAATAAAACTTTTATTTCTATCCCACTTTTTGTCGAGACAATCAAAGCGGCATACAAACATTAAAATACCTCAATATATACATAATATCTCCCCCCCCTAAAAAGGATTAAACAGTATAATGGTAAAATTCAGCAATTAAAAACCAAAATGATAACCAATACCAATAACCAATAACCATGAGCTGAGTCCTCCCATGTGCGGGAGAGTCTTGTGCAGCCGAGTATTTTATTCCCAGAAGGCCTGGCGTCATCTCAGAATTTAATTCGCGATCCCAGAATTCCATAGCATTGAGCCATGGCAGTTAAAGCGGAGTCAAACCGCAGTGCAGATTCAACCGAAGGCATTTATTTACACACATATTTCCATTTCAGCCCCCACAGCTGCATCCTATGGAATCCTGGGGATTGTAGTTTGCAGAGGCATTAAAGCACTTTGGCTAAACTGCAGGTTTTAGGATTCCATGGGATGGAACGATGGTAGTTAAACTGGAACCATAGCGCTATAACTGTGTAGTGTGCAAGGCCCCAAAGATAACCACGTTTAATCACATTCTTCCCTTCCCTGGAGTCTTTGCATCTATCTCAGTGGCATCTTTTGTTTCTTGAAGATTCAGGTGAAGCAAGCTAAGCTTCACTCTAAAGGGATGGAGGCCAGGATAATTGGATCTCAGCTTTTCAGAGGAGCACTGCTTAACCAGCATCTCTCTCCCGTGATTAATTTCTAATTAAATGATCAGGGCAGATCTCCAAGACACTTTCAGCTTTTGGCTTGCGGCCGGAGGTTCACAGAGTAGAAATAATGTCCTATTCTAAGGTAGAGGTAGTTGCCTTGAGTCCATATACTGGGAGAAAATGGGGATATAAACAAAATAAAACATGTAATAATAATAATAATAGAAGTGGCCAGAAAGTACAGCGGACCCTTGTTATCCGCTGGGGTTTGGTTCCTGGATCCTCCGTGGATAACAAAATCCGTGGATGCTCAAGTCCCATTAAATATAATGATATTGCAAAATGGTGTCCCTTATAAAAAATGGAAAATCAAGGTTTGATATTTAAAATTAATACCTTTTTTTGAACATTTTCAAACCGTGGATGCTTGAATCCGTGTATAAAAAAATCTGTGTATAAGAAGGGCTGACTACATATTTTGAGAACCAGTATGGCATAGTGGTCTGAGTGTGGTCTGAGTGTTGGATTCCAGTTCTAGAGATCTGGGTTCGATTTCTCATTTGGCCACGAAACCCACTGGGTGACCTTAGGCAAGTTACATGCTCTTAGCCTATGGGGAAGGCAAGTGTTGAGGCAGATGAGTTTATCACACGGGAGGAATTTCTCTTAATTTCGAATGAAAAGAAAGTGGGGCCAGAACGCATTCACGTGAATTTGCTGGTTCAGCAAATTTACGTGAATTCAAATTGCGTTCGAACTGACTTCTCATTGCCCGAAAATAGCTTGCCATTGCCTGAATTTGCGTGTGGTAGTCTATCACGCAATAACGTGAAACCCCATGATTGCGTTCGGATTGCCATTGGATTATACTTCCAATTCCCCTTGTCTGATAACATCCAGAGTTGTGACCGGAGGTAGCTGGTGGCGGCTTCCATGGCCTCATTCCCACTTACAAATAAATTGCTTTGCGATCTGAATCGATGGATCGATTCAGCAGCAGAGCATGGTTCACACTACATTTGCCCCGATTGCATTTCTTGCTATAAAATAAAATAACCCACTTGTGGTTCACATTGATGAATGAATCGATTCAATTTAAACTGTTTCCTGCAAGAGTCTCTCAAAACAACCCACTTGCAGTTGACACTGGCAAAAGAATCGGTTCAATTTGAAGCGTTTTCAGTGGGACTTTTTTTTTTAGCCACAAAAGGTATTTTCCAAAAATGGAGAATCGCACACCCTGGAGGCTTTTGGAAGTGTGATTCTCCTTTGAGACTTGAAATGTTTTTCATTGTGTGTGTGTGTGTGTGCGCACCTGTGTAGGATTTTGGTGAACTGCAAGAGCTTGATAGCTCATATAGTATAAATTATACATCTGTGTGTGTATGATTTTCAAACTTTGAATATATGGATCAAAAATCCACTGATTCAGAGGGCTGACAGTATTTGCTGTCATATAATACAAAAACAAAACCCCTCACCCAGCCATTGGTGCAGTCATAGAATTCGATGCCGATGCACAGGCCGATCCATTCCATGCGTCCCATTATTGGTCCTGAAAGTGGAACCGAAATGAAAAGGGGGCTTGTTTATTGACCTTGACATCATGATTCTAAGCATAAGTGCCATACTGAATCACAGAATCCTACAGATGGAAGAGACCCAAAGGGCTCGCCAATCCAACCCCCGGCCATCCAACCTCTGTTTTAAAACTGGATTGGGATTATGGTCCCCCCCGTTAGGGCCTGGTGTCGAAACTTGGGTCTGAAATATGGTTGCATTAGGTCCTCCTAGGGACCTTGGACCAGTGACTTACTTGCCAGCTTATCCCCTGGGGAACCCGTTTGGGACATACTGCTATACCATAATGCTTGTTTGGCTTCGTAAGAGGGATTGAATGCACTGGTTCCACTGCCAAACCCAAGCTGGCACATTTGGCCTAGAGGCAGAGCATCCAAGCAAGGCTCATCATATCCAAGGTCAGCCGGGTGAGTTTGGTTCATGGCAGAAAGAGAAAAAACCATGAGCAGTAGGCTGAGACATGTCCCGCCTGTTTGGGGATCATTCTTAATGTTTTGCAAGCGGCTATTGTGACAAAGTGAAAAGGTATTGGCCCTGGAGCGGCGGTATTTACTTGTGACCATAGGAACATAAAACTCTTAACTGAATCATCTGCTGGTCCACTCTAGTCTTAGTAAGTGTCAGTTCTCTGACTGACAGCACGGGCTTCCCTGAGTTTTTTAGACAGGATTTCTGCTTAGCCCTGCATGCAGTTTACCCTAGTGGTCCTCATTCATGTATCTACAAAGTCCAGACACCCTTTGGCTTCTGAAATCAAACAAGATAGCAAATTCAGGTTGTAGGATAATATTGTATGTATGCAATGCCAAACTCTCACAAGAAACTCAGTCAAAAAGAGAAATAAATGCATGTGAAATGGTGGTGCTGGAGGAAGAGTTCTAGAGGATACCATAGACAGCAAATAAACAAATGTGTGAGGCCTAGAACAGATCAAGCTTGAAATTTCCCAAGGCAAGATGACTAATTTTGAGGCTGTTGTACTTTGGTTCCATAAGAGAAGAACAAGACCTCATTAGAAAAGACACAATGCAGGAAGTGAGGAAATTAGAAAGAGAAGAAGATCACATGTCAGAAACTGGAAGGAGTATTTTGTGGTGTAGAGCGTGTCTTTGGAAATTCTTACCCAATAGTTGCCATGGGTTGGACTGAATCAAGTGGTTAACAACAACAACAAATTAATTATTTTGAAGACTTCAATCAGAGGCTGAAATCCTACATCACGTCGCAAGCATAAGCATCTGCTCTGAAGCTATGCAACCCTATTGATATGGACCCATGGTCAATGCACATGGCTGCAATGCCCTGTGCAAGGCTGCAATGCACAAAGGGCAAAGGCAATTCTACAGGAATGTGCAGTCACAACTACGCAGTGCACTCAATGTGCTAGACAACCAGATTCAATCTGATCGTAGAAGCCTAAGCAGTGTACAGCCGTGGTTAGCCCTTGAATGGGAGATCACGCAATGAATTTACCAGTCTTAGGTTTATTGTCAGAGAAGGAACTGGTAAAACCACTTCTGAGGATGCCTTGCCTACGAAAACCCGGCGAAATCCATGAGTCACCATAATTGACGTGAAACTTGAGACAGATGCATCGTAGCCAAAGGTACTGAAGGTACATATTCAATGGGACTCCAACCAGTCGTTGAAGATAATCGACCTAAAGAAATTACATTCAACTATTAACAAAACATTTACTAAAATCTCCCTCTCTACCTTTGTAGCCCTCTTTTGAAAGGCTAGGGGTTTTCGTATTTGGGGAATAAAGTAGAAGCAATTCTTCTCCCCAGCGACACTGCAGAAGCAAGGCTTGACGTGGGGGGCTTGCAAAGGAAGGACCATTTCGAAGTAAGCCCCATACCATGGATTACCTCAATTATGCCCATCCAATGCCCCCGTCAAGTCTGATTCCCTCCAAGCTATTACCGCTAATGATATCGCTCCTTTGTAGAGGACCGAGATTGCTGGCATCTTGCGTTGCGAACATGGCCGTTCCGCCAGCTTTGGCCGAGATCCGATAAGTGCGGAGACGGGAAGGAGTGCAGGTGACCCGCCCTTGGGCATGTTAAGTTCAAACATAACTTAACACGGAGGATCGGGAAGCCACAGTTCGCTTCAGAGTAAAGCTTACCCGAGGGAAGCGTAGGCAGTTAGGCATATCGCAGGAATTTTCTCCAAAAACAGGAACGGGTCGGGGGGCTGGAAGAGGTAAACAATCATTAGACTTAAATAAATCCGCTAACAGACCCACCTTTTGCTCTTCTCCCTGACCATCCCTGCTGACATTTATTAGAGCAGCAAAATTATTACTGATTGGTTTTTATTGTTTAGTGGTGTACCCAGCCTACGCAGCAACGTCAAATGAGGTCAAGGAGCCGTTCTCCCAGAGACTTCAACTGGACAGCGTACAAAAAGGCCCTGTTTGAGTGAATTCGTTGCATATGTCCATTTAAACCTCGTTTAATGTCAGTGTGGCGTAGTCTGTTGTGGTGCGGGTGATGGTTCTTTTGTGATGGTGGTTTTGTTGTTACTCTTGTTTCAGCCTTTACCAGTGTTTTACGGACTGAGTTTTGGTCCATCAGTTTATTTGGATTCTAATCCAAGGATATAGGAGGTGCCGTGTGGTGCATGTGTTCGCCAGTTGTGTGTTGACACTTGTTGACTCCATGATGTCATAAGGGGGTTTTTCCTTACGCAAGAGAATCGCAGAGGTGGTTTTGCCAGTCCCTTCCGCTGAATATAGCATACAAGACCAGGTATGCTTTGTGAGCCGCCATCTAACTACTAACCCACGACATTGCCCTGCTTTCTTCCAAGATCAACGGATCTGTGTGGTGTAGGACATTAACACTGGTACAACCAGTAGCCTATAGTTGGTTAATGTTCATGTGACAAAGGTACAGTCAACGTAGGCCTATGGTGATACTATGATAAGAGAACACGAGTCATCCATCCTCAACCACACTGCTTCCTTGGCAGATCCATAGCCATGCTTCCCTGATTGAAACAGCCATCGGGGAGGCCGTCTCCTCTTTCCTTATTGACCCTCACTTTACCAAACGTCATGTCCTTTCTAGTAGTCCTTCTTCGCATGTACGGCCAAAATACAACAACCTCAGTTTAAGTCATCTTTGCTTCTCAGGAGAGATCAGCTGTTTGGTTCTAGGATTCATTAGTGGTCGTTTTAGCACCCAATGTAATTTAGCAGATTTGTGTACCTGTGGTAGCAAGGCCGTTTGTCAATTATTGCAACGCCATGAATGAACAGGGGTTTTCTTAGCCAAGGAGTATCAGAGGTACCCCTTCCTCTGATCTAGCTATAAGACCTGGTACGCTTTGGGGGTCTCCCCCAATTATATCCCCTCTCTTCCATTCTAGAATTCCCTTAAATGCATCCACAGATGCGGCAAAAACATCAGGAATAAACTCTTCTACAACATGGCCATAAACCCGAAAAACCCACAAAAAACGAAACAAATACTACCCGGCAGAAGAAAATCAGGTTCTAATCAAGCTCAAAGGTCAGTCCTATCTACTCCGCATCATGTTTTCCAAAATGGCAAACCAGATTGAATTCTGTGTTGTGTGAAAGAAAGGCAAGAAGGAAGTGCCTTCTGTCACGTGCATTCCCATTGACTGTTAATGCGAGGCAGGCGGCCGTTGATCCTGGACTTATAAACCTTCAGGACGAGTAGTCATTGATCGTTTTGTTTTGTCCCTCCAGGAAGTAGGCTATCCCTTTTTATGCTGTCGCTGAGTTGATGGCCATCCCCTGCGTTAAAAAAAAGGCCTCGTCACCAGCCGAAAATGGCATATGGAAGGTGAAAATGCCCCCCGTGGCATTTTGGGGGTATTTAGGGGGAACAAACCCTAACTTTTTGCGAAGGGATGCGCCGTCCTAAGGTCTATTTAGAATAATGTTTGCAAGCAGCATTCAGCAATCGGTTTTAAGTGAAAAGATAGATACCAACCAAGCCCGTATCATAAACGCGGGTGCACTTTACCGCGGACTTGAAAAAGGTTACGTGCTCAAGCCGCGGGTAGCATGCCGGGTGAAGGGCGGTGCCATCCATTCAACTGAATGCTCGCGTGCCCCATGACGCCGCGACGCCGCTGCAACCACCATGCACGAGCACCATTGGTTGCCAATGGCTTAGCGAGAGGAATTCGCCTTACGTCATAGGGATTCCAGAACGGAGGGGCCGACTTAACATGTACGAATCACCAATAATAGCAGGGTATTTGGGAAACGGGTAGGTGAAACATATCATACATTGAAACAAGTAAGCAACCAACACTTTTGGGCACATTGAAAGTATTACAGTTAGATAAAGGAGGAATAGGGAACTTCCTTTTCCTTGTGACCCCCAACATAAAAGTTGCGTGTCTCAGTTCCTAAGACCATCGGAATATGTGTTTTCCAATGGTTAGGCAATCCTGGAAAGGGTCGTTCGAACCCCAAAGGGTCAGCAACCCACAAGTTGGGAACCGCTGCTCGAATGGCTGCAATCCTACTCTATCTGGAATCACTGTAGGATCACAATACTCTGTTTTCTCCTCGGACGTATAAACCAGCACAAATATAGATTTGGATTTGATCGCTTTCTTCTCCTTGGAGGGTTTTCCTAGACACGTTAATGCAGTTTTTATGCCGAGTATAACTCCTGTTTCTACCAGCTTGCATTGGCTATATCATGCAAGCCCAGCATTCCCAAACACCTCCACGGTTGTCCCCCACTCTTGGCAATCCAGAAGAAGCCATGTTTTGCTGACGTCGTGTGGCGAGACCTGACTTGTGCCCGCCCTCCTATCTTTGTTTATCCCAGCGCTCCATCCTCGCCCGCAGATGGTTAGTCCCAGCTGCCAAACAGCAGCGTCCATGTCATCCGTGTTCTCCTGCGCCGATTCGGCGAACCTATATGATCAGGCAGCCCACTGCGTGAGGGAAGAGGATGATAGAAGCTGGATGATCAAAAGGGCGGAGCATGCAACTAGGGAGGAAAACAGGGTCTCCGTACCATCGAGTGTGTGTAGCCCCAGTTAGTAAACCAGAGGATGGTTGTTGCAGAAAGCCAAGAGACCACACTTATCTCTCTCAACAACAACAAACAAAACAAAAACAACGACAAACAAAGGGCACAAAACAAAAACAAAAACAAAAACAAACAACAACGCAGAAAAACCAAAAACACAACAAACAAACAAAAACAACAAAAAACACAAACAAAACCACTGTACAACAAAACACAACGTAAACAATGCAAACGTGGGGAACATAGGAGGAAAATAAAGAAGAGATAAAGATGTGGATTCCGTTGCTTTCTCACGCAACCATCCTCTGGGTTTACTAACTGGTCTTACACACCCTCTATGTTGGAGACCCTGGTTGTTTTCCTCCCTAGTTTGCTAGTATCTGAACAGCCCTTTTGCATCATCCAGCTCTCTAATCATCCTATTCCCAGCACGCAGTGGTGCTGCGTGATCAATTAGGTCGCGCATCGGAGCAGGGAGAAAACAGGATTACATAGCTGCTTTTGGTCAGCTTTGGACTTAGCCTCTGCGGAGACGGAATGGATATATGGAGATAAACAAGAAGGAGGGAGGGGCACAAGTCCAGGTCTCGCCACAGACGTCACGCAAACATGGGTTCTTCCTGGATCGTGCCAAAAGGGGGGGGACACCTTGAGGTGGATTTTTTGGAATGCTGTGCTTAGACATGATATAGCCAATGCAAGATGTTAAAACAGGGAGTTACTACTCGGCATAATAAACTTGCATTTACTGTCTCAGGAAAACCATCCAATGATCAAGGAGCGATACAAGATCCAATCTATATTGTGGTTGCGTGGTTGTATAACGGATCCCGAGGAGAAACCAGAGTAATTGTGCTCCTTAAAGTTGATTCCTAGATTTGAGAAGTAATTGCAGCCATTGAGCAGGGCGGTTTGCCCAACTTGTGGTTGGACCCCTTTGGGGTTCGAACGACGCCTTCGCCAGGAAATGTGCCTAAGACCGGGGGAAACACATATGTGCCGATGGTCTTAGGACTGAACAACCGCCATTTATATGTTGGGGGTCACCAGGCAAGAGTTCCCATTCCTCTTATATACCGGTAATACGTTCATTCAATGTGCCCAAAAGTGTGTTTGCTTACTTAGTTTTCAATGTATGATATGCTTTTCAACCTAACGTTTCCACCAAATACATTGCCTATTGATTGTTTATTACAGTACTGTACTGTCGCCCTCGTTCTGGATCCCTCTGCTAAGGCGAATTCCGCCGATGCGCAAGCCCCATTGGAACAAGGGGCTCGTGCATGTGTGCAGCGGCGGCGCGAGCGTCATGGGCGCACGACGCGGCAGATCAGTTGAAGGGGATGCGACCGCCCCTTCCCACCCCGCATGCCCCCTCGGCTTGAGCACGAACACTCAAGATCCGAGATAAGTGCGACCCGCGTATGAAACGGGCTTGGTGTAACTCTGTCTTTTCACTAAAAAAAGATGCCTGAATGCTGGCTTGCAAACATGACTTCTAAATAGACCTTAGAAGGGCAGAATCCCCGTCGCGTTTGCAAAAAAGTAGGGTTTGTTTCCCCTAGATAACCCCAATGCACGGGGGCAATTTTCACCTCATAGACCTTTTAAGGCCTGGGAGAGGCCCGTTTTTTTTAAAACAAAAGGCATGGCCATCCACCTCAGACAGCATTAAAAGGGTTACCTACTTCATGGAGGACAACAAAGCGTCAATGACTACTAGTCTAAGGTTTATAAGCTCCAGGATCAAGGCCCACCTCCTCGAGAATAACAGTCATGTGAAAATGCAAGTGGACAGAAGGCCTCCCTCTAGCCTTTCTGTCACACACACGAATCATCGGGTTGGCCATTGTGGAAAACATATGGCGTGAGTGATAGACTGACCTTTGAGCTGATTTAGAATATTTTCTTCTTGCCGTGGTAGTAGTTGCTTAGGTTTTGGTGGGGTTTTTTCGGGTTGTATGCCAGTTGTAAGAAGAGTTGATTCATGTGTTTTGCCAGCCATCGTGGCTTGCTCTTCAGAGAATTCTAAATGGAAAGAGAGTGGGATATATATTGGGTAGACCAACCAAAGAGTACCAGGATACATAGGCTAGATTTCAGCAGGAAGGGGTACGGCCTCTGAGACTTCCTTTGGCTAAGAAAAACCCCTGTAATCATGGCGTTGCAATAAGTTGAACAAACGGCTTGATGCCAGGTAACACAAGAGCTGCTAAAGACAGGGATGCTAAAAAACCAATAAATGATCCTAGAACAAATCATGCCTGAACGCCCTCCTGAAAGAACAAAGATGACTAAGACTAGAGGTTTGTTGTATTTTGGGCCGTACATGAGAAAAAGGCTTACTAGAAGACAATGACCGTTTTGGTAAAGTTGAGGGCAATGAAAAGAGGAAAGACGGCATCCCAGTGGATGTTTCAATCCAGGGAACCATGGCTAATGGATCGGCAAAAGGCGAGCATGTGTGAGGATGGAGTGACTCCGGTGTTCTCTTAGTCATAGTAATAACCCTTGCATGAAGTTGACTTGTAATTGTACATGTCCACATTAACCAACGATAATTGCTACGGTTTGTACCAGTGTTAATGTCCGACACACACCAGATCCCCTGGCTGATCTTGGAAGATAAGCAGGGCCCAGTAATGGTTAGTAGTTAGATGGAGGATCACCAAGCATACCTGGTCTTGTAGGCTATATTTCAGAGGAAGGGACTGGCAAAAACCAACTCTGGAGGAGGTCTGCTTGCGTAAAGAACTTATGACATTCATGAGTCAACAAGTAGTCAACACACACTTGGAGAACATGCAAACCACGCACCTCCTATATCTTGGAGAGAATCCAAATACTGATGACCACAACCTCACAGTCGTAACAACCTGGTAAAGGATAGAAACCAGAGTAACACAGAACAACCACCAAAACAGAACCATTCACCAGCACCCACAAAAGAAATACGCACAGCTGACATGAAAAGAGGTTTTAAACGGGACAGATTGCAAGAATCAACTTCACCAGGGCCTTTTTGTACTTCCATGAGTCACCTGGAGAACGGCTCCTTGCACTATTTGACGTTGTCCCTGCGTAAAGCTGGAAAACAATGAAACAATAAAAACACATCAGAATAATTACTTGCTGCTTCTAATGACATGTCCACAGGGATGGTCAGGAGAAAGAGCAAAAGGGGTGGGTAGGTTGAGGATTTAAAAAAAAATTTAGTCTAATTGATTTGTTTTAAAACCGCGTCCCACCCCCGCCCCGTTCCGTTTTCTGGAGAATCATTTGCGATAGGCCGAACCTGCCTACGCTTCCGCTTCCCACGCGGAAGCTTTAAAAATCTTGAGCGACTGGGGGCTTCCCGATCATCCGTGTTTTAATGTTTATGTTTGATTAACATGCCCAGGGAGGGTCACATGCACTCCCTTTCCCTCTCCGCACTTTATCGGATCTGTCATGCCAACTGGGCCGGAACCGGCCATGTGCCGAACGCAGATGACAGCAATCTCGGTCCTCTACAAAGGGCGATCAAGTCATTAAGCAGATAATCTTGGAGGGAGATAAGACTTGAAGGGGGCATTGGATTGGGCAAAATTTCAGGTAATCCATGGTTATGGGCTTACTTACTTCAGAAATGGTCCTCTCCTTGCAAGCCCAAACGTCAAGCGTGTATCTGTCAGTTCGCTGGGGAAAGATTGCATTTACGTTAATCCAAAAATACGAAACCATAGGCCGTCTTCAAAGAGGCCACAAAGGTAGAGAGGGAGATTTTTTTAGAAATGTTTTGTAATAGTTGAATGTATTCCTTTAGGGTCAGATATCTTCAATGACTGGTTGGAGTCCCCATTGATTGTACCTTCAAGCAACGTTGGCTGAAAAGATTGCAGCGCATCTGTCTTCAAGTCACCTGTCAATTTATGGTGAATCCTGGATTTTTCGCAGGGTTTTCTTAGGCAAGAATCCTCAGAAGAGTGGGTTTACCAGTTCCTTCCTCTGAATATACATACAGCAACCTGTAATTCGAATTGGGGACTCCCATTCAAGGGCTACCAAGGCTGACATGGCTGAGCTTCTAAGATCGAGATTGAACTCGTGTCTAGCACTTGAGTCCCCTGAGTAGCTTGTGGCTGCACATTGCCTTATAACATTGCGGCCTTTGCCCGTTGTGCATATGCAAGCTGGCACGTGCATTGCTCAGCCATGGGCATTGACCAGGGGGTCCATAGTCAGTATAGGGTTGCATAGATCGTAGAGATGCTTAGGCATGCTGCAAGTGAATGTAGGAATCTTCAGCCTATGATTGAAGTCTTCAAAATATAATAATTTGGTTGTTGGTGGTCACCACTTTGAGTCAGTCCTCAACCCATGCCTCTGTGGGTAAGATATCTCTCCAAGACACGCTCTACCACCACTATCTTCTTCCCAGTTTCTGCATGTGATCTCTTCTCTTTCTAATTCCTCCACTGTTCCCTAGCAATTGTTGTCGTTTGCTAATGATCTTGTCTTCTCATGATGTGCCAAGTCAACACCTCAACTAGTCACTTTGCCTCTAGGGAAATTTCAAGCTGATGTTCTAGGCTCCCCATTGGTTCTATTGCTGTTATGGTATCCCAAACTCTTCTCCACACCAATTTCACATGCATTATTCTCTTTTGAATTTTCTTGCTGTAGTTTGTGCTGCATACACATTATCATACCAACCTGAATTGCTTATCTTGTTGTATTCAGAGCCAAGTGGGTCTGCTTGGTGATATGATGAGAGACCACTAGGGAAGCCGGCAGGGCTAAGTCAAATCCTGTCTAAACTAGGGAAGCCATTGTGTCAGTCAGAACTGACATACTAGACAGAGACCGCAGATTGATTCGTTAAGTAAGCTTTCTATGTCCTTGTGTCAAAGAAAAACCAGCGCTCCAGGGCCAATACCTTTTCACTTTGTACATACCGCTTGCAAACATTTAAGCATTGACCCAAACAGAGGACATGTCCAAGCCTCACTGATATGTGTGTTTTCTCTTCTGCCCATGACCAAATAACCAGCTGACATTGGATATGATGAGCTTGACTTGGATGCTCGCCTCATAGCACAGGCCAGATTGGTTTGGCAGTGAACCAGTGCATTCATCCCTTTACGAGCCATACAGCATATGTATAGCAGTATTCCCAAACGTGGGTCCCCGGGGATAAGCCCTGGCAGTATAGTCAATGGTCAGTCCTAGAGACATAATGCAACATTTCCATCCCCAAGTTTCCGAAAACACTGCCCTAAGGACCATAATCCCCAATCCAGTTTTAAACAAGAGGTTGATGGCAGGGGGTTGGATTGGAAGCCCTTTGGGTCTCTCCATCTGTAGGATCTGTGATCAGATGGCACTTATGCTTAGAATCATGCGTCAGGTCCATCAAAGTCCCCCTTTCATTTCGGTTCCACTTCGGACCTAAGGACCGCATGGATGGATCGACTGTGCATCGACGAATCTATGACTGCACGGGCTGGGTGGTGTGTTGCTTTTTGTTTTTGTATTATATGACAGCATACTGCAGCCCCTGACATGATTTTGATCCAATTCAAAGTTTGAAATTAAACACCACAAATGTTTAATTTTACTATGATATCAAGCCTAGTCGCCAAAATCCTACACAGGTGCCACACACACAATGAAAATTTCAGTCCAAGGGATCACACTTCCAAAGCTCCAGGGGTCGATTTTCATTTTGAAAACTTTGTGGCTAAAAAAAAAGTCCACTGAAACGCTTCAATTGAACTTTCTTTGCCATGTCACTGCAGTGGGTTGTTGAGAGACTCCCGCGAAAACAGTTTAAAGAATGATTTCATCAATGTGAACCACAATTGGGTATTTTATTTTACAGCAGAAATGCATCGGGGCAAATGAGTGTGAACATGCTCTTTGTGAATCGACCATCGATTCAGACCAAGAATTTATTTGTAATGGAATGGGCCATGGAGCCGCCACCACTACCCCGGTCACAACTGGATGTTATAACAAGGGGATGGAAGTAAACCAATGGCAATCAACCCAATCATGGGTTTCACGTATGCGTGAGATACACACGCAAATTCAGGGCAATGGCAAGCTTTTCGGGCAATGAGAATCAGTCGACGCATTTGAATTCACTAATTGCTGACCAGCAAATCACGTAATGCGTTCGGCCCCATTCTTTTCATTCGAATGAGAAAATCCTCCGTGTGAAACCCTCTGCCTCAACACTTACTTCCCCATGTAAGGCATGTAACTTGCCTAGTCACCCAGGGGTTTCGTGGCCAAGTGAAATCGAACCCAGAATCTAGAACTGAATCCACACTCAGACAACTCAGCCACTATGCCAACTGTTCTCAAAATATTAGTCGGCCTTTTATACACGATTTTTTTTATACCGATTCAAGATCCACGTTTGAAAGTGTTCAAAAGGTATTAATTTAATATCAAACTTGATTTTCCATTTTTAGGGACACCCATTTTGCATATCATATTTGGACTTGAGCATCCCGATTGTTTCCAGGAGGATCCAGGATCAACCCCAGCGGAACAAGGGTCCCTGTACTTTCTGGCCACTTCTATTAATTATTATTACATGTTTATTTTGTTTAATCCCCATTTCCCGATATGGACTCAAGGCACTACCTCTACCTTAGATGGACCTTATTTCTACTCGTGAACCTCCCCGCAAGCCAAAAGCGAAGTGCTTGGGATGCCCTGATCTTAATTGAAATTAATCACGGAGAGGATGCTGGTTAAGCAGTGCTCCTCTGAAAGCTGAGACCATATCTGGCCTCATCCCTTAGTGAAGCTTGCTTGCTTCCCCGATCTTCAGAAACAAAGATGCCACGAGATGAGGCAAGACTCCGGGAAGGGAGAATGTGATTAACGTGGTTATCTTTGGGCCTGCACACTACACGTATGCGCTTGGTCCGTTTCCTCCTCGTCCATCCCTGACTCCAACCTCAGTTGCCAAGTGCTTAATTCCTCTGCAAACTACATCCCCTGATTCCATGGGCGCTGTGGGGGTTGAACTGAATATGTTTTAAATCTGCCTCGTTGATCCCCTGCGTTTGCTCGCTTCTGCCTGGCCCAGCTATGATTCTGGATCGCGATTTTTGAGATGCCCGGCCTTCCGGATACTACTCGCGCACAGACTCTCCCGCCATGGAGATCAGTCTGGTTTTGGTTATTGGTTGGTTTCATTTTTTTTTAATTGCGAATTTACCATTATACTGTTTAATCCTTTTAGGGGGCGGGTATATGTTATTGAGTTTTAATGTTTGTTGCCGTTTGATGTCTCGACAAAAGTGGCAGTAGAAAAAAGTTTATATTTTTATAAATAGACACCCTGAGGCCTTTCCATTCACCAACAGCCAACCAAGTTAATTTTAGGCTCACAAAGATGATAGATAGATAGGCCGTAAGACCGGCATAGTGTGTATTGCACCACTAGGGTTACGAAAGGGTGGTGCTTCGCCGCCCACCCTAGGCGTGACGAACCCACTAATGGTGGCGGCCCTTCCGCCCGGCGCACCTGGCCGCGCGCCCTGACGGGGCGGCCGTCCTACTAGTCTCCCCGAGGGTGCTTAGTGCGCCCTGGACATGGAGCAGGAAGGCTCCATTCGGAGCTCCTTCCGGGTTTAGTCCGCTGGGCGCAGCTTCAGATGGCTGCCAGCGGACTAACGAGAGCTCCCCGCCGCGCAGGGGTCCTGGGGCTTGAAGCCCCGGACACCCCTTTTCAGCTGCGGGGAAGCGGCCTTTGCCGCTTCCCCGCAGCCCAAAGCGGCGGATCAGGCCTCAGCGCTGCCGTTCTAGCGCGAGGCCCCGCTCCGGCGGGAAAGGGGGGCAGTGCCCAAATGGGCGGTTGTAAACCGCCATAGTAGATAGATGATAGACAGAAGACACAACAACAGACAGACACACACACACACACACAACACACACACCCACTCTCTTCCTGCCGATTCTCTGAAGATGCCAGCCGCAGCTGCTGGCCAAACGTAAGGAAATAACTCTTCCAGACATGGACACGAGCCCGAAAAACCCACAAAGCACTATAGTCTGGTTCTTTTTCAAACAAATACACACACATGTGTGTCCGAGTGCTTACGCAGATCTTCCCGACAGGGGCAGATGGCCTGCAAAGGCACATTGGTCCATAGGGAAGAACTAAGGCTCTCGACCATAAATAATTGAGTCCCTAAGGTGGGAGAAAGCGGATAAAGAAAATAATATAATTTTAAGTGTTTGCTGATCATTTGCAGGAATGTTTAATTGTATGCAACTTCTTCTTAAATCCCTAACAATGTCAAAGAAATCCAATTGTTTTCAAACAGTGATTACTCCACAAGCTTAGCCTCCGCACATTCCTCTTCATGGCTAGTGTTAGGAGGGGACGAATTGGTAATGTTGGTTTCTTGCTGTCTCTGTTTTATTATATGGTATTATATTATTTATTTTGCATTAATTTTTGAAGGGGGGGAGGGAGTAAATTGGCTCGGTTGACTCCCTTATCCAAAAGTTGGGATCAGAAGTGTTCGGTTCTGGAATATTGCATTTGCCTTTTCGGGTGGCTGGTTCGGATTTTGGATCCAGAAAGGGAATCAACCTTAATGTTTTTAATTTAACATTTAATATATTTTTCCAATAATTTATGCATTAATGGAATTTTTGTTGGGTGTATCGATGGAGAGGCAGTGTGCTAGACTCCCTTGTCCCAAAGCAATGGCATTCATCAAGTTTTGAATTCCATTTCTATTCCCAATCCCCCTGAAATAAAGCATGATAGGATTATTTTTTAATGACAACACAAACAGTAGTTGTTCACTAGTTTTACAGCACTCGGTGCACTTTAAATCCATATCTCATTGCATCACATAATGAGATTGTAGTTTCACCGAATGGCAATTCTCAGGCAGGAGCTATAGTGCCTCGCAAATACATCCCAGGATTCTAGATGCAGTTGTGCAATCAGACTGGCATGGTTTAAGTTTGTTCCCGGTGTCTTTGAATGCTTTTCAAACGGAGATTTGTCAGTCTTCTTACCTGAAACCATTTTGGTTGTGTTTTTTACTGATTTTGAATAATGCTATTTTATTCCGTTGACATCCCAAATTATATAGCACAAGAGGGTGCTGCTGACCGCACTGGCCATTAATGCATCTGTTGAATAGACTTTGGCTGCATCTACATAGAATTAGTGCAGTTGACCACCGCTTAACGCCTTGATTCAATGCTATGAATCCTGGTTTGCAGTTTGCTGGGCACCGAGCGCTCTGACAGAGAAGGTAGGCTCCAAAACTACAAACCCCAGGATCCCATTGCACTGAGTCTGGCTTAAACCATGTCAAAATGCAACTTGTGGCACGAGAGGCGAGATATCTTCTGCAGTTTGATGCAGCCGTGAAGGAGCTGAGACTTGTAGTCTATACTTGCAGGCCCATACTATCTACCGTTTGGAGCACCTACCATAACATGCTTTTTTTTATGTTATTACTACCTATACTCTTCCAAACTACCTTTCCAAGGGAGTACAACCGATCCAGCAGATCCTGACATGTGTCATTTTTTACTGGTCTCCCAAATACGCTTGCAGCTGGATTTCTGTATGAGAAGACCACTGAATGTTTGTCTATGAGTTATGTCTGATCCCTCTGCATTTTTTAGACGATATATTTGTCACCGTAGAGCATCCAGAAGATTACATGACGTTTGTGTTTTCAACACATTCATCTATAACAAATTTGTACATTAAGCAATGCAACCCTTTCGACTGCATAGCATAGCCCTGATAGTGCTTTAATGTTTTGGGGCATGCTTGAATCGGGATTTGTATTCACGTTTGAAATATCGAGGGTACAGCTCCCGACCACGGTGAGCCATACAGTAATAGATCTAGCGCATACTGTGTAGGTGAGGTCCAATGTCATCATTAACAGATTAAAGGTTGTTGTGTGCTTGAGTCTTTGACTTTGGTGATTATCATAGGTTGTTTAGCAAGCGTCAGAGGGGTTTGCCTTTGCGTCTGGGTGAGAGGGATTGCCAAGTATCCAGGTTTCCATGGCTGAGTGGGGATTGAACCTGTTCTCCAGAATTGCAGTCCATTGCTCAACTACTACGGCACTTGGCTTACAGATTTCTACTCCAAACAGAACGTGCATCTAATAGTTAAACCTTTTATATGGCTTTCAGAGTCAGGCATGTGAGTGGGGTTAGGGGGCTCCGTAAGGATTTGTTTCCTTTAAAGCATTAAAAGGATTGGTGGCATGAAGGATGCAAATGGGAAAATTGGTGTTTATGTCAAGCGAAGCCTCCAGGGGGAGTGCGTATGATGGATGGTGAGTTGATTCATTGCTGAAATTTCTGTCCTGAAAATTCAAATGACAAGATTGTATATCGAGGCTCCTGCAAGCACTGGCCCAAGTATAAGTCTAGTATTGGAAAAACCATGCACTGCAATTAGCAATGGATGGAACAATATGTTAGCTCATAACCTCCAGTTTTGAAACTACAGTCCTGGGTCGATAGAGTATTTCCCTTCCCCCGCAACAAAACTGTGTACCACCCCTTTTGTGGATCCTTTCCAACTGGTCTTTACACACTACGGCCACCAATGGAATGAAATTGTATGTTTGCTTTCAGTTCTCAAAGAAATGGGTCCTCGGCTCCTATTGCAGTGATGCACCCCCAATTTTACAATTAACCAGACTGGTATTTTTACCCATTTTTCACAGCTTGGGTTTAGCATGACAAGGGAAATGGAAGTATAATGGCAATCCAAACGTAATCATGGGGTTTATATATTGGCGTGATAGACGATATACCCACTCAATTTTGGCAATGGGGCAATCAGTCCGAAGCAATCGTGGGTTAATATCAACATTATTCTGAGAGTGATCACACGCAATTTCGGGCCAATGGCAGTTATTTCGGGCATAGGAGTCAGTTCGAACGAACTAAGCGAATTCAACGTATGTGTTCTTCTGGGCCCATTTTCTTTTTCATTTGAAATTAAGAGAAATTCCGCCCATGTGATGAATCCCTTGTCTCCTCTCAAATATCTTTTATTCAAAGTACTCAGATAGAATTTGCCATTGCTCCCTGGGAAACCATTTTTGTTCTTTTTAAACATCTATCTATCTATCTTATATTATCTTTGTATAGGTCGCCTCCAACCAGGAGACAAGATCCCTAGAAGTGATGGAGACAGCCTGGCGTGGTGATTACCATGAGAGGTAAAGCAGCTGAGAGGACTCTGATTGATTTCATTTCAGTTTCATTTTGTTTCATGGGTACCACTGTAGTATAGACCACATTTGGTAGCATGCCCGAGACTCTTCTCTTTCTTACCTTGCTGTCTCGACAGCATTACCAGCTTGACTCTTATACTTGGGTGGCCGTTCTTTGGGGAGAAAGGCAACACATCAACCAATAAAGAACTGGGCCAGTGGCCATCATTTGTCTGCCGAGATTACCCCATATTGCACACTAGGCATTTGATATCACTTTAATAAGAGCTCCATTCTTTTGGAGTCTTGTACTGAGGAGTTCATGACACTTTAATAAGATGGAACTATGTAAGACTTGTTGTTGCGTAGAAATGAGATTAATCCAAAATAAGTACTGCCTGAATAAGCAGTTGGATAGGGTTGAGATGGACCGGCTTATAGCTTTTAATAAAGGGGAAAATCATGTTAGAAAGGGAAAGAGACTGGGAAGCCATAAGAAATATTGTAAAGAGAGATGGCCAATAATAACAAATTTGGAATAATATGAAAAAAGCTGACTATTAATTAAACTGAAAAATGAAGGTCAACTTAATAGAAGGAGAAGACATTTGAAAATTATATAATTATGAAACACGGATGTTTTGATATAATCAATACTGTACTACATATAATATACTGTATTTATAAAGCGCAGTAATATGGTACACATCTGCAATGTAGGAAAGACATATTAAAAAAAAAAGATGGAACTACGGGCCGTTAAAAGTGGCAGAGAAATGCTAGAACTGTTAGTGGGCAATGCTATTCTAGTCCCTCCGCACTTTCAAGCTGTTTATTGGCTTTCCATAGGGCTGTGGATATTCCCGCAGACAAGCGTCGGCACCACCCATGCGCCTCTTATCGCCCGGATGACGCTGCCTCGGGTAAGAATTGGCGTTATCCGCTGGATAAATGGGTAGTTTTTGTGCACAGTCTCTAACGCATACTCCAAGGTCACAACTGCCAGCAGAGTGTGCATTATACAGATAGGAGAGTTAAAAGCTGCAACTATTTTGTCCTACATGCAAGGAAAATAAAGTACACTGCCCCCCAGATTCTAGTTGCGTTATGGGGCACACAGACCCCGTGAAATGGAAAACCACAAATAACAAAAACACCAGAACACCTAGATTCGCTTAGAATTGCTAGGTCCTCCAGTGCAACTCTATGGTCAATGTCCGACAGACACTGAATACAATTGGCCGATTTACCCACCCAGACATGGAGCTTTGGAGCGCTTGGCCATGGCCATTAAAGTCGGGCTTCAATGCCTGTGTCCTTCATTTCATCCCTGTTTCAATTCTGCCTTTAAGGCTGGGGGTCTCTGTTTTCAGGCAGCTTTTATCTTTTAACAGCTTGCATGACAGGCGTTAACACAATCCCGCTCCAAACTAGGGAGCTTATGCTTTAGTGGCGGACTGAGTATTTTGTTCAGCTCGGTTTAGATAGAAGCCCCCCCAGATTTTGGGCATGTCTTCATACATTTCACTTGCAGACTGGGGTAATGTGTTTTAGCTAAGAGGATTTCAGGGATTTTGAAATGAATGCTATGCACAACTAAGGCCATGGGTTGCCTTTCCCCACTTGGCTGGTCTTAAAACTGTGTCAAGATGGCATTCTGATCAGTGGGAAACAAATACCAGATACTAGAGACTACAATAGGCAATGCATTTGTAATTTCTATAACCACTATCAGTGAACTTATTTTTACTGACCGATAAAGGATGGAGGCTAGTCCCTACCCTTGGAGCCCTCGGATCGAACTCACAACCTTTGGCTGGGGTACAGCAGTTAGGGGTAGCCACTTGTGTAACCAAGGCCCCCCTATAACAGAGAGCGATTTCTCATTGGCTGGCACTACCATTTTGCCCAAGCAAGGCAGCATTCAAAGGACAATGCTGTGCTCAGCAGCCTCCTTAGCTAACTCTTGAATTATAGGCTTGGAAAGCATTCTGTTCAGGATTTCCGCAGACACCAAGCTCCTGCTGGGAGGATTCTGGGACTAGCCCGGGAGTTGTTGCCCAAAAGTCACTTTTCCAGTGCTATCGTGAGCCCACTGACATTCGCATGCTGTGCAGGACAGACCTGGGGAGAAGATCTGTAGAAATATTGGTGCCATTGGCACGGCTTTAGTGGCTCCAGGCTATAGAATCCGTGGATCTGTAGTCCCGTCGCTGCCAAGATGCTGGTGCCTCACAAATACAAATCCAAGAGTCTGTAAGGATGGAGCCAGGGCAGATAAAGTGGTGGCAAATTGCATTTATGTGACAGTGCAGTGCAACCCTAAAAATCTGCAAAAATGTTATCAGAGGGAGTTTTGACGACTTGCGTAGGATAATGTAGTGAGGATGAGGAAATGGAATGTATTTTAATGTTGGTTGCATTTTTGTTACTGTTTTTATTTGATATTGGAAGCACCGCAATACCTGAAGGAGGCGGGGGAAATTAATTATTATTAGTATTATTATTATTATTATTATTAAATTAGTGTGGTGGTGTGTTTCGTTTTAAGTGTAATTTGTAGCGATACTTGTAAGACGTCTTTCATTATCAATCGTCGCAAATAGAGCGTACACGAAGACACCCCTCGCTCAAGATTAAAGAGAAACGCAGGAAGAGTGGAATGATACAGTATGTCAGCAGCCGCACCTGCGCACTCGCTTTTGTGCCCAATCATTATTTCCTTTGTTATTATTCATCCTTTGTCCTCTCTCTTCGCCCTCGTGGCCTTGAGCGCGAGGAGTATCCTATCTCTCCAATCTTTAGGGTCGGGGTGATTGGCTGGACGCAGATGTGGAGGCCGGGGGGCAGTGCTATGCCCAAAATTGCTACCCACCGTACCCCGCTCATTCCCCGCCATTCTTTTAAAAAGCCAGCCTTAGCATCCGAATGAGTCGCCAGGTGCCGGCCAACACGGAGTGCCGGCCCAAGCTTTTGCTGAGCTTGTCTTTAGTGTAGTCCCTCCAGGGCTGACTGCAATGCAATTCTAAGCTCATAAAGCTTGGTTGGCCCCTGGCCTGGGTGAAGTTTGGATGAACATTGGTTAACTCTTCTCTCCAAATAAATGAAAAAGGAACTCACTTAGGGCTCCCTCCCTCTTCTCTGCTAGAAATGGGAAGACAATAGCAGTCAGGCCCCTCCAACATGTTTGTGTTTGGACTTTTGCAGATTTGATTGGTTTGCCGATTGATTAAGAGTTCCCTCCTCTAGGTCTCCAGCACGACGCGCCAGAAATTGACTGTCAGCCGGGAAGTCATGCTGGAGGTGTTTACGGAATAATTTAAACCAGATTTGTAAAACCAGAAATTGGCAGGGAGACCGGAGCCGATTGGGAAAAGAAACATAGCCCCTACAGACAAGGCCAAATAAAGCTGCTAGGGTACGAACTTTGGAGGTATGCGTTTAAAATAATGCAGGTGGATGAGATCCAAATCTGTTGCGCCAAAGCCTGCTCAATCGTGGCTTTGGCAAGGCTTCTGAACTCTTAGTACACATGCATATTTAAACAACATACTTCCAAAGTGACCCCAAGCAGCTGTATTGTGGCCTGTCGGTATGGGGACATAGTTTTATTTTGCTGCGGGATACCGAGAAGGAAAGGCATCCAAATTACCGGGATCCCGATGCCAAAGAGAACCAAGCCTTTATAGTATTTTGAACAACACATACAACAAAAGCTGACAAAGTACTTTCATTGTTCATTTGAATCAACATTTGCCCCGCTATATTCATGGATACTCAAATATTTCACGTAACATATGCCTCCTATGCTTTGTGGGATACCATCAAATCAATGTTACTTAATGTTTTTCTTCAGTGTCTCCAACGGCCCTGTATTCCTTCATTTTTTTAGTAATATCTTAAAGCACGAAACCAAGGACATCAACAACCCTATTTGGTATAATGTGTTTATAAACCTGTTACGGTTGGGTCCACACATGAGGAACCGAATTAAGGGGCGCGGCATAGGAGTTGAGAACCACTGGACTTTGGGTGGTTTTTTTCAATCCCTTCCACTCTCCATCAGCAACACACTAGCCATGGGGCAGTACAGTGAAGGGCAGCAGTTGGATCCTAAGGGAGTGAAAATGGAAACGTTAGGGAACTCCTGTATGGCAAACTTAAGTGCTACACTCAGCCCGTGTATGATCCGCTGCTGTCCTGAATACCAAACTTGGAATTACTTGAGGGGCTATATTCATCCAGAATCCCCCAGACAGCAGCAACCTGGGGGGGGGGGGGTCCTGATGTTAATACCCCGCAAAAGTAGCTTTTTCTGACTCTGTTATAGAAGTTTTACATAACCTCCCAACTAATAGTAGGATTCCCGAGCCACTTCTCTGTAGAGATGGAGGACGCAGTGGTGGGCTTTCAAGCATGTATTTTGATCAACAGATCTGGCCCTACTAATTAGGCAAAGGGATGCAACCCTTCAAAGCAACCAGTGCAGGGATGTGCAGTGAAAGGAGTAACAGATGACAATCTCTCTATTTTTTTGTGAGACTCTTGGCATTCTCTTCGGTTGGGGGACAGAGCTGTTGGTTTACCCCATGGCCACCAAAAAAAAAAAAAAAAAAAAAAAAAAAAAAAATATCCCCCTACCGTAAACCAGCGTAACCTTGTCTTTCCGGCAGCAAAATTCTTGGCCAGTCAATATGGAAATTGGGACGGGGCCAGGAAAATGTGTTTACAGAGAGGAAGATTCATATTTATTTGCATCTACATCATTTTGAAAGCATTTTCGAAACAACTGAAACTTGTGTGGCTGATTATGTTAGTTTTATTCGGTTGGATGCAGTAATAAACGGATGTGAACATTTTTTCTT
Source organism: Sceloporus undulatus (assembly GCF_019175285.1). Classification (NCBI taxonomy): domain Eukaryota; kingdom Metazoa; phylum Chordata; class Lepidosauria; order Squamata; family Phrynosomatidae; genus Sceloporus; species Sceloporus undulatus. The sequence goes on from NC_056529.1 coordinate 31,439,736, forward strand.
TCTTGTCTTGCCAGGCGAGAATTCTCTGAGCTCCTGGAAAATAATGGCCTCACAGCAACACAGGCTCAGCACGCAGTTCACCTGTTCTCACATGGCGGGAGTGAGATTATGATCGGGAGTAAGTGAAGGGCAAAAGCCAATTTTTGGAAAGGGAGAGGCTCAGAAGGGCAGAAATGGAAGTAATATGACACATCTGAGTCTGTCCGCCCAATTAAGGCAAAAAGTAGGCAATATGCAGGAAGAATCTGGGTGAGGAAAACACAAGCGCTTTGGTCAGATGAACACAAAGAGTTGGACTTGCCAAGATTGCTGGACTGCCTCCAACATTGAGAATAGTCCCGTTTGGCACCGGTTAAACTGCCCGGCTCAAGGCTATGGAATTCTGAGTTGGAGTTTGTTGTTCACACCAGGAGCGGAGCAGAGCTTTTGCTTTTTTATTATATACTAATTAATATTATTTAGAGATATTGTAATCATGGTAATGTTGTTGTTTAGATTGTAACAACTGCTTGGAAGGTTGGTAATGCGCTTTTTTCTCCCTATTTTATTTGACCCTACTATGTAAAAGCGCTGGCAAACTTTACAGTGCTCTCTAAATTGATGTTGTTTAATATGCTATAAGAATAATAGTCTCAAAACCACTATTCCTTGACTTTTGTTTCTTCAGGTAGATATTTTGGAAGCACATCCTCGGGTCTTAATCTCGTTCCCAGAAGTCATTTTTGTTGAAGCCCAGCAATGCCCATGGACCACGATAGGAAAATCCAGGGCATTCCTGCACACAGTCTTCCCAGTATGTACTCCTTGCTTTTAAAAGAAGTTAAACGGAAAGCGATGGATCCTGTTGGAGCACCATTGTGCTCATTACTTCCATTATCAAACCATGTAGGCATAGAGTGGGTTCAGCCTTCTTTGCATTCTATCCATTCATGTTTATTGCAGTGTAATCTGGGCAGGCATGGGATATACAGGCATGGGGATGAATGGACCAATCACACAACATGTCCACTCTCTGGTGCATAGGAAGAGCTAGTGTTGATGGAAAAGAGATTAATCTATGTTTTCCTTTTCTGGTGGCGCAACATTTCACACTGTCAGGGAATGTGTTGTTTTTAATTGAAGAAGGTGCAGGCTTCACGCGCCTGTGTGTGTGTGTTTTAAAACACAGTTGCCTTTGAAGCAATGTCATTTTTTTACACCGTTAATCTAAATCGTAGAGTCACCAAGGCCTGTACATTTTTGGTTGGTTTTGAAGACTTTGGTAGACTGATGGTAGCCAGTCTGTGTCAAGCTAAATGAAAGGGTCACTAATCCTGTGAGTAAAGCTGCTGGGACTTCTTTGATTCTTACTTTTCAAGACTATGAATCTATCATATGCAAATGTCTAGTGGTGTATATTTATAAAACGTGCGTGGAAGACTTATGTCCCATAGAACGCTTTGCTTCTGCCTCCAGGCCTCCATGCTCAGAAGCCTGTTGCCTAATGTACAACCAGAGAGAAACAATGCCAGGAGAGCAGTGGCCTTCACATACTACTGTGTGAGCTCCGTACAACACATCAGTGGTTGGACCAACTTGGGTTCTCCAGGATGTTGGGACTTCGCCCCAGAGAGCCAAGCTAGGAGTCCAGTGCTCAGGAATTTCTGGGGGGTTACAGCCAGACTTTGGAGAACCAATGCTGAGAATAAACCTCCCGCAGAGCAAGAAAGGGAGTGTGTTGTTCGCCAGATTGTTGGACTGAAAACGCTCAGCAGCCCCTAGCCAGCAAAGAGCTGGAGTTAGGAATCGGGAGCTGTAGTCCAGAACATTGAAGAACACAGATTCTCATTAGAGCTATAGAAATCCAGCCACGATTGAAGCAGGATCTGTAGAGTGTGCATTTTTGCGTGATCCGCAGGCTTGTCTCTTTATGTCCCTTACGGTTCACTTATGACCATTTGTCTGGGGCGTTGCTCCTTGACTCTGGGAGCCAGAGCATCAACGTAAGCAAAATCCTCGGGCTTGGGACTGACCATAGCGGTGGGAGGGGCCAACAGACAGATGGACCCATGGTGGTATGTCCAAGAAGCTACACCAGAAGGCGACGGCTACAGGGGGAGCAAAGCTTTGGATATCGGAGTCCAACATTGCTGCTTCGCTATGCTGTATGCGTGGGTTATCCTTCAATGCCTACGGTTAAATGGTTTGAAAGAGTAGGGGGTGCATAATGGTTTGAAGAGTGTGATAATGGCAAGCTGAGAACTAAACATTC
>NC_056529.1:31442011-31444321 GCF_019175285.1 Sceloporus undulatus
AAGCAGGACACACAAACTGAATCTAGGACCTTCTGCAATGCAAAACCTAGGCCCTATGGAGCCAGTGTGGTTTGAGTGTTGGACTGTGACTCTGGAGACCAGAGTTCGAATCCCAGCTCAGCCATGCAAACCCACTGAATGACCTTTGGCAAGTCACTCTCTCAGCTTCAGAGGGTGGCAATGGCAAACCCCCTCTGAAGAAACTTGCCAAGAAAACCCCATGATAGGGTTGCTATAAATTGGGAAAGACCTGAAGGCACACACAACAACAACAGGATCCGGGATCTTTCTCCAAATCAAACAGTTGCCATATTCTGACTCAGGTAAGAGATTCTCTGCACATAGTTTAATACTAAATAATGTCCATCTCCACACCCCTAGGAATAGACAAACTTTCTGCAGACAGATAAACATAGGAATGCATACACACATTTGCTAAAAGTGACCTAATTCTACAGGACATAGAACTCCATTTCTAATTGTTACATAATTCTATTAATTTCTATGGGCCACAAAGTTCTGTTTTGAGAGGTTTCGAAATTTTAGTATGTTTCAAGACACCGGAGACCCAAAATTAGAACTTTTTTTGCCATTTATGGGATCGTACCCAATATGTCTTCCAGTTAAATTGTCACAAACTGACTCTTCCAAGATATACAATAAAAAGAGCTTTAGGGGTCTCAGATTGAAATGGATGCTATGCCTTCTGCAGGGACACCCACCTCCAATGCCATCAGCCTTCAGCGTTTCGTATCTCTGCTGCAGAAGCTTCTTTGTGCCACCTATCTTCTGTTTTACGCTCTGGTGCTGGCCAGTAATGCTATGGGATGAAAAGATGGAGACAGTTATGCACCCCTGGGTTTAAAATGAATAGTGGAATACATCAGAGAGTGCTTTGTTTGAAGCACTATGGAGGCTAGCAGGGCTTAAATCCAGTGCTAGACTAAATGAGAGTAGACCCATTCTACCAATGGGGCTGCCACCATTCAGCTCTTGTTCCACTGGACTGTCTTTAACTGGTCTACACTGGGACTAGCTGTTGGATTTAGGCCCAATATTGCTTTTGTTAATGCAGCCGAGGCTAGGAAGCACTTACTTATCAGAAAGGGTCAGCGATTCAGGATCCGTAGGGGGAATCATGAAGCAGACGCCCGGTGCATTGATCACATTTCCAGCACTGTCCGTTACCTCCCACTTGTCACCATTATTCTTGTGCAATGTGTATGTTGCTCCGCGAGAGAGGTGGCACTGGGTCAGGAAGAGTAAGCACACACATTTATAAATAATTATAATAATAATAATAATAATAAATTTATTTTTATTTCCCACCTCTCCCTGAGGATCGAGGCGGGATGACAACCAATAAAATGCATACAAAGTACAAGTATAAAAACACATTAATAATGATAATTCGATTAAAATTAACAAAGGCCATCATACAATTGTAGCAGCGAGCATAGATCGCAGTTTCCTGATCATAGGAATGGAGCTGTCGTTTCCAACTTATGGCAACTCTAAGGTGACCCTATCACAGGATTTATGTGGCAGAGGGTTGACTAAATGACTGTTGGGAGTACTTCCAAATCTATCATTCTGTGATCAGCATCATCTGATCTCTGTGCGCATCAGCCTCCCATAGGTCCATCACCATTCCTGCCCTGTTTCCAACTCGGTGATCAGGGCATAGCCTTCTACCCCACAGTGACAATGACATGTATGCGCCAGGCATCTCCCTGCTGCAAGATCGTCTTACCTGATCACTTTCATAGTCACAGAGAGCTTCCACTGGGATGGGTTTGAGGGGGGTCTCCCGGCGGTACCTGAGAGGGAGGACTTGCTGGCTGCGCTTCTGCAGGGAGGTCACCACATCGTCATACTTGTCCAAGGCCTTCTCCTGGTCCTGGTCAGAGAGAAAGCAAAGATGTTGGTGCAACAGGGAAGGGATGGTCAGGACAGGCAACCAAGAACAGCTAAGATGGCAGAAGACAGTTCCCTGTCCAGTGCCACAGAACAGAGATGAATGAACATCAGCACTGCAAGATCTACTTGCATTGTTGTCAAGTGGACGTTTGATTTACTTTTGGTTCTTTGAAAGGCCTTTTCTGGGTCTAAAATATGGCAAAATGCTCCCTAGGTGGCATTTAGGAGCACCACCAAGGGCCACAAGAACAGCTTTGGTGGTCATCCATAGGCCACACTTTGCCCACCCCTGTTTTACCTGTACTACTCAGATTCATAAAATGGTTCAAAGGACGGAATTAAAGTATTCCAAGGCAAAGAATTTATTTCTAGTTCCAGAACGAATGGAAT
>NC_056529.1:31444421-31455198 GCF_019175285.1 Sceloporus undulatus
CAAAAAGAGAATAAATGCATGTGAAATGTGGTGCTGGAGAAGAGTTCTGAGGATACCATAGACAGCAAATAGAACCAATGGGTGAGGCCTAGAACAGATCAAGCTTGAAATTTCCCTAGAGGCAAAGATGACTAATTTGAGGCTGTTGTACTTTGGTCACATACTGAGAAGACAAGACTCATTAGAAAAGACAACAATGCTAGGAAAAGTGGAGGAAATTAGAAAGAGAAGAAGATCACATGCAGAAACTGGGAAGAGTAGTGGTGGAGAGCGTGTCTTGGAGAGATATCTTACCCACAGAGTTGCCATGGGTTGAGACTGACTCAAAGGTGGTTAACAACAACAACAAATTATTATTTTGAAGACTTCAATCATAGGCTGAGATCCTACATCACTTCAGCATAGCATAAGCATCTGCTACTGAATCTATGCAACCCTTATACTGAATATGGACCCATGGTCAATGCACATGGCTGGCAATGCACTGTGCAGCTGCAATGCACAAAGGGCAAAGGCAATGTCTACAGGCAATGTGCAGTCACAAGCTACTCAGGTGCACTCAATGTGCTAGACACCAGATTCAATCTGATCTTAGAAGCTAAGCAGTGTCAGCCTTGGTTAGCCCTTGAATGGGAGATCACCAATGAATTACCAGGTGCTGTAGGTTATATTTCAGAGGAAGGAACTGGTAAAACCACTTCTGAGGATTCCTTGCCTAAGAAAACCCTGCGAAATCCATGGAGTCACCATAAATTGACAGGTGACTTGAAGACAGATGCATCTTAAGCCAAAGTTGACTTGAAGGTACATATCAATGGGACTCCAACCAGTCATTGAAGACATCTGACCTAAAGAATTACATTCAACTCTTAACAAAACATTTTCTTAAAAATCTCCCTCTCTACCTTTGTAGCCCTCTTTGAAGAAGGCCTATGGTTTCGTATTTTTGGTTGCAATCTTCTCCCCAGCGACACTGACAGATGCAAGGCCTGACGTTGGGGGCTTGTAAAGGAGAGGAACATTTCTGAAGTAAGCCCATAACCATGGATTACCTGCAAATTCTGCCCAATCTAATGCCCCCTTCAAGTCTTATTCCCTCCAAGCTATTACCTGCTAATGATGATCGCTCCTTTGTAGAGGACCGAGATTGCTGGCATCTTGCGTTTCGAACATGGCCGGTTCCGGCCCAGCTTTGGCCGAGATCCAATAAAGTGCGGAGAAGGGAAAGGGAGTGCATGTGACCCTCCCTTGGGCATGTTAATTCAAACATAAACATTAACACGGATGATCGGGAAGCCACCAGTCGCTCAAGATTAAAGCTTACGCGAGGGAAGCGTAGGCAGGTTAGGCCTATCGCAAATGACTTCTCCAGAAAACAGGAACGGGGTCGGGGGGCTGGGAAGCGGTAAAACAAATCAATTAGACTTAAATAAATCCTCTAACCTACCCACCCTTTTGCTCTTTCTCCCTGACCATCCCTGCTGACATGTAATTAGAGCAGCAAAGTAATTATTCTGATGTGTTTTTATTGTTCATTGTGTACCCAGCTCTACGCAGGACAACGTTCAAATGAGGTCAAGGAGCCGTTCTCCCAGGAGACTTCACTGGACAGCTACAAAAAGGCCCTGGTTGAAGTGATTCTTTGCAATATGTCCAGTTTAAAACCTCTTTTAATGTCAGTGTGCGTATTCTTTTGTGGTGCTGGTGATGGTTCTTGTTGTGATGGTGGTTCTTGTTGTTACTCTGGTTTCAGCCTTTACCAGGTGTTACGGACTGGAGTTTTGGTCCATCAGTTATTTGGATTCTATCCAAGGATATAGGAGGTGCGTGTGTGTGCATGTGTCTCCAAGTTGTGTGTTGACACTTGTTGACTCCATGAATGTCATAAGGTTTCCTTACGCAAGAAATCCTCAGAGGTGGTTTTGCCAGTCCCTTCCTCTGAAATATAGCATACAAGACCAGGTATGCCTTGGTGATCCTCCATCTAACTACTAACCACTACTGGCCCTGCTTATCTTCCAAGATCAGACAGGATCTGGTGTGTGTAGGACATTAACACTGGTACAACCAGTAGCATATAGTTGGTTAATGTGACATGTTACAAGTTACAAGTCAACTTCAGCCTATGGTGATACTATGAATAAGAGAACACCGAGTCACTCCATCCTCAACCACACTGCTTAGCCTTTGCAGATCCATAGCCATGGCTTCCCTGATTGAAACCATCCATCTGGGATGCCGTCTTCCTCTTTTCCTATTGCCCTCAACTTTACCAAACGTCATTGTCTTTTCTAGTAAGTCCTTTCTTCTCATGTACGGCCAAAATACAACAACCTCAGTTTAGTCATCTTTGCTTCTCAGGAGAGTTCAGGCCTGATTTGTTCTAGGATTCATTTATTGGTCTTTTTAGCACTCCACTGTATTTTAGCAGATATTGTGTACCTGTGCTATCAAGCCGTTTGTCAAATTATTGCAACCCCATGAATTACAGGGGTTTTCTTAGCCAAGGAAGTCTCAGAGGTACCCCTTCCTCTGAAATCTAGCCTATAGTACCTGGTACTCTTTGGTGGTCTTCCAATATATATCCCACTCTCTTCCATTCTAGAATTCTCTGAAGATCCAAGCCACAGATGCTGGCAAAACATCAGGAATAAACTCTTCTACAACATGGCCATACAACCCGAAAAACCCACAAAAAACTAAAGCAAATACTACCACGGCAGAAGAAAATCATTTCTAAATCAGCTCAAAGGTCAGTCTATCTACTCCAGCATCATGTTTTCCACAATGGCCAACCAGATGATTCTGTGTTGTGTGAAAGAAAGGCAAGAGGAGGCCTTCTGTCACTTGCATTTCCCATTGACTGTTATTCTGAGGCAGGCTGGCCTTTGATCCTGGAGCTTATAAACCTTCATGACTAGTAGTCATTGATCGCTTTGTTGTCCTCCATGAAGTAGGCTAATCCCTTTTTAATGCTGTCTGAGTTGATGGCCATCGCCTTCTGTTAAAAAAAAGGCCTCTCCCAGGCCTAAAATGGCCTATGAAGGTGAAAATGCCCCCCGTGGCATTTGGGGTTATTTAGGGGGAAACAAACCCTACTTTTTGCAGAAGGGATGCTGCCTTCTAAGGTCTATTTAGAAGTAATGTTTGCAAGCAGCATTCAGCATCTTTTTTTAAGTGAAAAGACAGAGTACACCATGCCCGTATCATACGCGGGCGCACTTTACGCGGACTTGAGCTTACGTGCTCAAGCCGCGGGGAGCACGCGGGGCGGAAGGGGTGGTGCATCCCATTCAACTGAATGCGCGCGTGCGCCCATGACGCCTGCGCGCTGCTGCACCACCATGCACGACCCCCTTTGTTTCCAATGGGGCTTGAGCATAGGCGGAATTCGCCTTACGCAGAGGGATCCAGAACGGATCCCCCGCTAAGGAGAGGGCCGACTGTACATGTAACGAATACACAAATAATAGCAATGTATTTGGGAAACGTTAGGTTTAAAAGCATATCATACATTGAAACAAGTAAGCAAACACACTTTTGGGGCACACTGAAAGTATTACAGGTATATAAATGAGGAATGGGAACTCTTTTGCCTTGGTGACCCCCAACATAAAATTGCGGTGTCTCAGCTCCTAAGACCATCGGAAATATGTGTTTTCCAATGGTCTTAGGCGATTCCTGGGAAAGGGTCGTTCGAACCCCAAAGAGGTGGCAACCCACAGGTTGGGAACCGCTGCTCTAATGGGTGCGATCTTACTCTTAAATCTAGGAATCAACTTTAGGAGCACAAGTACTCTGGTTTCTCCTCGGACCGTATAAACCAGCAACCAAATATAGATTGGATCTTTGATTGCTTTCCTGCTCCTTGGATGGTTTTCCTGAGACAGTAAATGCAAGTTTATTATGCCGAGTAGTAACTCCTGTTTCTACCATCTTGCATTGGCTATATCATGCAAGCACCAGCATTCCCAAAACACCTCCACGGTGTCCCCCACTCTTTGCAAGATCCAGAAGAAGCCCATGTTTGCGTGACGTCTGTGGCGAGACCTGACTTGTGCCCTCCCTCCTTCTGTGTTTATCTCCATCTCTCCATCCGTCTCCCGCAGAGGGTTAAGTCCCCAGCTGCCAAACAGCAGCGTCATGTCATCCTGTTTCTCCCTGCGCCGAGTCTGCGACCTAATCTGATCAGCAGCCCACTGCGTGCGGGAATAGGATGATTAGAGAGCTGGATGATGCAAAATGGCTGTAGCCATAGCAACTAGGGAGGAAAACCAGGGTCTCCTACCATCGAGGTGTGTGTAGCCCAGTTAGTAAACCAGAGGATGGTTGTTGCAGAAAGCAAGAGACCACACTTTTGTGTGATAATCAGCCGTAACGCCACAAGGAGCAACTATGAGTTGCAAATGCAGCAAGCCCAAATTTTTGAATGAGGCACCAATTGCAATGGGGGAGCGCACAGTTGTCCTAGACTTAGCATGGCCTACGATTTTACCTGAGAAACAAAGTCCAAAAAGTAACTTTCCTAAGTTCTAGCAGTACCCGATTATTTGAAACAGTGAGCCCAATATTTATTTATTTATTGGATTTACATCCCACGTTTCTCTCCAAATGGGATTCAAGGCGCCTTCCAGTAATTTAAGAAGGATACGACTAAAACGCTAATTGCAAAAGTTAAAAGAGAATTATATCATACTAGTATTGAAGCATAACAGCTAAAAATGCAACATGGTTAAAACCATGTCAATAAAAAATTAAAAATGTTAAAGCACCAGTTACACACACAAACACTACACAAGTAAAATTCACACTTCAAAAGCCTACCTAGATAGAAATGGCTTCATCTGCCAGTCATTACCTTGGGGTTCTCTGCATTTATCCCCTTCCCATTTTAAATTCTCAATATTTAATTGCTTACTTGCATAATGTATGAGTAAAAAATCAGAGACTATGGAGATCATCAGATGGGGACAGGAGTGAATCCCGTCCTTATCATTTCTGTGACAGCAACAGCGCAAAAGACATTCACACATTTGCGCTGGTGCTGTCATTAAACTGTCAGTGATGTGGAAATGCAGTAAGGCAGTCTTCCCTTAATACAAAATGAAAGGTAAAGTTGGGACAATTCCACTTCAGTGACAGACAATGATAGGAAAAGTGCAACATCGCATGAAAGTCTTTTGCGCGATTGCAGTCAATCACAGTTTAATGACGGGACACTGATGAGATAAGCACAATCTTCATCTTCCCTGAAGATACCACAGATCTTGGCGAAACGTCAGGAATAAACTCTTCTAGATCATGGCCACATAGCTCGAAAAACCCACAAAAAACTATTGCAGGTTACAGACCGCCGAAAAGCAGCGGCCTGTACCCGCCCCTTTCCCCGCCGGATTGGGGCCTCAGTGGCTAGAACGGCAGCCGCTGAGGCCTCGATCCGCTGCTTTCCAGGCTGCGGGGAAGTGGCAAAAGGCCGCTTCCCCGCAGCCTGGAAAGGGGTGGCCTTGGGGCTTCAAGCCCCAAGGACACCCCGTGGCGGCGGGGAGGAGGAGAAAGGGGCCACTTGGCCCCTTTCTCCCTTGCGTCGCTGGGCGCAGCTGTGTGAAGGCTGTGCCCTGCGACACAAACCAGGAAGGAGCTCCGAAACGGAACTCCTTCCTGCTCCGTGCAAAGGGCACACTAAGCGCCCTGGCGCGGAGCGACAACATCACGTCCGCGGCGTCCTGTATAGAGGTGGTGCGGTCATGACATCGTCACCGCCATTTTGTACGGATTCAGTCCGTACTAGGGTTAGGAGGGTGTGGAAGCACCGCACCTTCTTCACCTTAGTACGGACTGATTCCGTACTAAAAGGCCCGTCTGTAATGGGCCTATATTCTGCAGGCCCTTCTGGGTCTTCTGGAGGTCCCAGAGGATGTCATTGCTGTGTGTCCAGTGACAGCAACATAGCCAGACACTTCTCCATTGCCTTCTATACCCCAACCTGCTTTCCATGGTTTGAGATGATATGGGAACAGGCCTGCACTAGATTAATCTTTATCATTCAGGAAAAGAAGTAGTCAGCAATGGCTCTGCATGCAGTGCTGCAATACTAAAAACCAGGGTTGGATGGGGAATCCTAGCTAAAATCATTTGTTTTGTATTCTGTCTGCAAGTCAGATGTATTAAGGGTTAACAGGATTATCCGTCTCCCTACATTTCTAAATCTTTCCACTCTCCAACCCCCAAGCTCCCCAGCCTCTAGGATTTTACCAGTTATAAACATATTACCAGAAGCAGGTTGTTAGAAGAACTCAATGCTAAGCACTTGTCTCTAGACTGTCTAGACTGGCTACATGTCCTACTTGACAGAGAACAGTTCAAGGTCCTGGACTGGGAGACATATCATAAAGTTCTGCCCAGGAAGAACAATCACATGGCTGGCTCCCCTTGCACACACATTTAATTCATCCATGCACTGCTGCAGCCCCTGCAACATTGTCAAGCAGAGAGAGAAGCATCCAGCTCTGCCCCTATAGTTGGATACACAGTGATATGTATCCTGCAGGACCTTCCAGGGTCCTCTGGACATCCCTGAGGATGTCATTGCTGAGTGTCCAGTTACAGCGACATAGTCAGACACTCCTCCATTGCTGTCTAATCATAGAATCATAAAATCATAGAGTTGGAAGAGACTGCAAGGGCCATCCAGTCCAACCCCATTGTGTCGTGCAGGAAATCTAAATCAAAGCATCCCCGACAGATGACCATCCAGCCTCTGTTTAAAGACCTTCAAGGAAGGAGACTACGCCATGATCCAAGGCAATGCATGCCATCCTTGAACAGCTTTTACTGCCAGGAAGTTCCTCCTAATGTTGAGCTGGAATCTCTTTTCCTGTAGCTTGCATCCATTGTTCTGTGTTCTAGTCTCTGAAGCAAAAATAAGCTTGCTCTCTCTTCAATCTGCGGCTGGCATCTGCACTCTCTTCCATGCCAGCATTCTCTGAAGATGCCAGCCACAGATGCTGGCGAAACTATGAAACTATAGAAACTATGAAGCAGTAGCCTAACATAGGGACCCAGGCCAGGCTGTATAGTATTAGGGATGTCCACTATTTACATCCCTAATATTTTGAAGTTGTTGTGTGCCTTCAAGTCATTCCTATGGTAGCCGTCCATAGGCCAAATTTGTTCAAATTTGTCCTCAGACGTTGGAAGAATGTAAATTGCACAAGGACACCTAATGGGAAGGGGTTTTGGTCTCTCAAAGGCCTAATCCAACATTCAGTCGATGGGATCATGACACACTATTAACTCAAAACAAGTCAGGCCTCAAACTCCAAACTATCCATGCTACCCAGTCTCAGACTATAAACCAGTTTGGAAACATCCTCCTTGCACCTTGATCAGAAACTTAATGGAGCTTCTTCACCAGGATCCAGCAGCTCTTACAATGCATTGGGTTGTCATTATGTTGGTTACTACTATGTAGTCTTATTGAATATAAACCAGTTTCAGATCTATAACTCTAGGTCACGACTTTGTAACTGCGATACTAAATACCAGCCAGAGGTTTCTTTAGTGGCATAGGGAGGCATCCTAAAATCATGTCCCCCCTACACTTGCAACCTCAAGCGACGCCTCTCTACTGCATCTGGAGTCAATCTCTTCATTCATTGGTACAGAGGTAAAGCCTAGGGATTAGGTGGAAAGCAAAAGGAAAGGGTTTGGTATTAGCAGGTCGGTGGTGTGCAGTTAATACAGCATCTCTTATCATTGCAAACACACACACACACACCCTGAACCCCTTGGTCTATTGTTATTCCTGCGTGGCATCAATGAAATCAGCTTTGCAAAATCGTCACCAAACTGCACGGTTTGTTGTGCCAGCTTCTAGCAGGATGAGGATCAAGCAAATGAGATTTTAAGCGCCTGTCAAAATTGGATGCTTCTCTCTCTTGGAGGAGAGGGGAGGAAGCAGAGAAAGAGGGAGCAGCAAAAACTGCTGGTGAGACTGAACAGGGCGACACTCCGCTCATGTGGGCTGCATCTGCGCTGCTGAAACAATCCAGTTTGACACCACTTTAACTGCCATGGCCCAATTCAATGGGATTTTGGGAATCGTAGTTTGTAGTGGCAGCAGAGCTCTCTGACAGAGAAGACTAATAAATGTCTCACAAAACTATAGTTCCCAGAATTCCATAACCCTGAGCCATGGCAGTTAAAGTGGTGTCAAAGTGGATTATTTCTGCAGTGTGGATGCAGCCTTATTCACACAGTCGAGCTCCTCAAACACTCACAAAGGATTTAGATGCATGCGATAACTTTTCCAAGTGTGGAGCAGGGGCATATTTTGGGCATTGAAAAGAGCTCTCATCAAGTTCCTAACATTGCAACATTCAAAGGTTACAGATCCTTCCAACACCGAAGAAAACGTGTCACTCTGAATTCACAAAAAGGAAGAAAAAAGGAGAAGAAATTGGGGAAGAAATGTGGCAGTACCTTTAAGACTAACTGCTTTTTACTTTTGCATGAGCTTCTGTGGATATAAACCTACTTCTTTGGATGCATTGCCAAGTGGTGTTCACAAGATCTTGCAGGATTCTGGAAGCTAAAGAGGGCTGAGCCTGGTAGGTGCTTGGATGGGAGACCACCAAGGAATACCAGGGATCTCAACGAGGAAGGATTAGGAAGGAATCCTGTCTAAAAACCCTGGAGAGCCACGCCAATTTTGCACTCACAAAGGATTTAGAGCCATGCTTCCGTTAACAAAGCCACTGACAACAAAGCCACTGACAGCGAAATCCCCTGTTTTGGAAACAACATTTTCTGCACAGAAAACAAGTTTCCTCGACAGAAAACAGCATTCATTGCATAGAAGTGTTAGGAACAAGGAAACCTGACACCAACAAATCCTATATTGACGCTTGTGACTCCCATCTTCACAAGGAAATGTATTTAGTAATTCATTCACATACATTAATGTGGTCTTGTGGTTAGAGATGTGGTGGGAATTGCACTGCTTGTGGGCCGCATAGGGCTCACCAAGACCTCAAGACCAGCTAGAGCTCCAAGACCAGCCACCCTCAAATCCCAATTTTTAGCCATCAAATGGACAACCTCCATCCAAAACCTTCCCCTTCCTGGCAGCTGCCACATTCCCTAAGGCAGTGGTTCCCAACTTGTGGGTCAGGACCCCTTTAGGGGTCAAACGACTCTTTCACAGGGGTTGCCTAAGTCCATCGGAAAACACATATTTGCATGAAGCAATGAAAATAATTTTATGGTTGGGGGTCACCACAACATGAGGAACTGTATTAAAGACATTAGGAAGGTTGAGAATCACTGCCCTAAGGGAATGGCCATAAAAGGACCATGTAAGAGGAACAGGGAAGGTGGAAGGGAAATGATAAGCTGGGGCTGCCTCCTGTCCTTGCTGCAGAGCTCCAAGGAGAGAACCAAGGAAAGGACACCTTCATCCAATTTCTCTCTCTGTTTTAGCAAGATGCAGCATGGATGGAAGACAGTCCCTGCTGTTTGTTTCCCCTTTTCCCATCCTCCCCAGCAGTGTACATATTTCTACTAACTGCCATTGAGTCATCTTTGACTTATAGTGACCCTATATAAATGAGAGACTGCCAAGTCACGCAGACATCAACAGCCCTGCTCAGGTCTTGCAGACTCAGGGCCAAAACAGAGGACCAAATTTACAAAAGCTTATGGTACAATGGACTTTATCACACCTGAGGAATTTCTCTTAATTTCGAATGAAAAGAGAGTGGGGTCAGAACGCATTAATGTGAATTTGCTAGTTCAGCGAATTTACATGAATTCGAATTGTGTTCAAACTGGCTTCCCATTGCCCGAAAATAGCATGCCATTGCCCGAATTTGCGTGTGGTAGTTTGTCACGCAATAACGTGAAACCCCATGATTGCGTTCAGATTGCCATTGGATTATACTTCCAATTTCCCTTGTCTGATAAACTCCAATGTCTTTCGCTCAGTTAGAATCAAAGGTGCTACAAAATCCCTTTGCATATATGAAAATCCATCTTACCTTTGGGTTACCCGATCTGAAGTAACCATGGGCTTGTCTATACATACCAAGATAAGTTCAGGCAAACAGTCCACACACCAATAAACCACAGTATGTGTAGCCACATGGCTGTGGCTGCTACAAAGTCTTATTTCTCCACCCCTCCCATGCGTGCAAATGTATGTATTTCTGAACTTTTCTCCCCAACCTCACACTGACGTTGCTACAGAGTGCATTCTACACACACACCAATATCCAGATTTTCCACTCAAAACCAGGTAAATCCCGACCTTTCTCCCTCCGGATTAAAGCCTTGAGGAATCATCCCATACTGTACATAATTTACACAGCTAGCTGTGAAAACTAATCGAGACTGTTGAATTTGACTCATGTAGTCACACTCCAAATCTATCCACCTGGAATGCAATCTCTTTTTTCCCCTACTACCTTCCACTTTGCAAAGTATTATCATAGCTATGGGGTGGTATCAAAATAGCTATGGGGTGGACAGTCCGCTCTTTTACATCTAAGGTTTAAAATCGCTCTTCTATATCTAAGGTTTAAAGTTGCTCTTCTACATCTAAGGTTTAAAGTCACTCTTCTACATCTAAGGTTTAAAGTCACTCTCTAAGGTTTAAAGTCACTCTTCTACATCTAAGGTTAAAAGTCGCTCTTCTACATCTAAGGTTTAAAATTGCTCTTCTACATCTAAGGTTAAAAGTCGCTCTTCTACATCTAAGGTTTAAAATTGCTCTTCTACA
>NC_056529.1:31455208-31463356 GCF_019175285.1 Sceloporus undulatus
CCTAAGGTTTAAAATTGCTCTTCTACATCTAAGGTTAAGAGTGAGGTGTGATCATGTACTAGTAGGGTGAGGCAGGGATGGGTTATGATTTCTTCTTTTGTTATATATATATATATATATATATATATATGAAACAGAAATGTTAAAACTGGTCATATACAGAGACCCATTTTAAGAAGGTAGAGGAAAATACACATCCAAGCCGTTTTTGACTAGGACATAGTAAACAGAAAAGCACTAAGCCAAGATCAGGGCCGGCCCTGTTATTAGGCAGAACGAGGCAGCACAGTTTAGGTGTCATGAAAGCAGAGCAAATGGTTATGGGACAGATTGTGTGTGTGTATATGCCAGTGATATTTTTTTCTGTTTCCTATGCCAAAATAACTTGGCTGGCCCTGGGTATTCTTCCCCTTCACATGGATTACTGCTTAGGAGGAGGGCGTGGGATGCTGCTACTTTGCCTCAGGCAGCAAAACCAATTGGGCCAGTTCCGGCCAAGATCCCCCCCTTCCTCCTCCTCCTCCTCCTCCTCCTTCCACCTCTCCACTCCCCGTCCCCAAACTCTCTAACAAATTAATCTTTTAATCAGTCACTGACTTGGGCCATATTTATCAAAGTGATGGGGGCCGCATTATCTTGCCCGCCATCTGTTTGCTTCCCCTCCAAAGCTGGCTTGCTGGACAAAATCCTAATAAAAGTGTAAGGACAGCTGAACATCGGACTGCACAGCTGGCCCTTTTTCACACGCAGGGGCCGCTCTGGCCGGAGAGCCAGGCTTTTGCTCTGGGCAGACAGCTCTCCTTGGCTGCGTCACCAGATCTAATCATCCCCATATTGGAGCACAAACAGAGCAACCTTCCCTGGGAGGGCTGCCATATCTTCTTCTCCTTCCCTGGCTAGGATCAGTAGTTTTCCATCTTTCCCCTGAACAGGGCCTGGCATTGGCAGACAGCATTGTTAGGCGTCTGTGTGGGAGCGGGAATGCATCCCAACTGAGGGCCCACCACTAAGGTGGCCATGTCTCTTATTTTACTGGGGGCAGGTCTCTCTTTAAAGGGCTGCCAGAGGAAGAGAAGAGTCATTCTGTTTGAGGGCACATTTTCTATGAAGAGCTACCTAGTCCAAATTTTTGCTTGCCTATCAACAAGTATCAGCCATCAACAAAGGCTTGGATAGCAGGTTGTGTACTAGATACGTAGGACTGCTATTCACAGTCTTTCCCTCTATGATGAGATGCATTGCTGTTCTATACAAATGATAGCATATCTGCACTAATAAAAGAGGAATCTATGTTAGTCTCTCTGTCTTTCAGAGTCATAACCCCAAAGCAATAAAACTTAGTCACTTGAAGTTTGACCTATATACAGTAGAAACTCGATTTACATGGGGGATCCGTTCCGGACCGCCCGACATAAAAGATATATCGTGGGACCTCAAGTCCCATTGTTTTCAATGGCGACATACTCTTGCATGCCGTGCTGTGCGCGAGTGCCATTCATTTAACAAGGGCTCACTGTCCACATGGCATCAAGTCCATGTATGGTGAGCCCAAGTAAGGCACAGGCGCATTATACTAAAGGGATCCTAGGGGTGTAAGCCTGCAGGTTATTTCATTTTTTAAATGCATGAATTAACATTAATGTCTCCATATATTTGAAGTCTCAAATACTCTCTGTAGTCACTAGGTGGCAGACTTCCCTAACCACTCCATAACTTTTGCTGCTGATACAGTTTGACAGATGGATAGATTTGCAGAGCTTTATTCTTCCCTTCTTTGGGTAGTTTCCCATCCGGGGCATGAAATAAATGGAGGAAAATAATCCCATCTTGAGGACATTCTGGGGGTACATCATTACAGGAGGTGTGCCCGGGGGTCAGTAGCCATAGCTTCACTCAGGTCACGATGCACAGTGTCTGAAAGCTGCATGACTTTCCATGAAGGTTTTGTTGTGTCAATTTCAGGGTGATATCAACCTTCACAAAGCCAATAATTTTTTCTAGTTACAGTGGTCCCTCCACATTCACTAGGGTTAGGGGCACAAGACCCCCATGAATATGGAAAACCACAAATAACAAAAACACCATGTTTTTACCTGAGATGACACCTCTCTAGGAACCTCTAGGTCAGTGGTGGCAAACCTATGGCATGTGTGCCAGAGTTGGCACTCAGAGCCCTCTCTGTGGGCACACGCACCACTGTCCCAACACAGAGTTCACTACAGTTTGTCACTAGAAAGCCAGAGGGGCGCAGCACTTTGCAATAAATACGTGGGTTTTGGGTTGTAGTTTGGGCACTCGGTCTCTAAAAGGTTTGCCATCACTGCTCTAGGTCCTCCAGTACAACTCTGTGGTCAATGTCTGACAGACAAATGCCGAGTGGAATGTTATCTCTAGGAATCAATAGGTCCTTCAGTGCAACCTTTGGTTAAAATTGACCATAGAGTTGCACTGGAGGACCTAGATATTCCTCGAGAGAATATACAAATACAATCCATGAATAATCAAATCCACACAAGTCAAATCCACAAATGTGGAGGGTTGACTGTATATATATTATACATTCACATACACATGTCCTCTTTTAAAGTTCGAAACCTATCACCAATCATCGCTCTGGCTGCTTTTTCTACTACCACAACCAGCGAAATTGTTGCATGCTTTATGAAGGTTATTTTGGTAGATCATTAATTTCAGGGTTTATTCTTGAGCTGAGTCTTCTTGTCTAGCCTTTATTAGTCATTAAGATGTTCATTGGATTTTTATGGTGTATTTTTGATTTTAAAAAATATAATTGCAAGCCACTTCGTGAGGGTTCTCTTGTACTATAGGTGTCCTGTAAAAATCTTTAAATTACTGAAATATCCATCAACAGTCAGCATACATTGGGCTGGGAATCATGGGGATTGTCAACTGTTGTCACACTCCAGCTTAGCATTCATTGTAGAAATGTCTTTTTTGTTGTTTTCTGCACAAAACAACCATGGGTGGATGTTGCACAGTGTAATTCCCAAATCGTGAAAAATTGTTCAGTTTTAGAAGAATATTTGCAGCAGGAAGAAAATGGCTCAAATTACTCATGGCTTTCTTTGCAAAAACCATAGAATGGTACTATGCAACTTGCATGCACATGGCACTTTGCCTAAAGATGCCCACAAATGATTGTAGATGTGTTCCGCACAGAGGTATGCTTGAACCATAGGCTACTAGTACAGTTATATGATCACTACAGGTTCTCACCTTTTCAGGCAACTACTCAACAACTTTCAGAATATTATCTAAAACCCACTTTCCTTCAGAACACATTTCTGCATTATATTCTAAACATTACTCATCTTTTCCACAGTTCCTTACATATGCCTCTCTGGAGACGTGCTCCTTGTATTTTTAAACTTGGGTACCCCTCTAAAAAGATGCATCTCCTTGGTGACCCAGTCAACCCACCACCACCAGTTATCTGTTCAGCTCAGAGTGCGCACAGAATGCTTACATGTCCTGTATGTATATATGTGTGTATGTAGTTCATGGCAGCATGTGCAATAAGCTTTGGACTGAGGTTATGAATCCAACATTGGTGTTAGAAGAATCTCAGAAGAAAGCATCTGAGATGCCATCTAAAAACTATCCAGAGGGGAGACACTGTTCTGGTGAGGATCTCTGAACTTTTCCCTGCTTTCCTAGGATTTCCAGTACTAACGTTTCAATTTGAGTGGTGGCTATATGAAGCTTCTTCCATTGAAGGGACAGTGCCTTTGCTTCACTTTGCTGAAGGTGCTTCTTCTCACCTGGACCTTTGCAGCTACCAAGATGCTTCACCTCACCCTGGAGCATCTTCAGATCTTTAAAAATCTGGCTTTCATCTTTGGTTCCTTGACTATGCAACAGCATCCCAGGGTTCCTGTCACCTCCTCTAATTTTAAGATGTCTGTAAAGATTTAGAATGCTTGCTTGGCCCTGTCATTCAAAAGAACACACCATCTCACATACATACACCTATGTACCCATGCATGCTGTTCTTGAACATGCCTTAAAGAGCACCCTACAACCCCATCCACTGTTTGAGTGCATTTCAATGAAAAAGACCCCCCACACACATAAAAATAACTTCCTTCACGTTCCAGATCTGGACCTCCATCAGCCCTTCTTACCAATAAATGAGAGAGAGTCCGTCAAAACGTTCAAGTTCCCTGCCAGTTGACTTGAGATAGGACATTCTCTTCCTGACTCCTTTCTTTTATTCTTCTTCGCAGCCGTGGAACGAAATCCTGTCACTCAGTTGCAGATCCATGTGTCCTTAGGACTAGTAACCACCGCTTCCCTTCTCCCGGATGATCCAGACGCCGATAGAATAATCACCGGCACATTTGGACAGAATAATCTCCGGTGCCTCGTCCTGGGGATGGAATGCCTTGAATCCCAAAGCAAAGAGGAGAGAAAATCCAAATCCGAAATGTTTTTGTGTACGAGTGCGTTTCCTTCTCAAGCGAAAAACAATGCCCTTCGCTCTCCCCGCAACCGTTTCCCAAGGTGGCTTGGTGTCGCTGGCTTGGCCGGCCTCTTCGCTCTGGCAAGCTTTCCGAACACAGCGTGCTAGGAACAGATGTTGCAACTCTTGCTTAATCCTAAGTGGCAGGTCCGTCAAGGGCAGAGTTGTTCCCAAGGGCTTCCAAGGTTTTAGCTCAGTCTCCAGACAAGAGGATGGATGCAAAAAAACCCCAGCCGGATCCCTGGAATGCCTGGCATCTTCTTTGCGCTCAGGCAGGGGGAGATCTACCCCAGTGAAAGAAGGAATATTAATTGCTCCAGGGAGCGGTCCACAAATACGTCTTATGCTTCAGGAATTGAGGAAGGCATGGAAGACGCAGCTCTTTAAGAGGTGTGGGCGGGTGGGCAAGGCATGCAGTTAATAGTGAATGGGTGCTGAGTCTTGGCATCACCAGCCACATTTTCAGAGTTACAGATGCTGCTGATGGAGCCTGCCCTTCCTCCCACTCAGTTGATAAAAGATCCCTTGCTCAAGAGAGCAGATCAAGGAAAAGAAGATTTTAGGGTTTTATTTAGCATGTAAACAGTATGAAGATCCTGCTTGCCAGTTTGGGGAGGAGCTGGGGGAAAAACCATATACACAGAAGAAGGAAAAGATTTTCCTCTGGGGTATTAGCAAATGTCTACAACAAAGGTGTGTTGTTGTTTTTAAACACACATGAGACATATTCCTCTGTGCATTATCAATAATAATAATAATAATAATAATAAGTTGACCTCTCTGTTCTATCAGAAAATTCAGCCCAGGAATTCAGAGGTTAAAGGCAATATAAAATAAAATTACCTCCTCCATCCCTCCCCCAAAAAATTCAGGCTGGAAAAAAAAAGGAGATTAAAGGCGCACACACAAAAATCCCACTAAAACACCCTTAAAATCCAATTTCAGTAGCTAAGGAAAAAAAAAGATAAATATACAGCAAAATTCCCCCTCGACACCAAAGGCAGTCAAAAGAGATTTGAGAGTTACAGGTTGAATCTCCTTTATCTGAAATGCCTGGGGCCCTATGTGCTTTGGATTTTCGAATATTTCCATACACATAATGAGATATTTTGGAGATGGGACCCAAGCCTAAATGTTGAACGATCAGAAAGAAATGGTGCTGCTATGTCAGCCACTCATGTAGACAATTTTGGAATATTTTGGATTCTGCAATTCTGGATAAGTGATACTCAGACTGTACTTTTACATTTTCTGCATCAATAGTGGATGCAAAGATGATGTTGGTGTAACTCTTAGGGTTACTAGATCTCAGGGTGTGGACTACACTCTGAAGTTGTTGCATCTGTCTGCACTGACTTGGTAGTTGTTGCCTTAGTGGCTTTTCCTTTCTAGTTGTCCTTTTCCCCAGTTCTGTCCCTGCTCTCCTTGCCCTACCCTAAATAGCTGAGCTGCACAATTTTCATCCTAGTCTGAGACATAGGAGTGTTCACATGGAGATACATGGAGGCAAATCCCATGCTAAAATGGGATTTTAACATCCGCTAAACACCTGCAAATGCGGGTTGTTTTTCGCGTTGGCGGAAAGAGAAATAACACGAAAATAACCCAAACGGAAAGCCAACAAATTACATCTCCTTTCTACTTTTGGAATTCCCCGAAAGTAAAAAGGAGTGGTTTTTGTTGGTTTGGGTTATGTTTGCGTTATTTCTCTGCCCACCAACGTACCCCCACAACTCATGGCTAAATATCTTTTTCTTCCCTTCTCTCAATCTGCATTATTTCTGCAGTGCAGATGCACCCTTGGAGGGATCCTGAGGGTTTAATCATGGAAGCACCTCCAGAGAGAGAGAGAGAGAGAGAGAGAGATGAAGCCAGATTGTGGCCTTGTGCCACTAATGCCTTTGCTTAGCATCGGCTCCATGGAGAGCCCTTGGCTGAGGTGCGGCACCTCTTTGCTGCCACCTAACCTCTTAACTGCACTGACACCCATGATCCAATAGACTTATGGACCTTGGCAGACAGGAGGGATGTTCACAGCTCCAAGGCCACCCACCTGTGGCTTCTGCCAAGCAAGCAGAGAGGTATTTACACTGAAGCCAAAGCATGTGGCTATTTCAATGCTATGACTGTAGACTGATCCACTTAACACAGGCAATCCAAGGGGTAATTCAAACATTGTGGTCATTCACACTATGAAATAACCCGGTTTGGAAAGCGAGTTATTTCAGGGTCGTTCACACTGGCACTGAATTGCTTGGTGCAGTTTGTGGGGGAGCCACCAAAAAGCCCATTTAAACTGGTGCATTTGGTACCAGATCCTTTACCGGTTCTTTTTTTTAAAGAACAGTGATGATCTGTATCTCCGATAGTGTGAATGCGTTTTCAGATAGTACCGCCAACATTCAGGAAATGGAGGTGCCTCCATTTTGATCCAGAATGGTGGCCAATGGGAATCTCAAATTGGATTTAAATGCCACGGAGAGATTCAGTACCTTAGAGTAGTGGGAATGTTGAATCGATTCACAGATGCCAAACCCTCCGTGGAAAAGACGTAGCTATGACTGACCCCATTATTCTTTCTTAATGCAACTAAGGTCCAATCTACACTGCAGAAATAGTCCAGTTTGAGACCGCTTTAAGTGGTGTCAACTGGATTATTTCTGGATTATTTCTGCAATATAGATTGGACCTATGTGAATAATCTCACTCAATCCAGGGTTGTTGCTCACACTAGAGAACCGCCTCACTGCGCATCTGTTGCTCCCATGTGCCAGCACTCGAATAAAGATGGAGTCAATGATGCGAATGTATTCGAAACACATTCAAGGCATACAGAGTCTTATCTCGGTTCATCCCAAGTTATTAGCTTCAGTTATTCATACAGCCAACAATGCGAATCTTTCAGAAAAACTTGGAGGAAAAACTGAGATCAGTTATTCCAGGTTAAGTGTGTTTTTTGGCAGTCCCCCCCCCCCCAAAAAAAAAATTAAACCTTAATCGGATGCATTTGAAATGCGTGCGAACAACAAAATCAATCCAGATTCTATCTGGATTATTTTGACTATTTGAATAACCCCCAAGACATTCTCTTTCCTGAGTCAGAGCAGCTAAGGCTGACCTAAAACAAAGACATTCTTCCCCATCGATGGAGATATCAAACCAGATTATATCTGCAGTGTGGAAGCAGCCTGAGCATCCTTTTAATTCAAACAATTACTTTAAGGATGAAATTTTGAATTACTTTTAATGATGATTTGCTCCCTGAATGTAATCCAGGGGTTCCCTCTTGTGGCACAAACAAAGTGCAGCAGCTCAGGATGGTTTTAGCTGGCAATTCAATTTAACTTGGTGCCTCATTGCATTGCTAAATAAATGCAGCAGGCAAACAAAAAGACGCGTATCTTTCATTCTCTTCCGGTTACACTGTGCAGAAAATGTTGCTTTCGGTAGTAAAATACTACATGTGAATTTTGCACAGCATTAAAGTCTGAACTACAAAAATTCTGGACAGTCCAGTATTCTCTGCATCAGGGTTTCCTGACACTTGAAAAACACTTTCCCCAACTTTTAAAAAATGTTTTCAAACACTGTATATACTCACATATAACTCTATATTATTATTATTATTATTATTATTATTATTATTATTATTATTATTATTATTA
>NC_056529.1:31463366-31493197 GCF_019175285.1 Sceloporus undulatus
TATTATTATTATTATTATTATTATTATTATTATTATTATTATTATTACCGTGACCCATCGCAACACCATTTGACATTTTCCCTTGGGTTTCCTGATGCTGTTAGTCCTCTTGCTGCCTCTGCCTCCTGGGGGAGAACTTTGATCACCATAGAGTTAAATGCAGCCCAAAACAGACACTGCGGTCAATGGTGGTTTCTTCCCCATTGATGGAGATATGAAAGTCAATACTGTACTATTCTCAGCACATATAACCATCCGAGGGAGGATGTGAACAGGGCAACGTTAACCAACCTAGCTTCTTCCAACCCTATCTTTAAACCTTCCTGGACTAAATCTCATGTCTCTTTTTCATGAGTCCAGCTGCCATTCCATCCCTTGTTCGCTGCAGAGATGGATCTTTGAAGTCACCATTGGGTATTCTGTATTCCTATTTCTTTTTGCAAAATAACTCTGTCCTCGGTCCAGTTTGCAAAAAACATCACAGGACCCTGGAAAGCAAGGGGTGGAATCCATAGTTCCACCATTGCCAAGGACGTATCTTCAAAAAGGAGGTGTGCCCAAAAGCTACCCATTCTCCAGCTCAGATTGGCCTTTGGGTGATGCTGTGGGTTCGAGGAGTTTGTTTAGCTCTTAGTTAGTTTGGGGCATCGCCAAAGCTCCCGGTGTAGCAAATACCTTTTCCTCCCTCTTGGCTCTCAGCTTTTGTCTTTTCTCAGCCAAGCATTTTACCCAAGAAATAGTTTCAGCCAGTAAACCGAGGTTGGGAGAAGGCAAGGCAGGCAATGTCTGTTTGAGAAAAGGAAGAACAAAACACACAAACATGGAAGGGCTCAGTCCGAATCTAGAGAAAGAGAAAGGGTCTTGGGAAAAGTAACCTCAAATATGCTTTCTCCTTTGCTGGTATGGTGGGTCCTTTTGATCTGACAAGGCAGCATTGCTCAGAACTTAGATTCCCAGAATCCCACAGCCACCAGCGTTCAAGCTGACTGGGGCATTCTGGGAGTTGTGTCCAAGAAAATTAGCTTTTGAAGCTCTGGCACTGAACAATGCAATGAGTAGCACTGTGTGGCTGAATCTAGCCAGGGATGTAGCCGGGGGGGGGGGGTCTTGGGGTCCAGATCCCCCCCTTCTACTAGAAAAACGAATGGTGCGTACTGCTGCGCCGCTCCTCCCAAGCCCCATTATAATGGTGGCACTTAGTCTGGACCCCCCCCCTTTCCTAAAATCCTGGCTACGTCCCTGATCTAGCTGCCATTTTACGGTCAGCCTTCTGTATCCATGGATTCTGGGTTCACCACTGCGTCACAAGGTGATCCCAGGTTGCAGCTTTTGGCCCTGAAATGTGAGGGATGAGAGTAGTCCTGACTTGGCAAACCTAGGGGTTATTTACACGATATAAATAATCCAAAATGATTCTCTGTTGTTCACACGCATCCCAAATGCACTATTAAGTTTGGTGTGTGTGTGTGTGCCAAAAACCCCACTTACTGCAGAATAATCAATATTGGGTTTGCCCCCAAGTTCTTACAAAAGATTCACATTGTCGGTTGTGTGAGCAATGATGCGAATAGACCCGAATGGACTCGGGATAAAACCATCCATACTTTTCATGGGTTTTGAATGCATTCGCATCATCAACGGGGCCATACAGTTGAGAAAGCACCACTCCTTCCCCAATGGAACAGCTGCTTCTAGGAAGAAAAGAGGGAAACAGAGGAAAAAGGGAGGACATGGGGGCACAAAGATGTGGTCCTGGGGCTGCCAGTAGTCCTGTGGACCACACTGCACCTGCCCTCACTCTACTGGGCATCCAGGCTTCTTTGAAAACTAAAACTCCCCTCCCATACACACACAAACACACAGAGGGCTGGGCTGTGGATTCCAATTCACTGAGTTGTGAGCGACACTGAAGACACGCACAGCAAGGGTGGAACGCTTTACTTTCTTTAGAGATGGAATGAGGGAGGTGGAACAACCCAGCAAGGCAGGCCAAACCTGTTCCCGGAGCCCCCGGAGCTGGTTCATCAAGGGAGAGGCTCTGCCAAGAATGAGGGCTGGGAAAGCCGAGGCTCAGTGAGAACCCAGGCTCTGCGATCAGTGGTGGTTTCAGGTGCACCAACAGCCAGAGGAGGTCCACGGTCGTGCCTCTTGGGCAGGGCTGCACCTGCCCTCTGAATGGAGACCCATGGAAATCCCTCCCATAGCAGCATGATTGCCCCATGATGCATAGGACTGACCAGGCCTTTCAAGATGAGCTTCAATGGGATGCATTGTTTCTGCATTGCATCTGCAATGCAGTAATAATCCAGTCTGACACCACTTCAACTGCCATGGCTCAGTGCTATGGAATCCAAGGATGTATAGTTTGTTGTTCTCTGACAGAAAAAGCTGAAATACAGTGGGCCCTTGGTATCCAGGACACCCCAGTGGATGCTAAAATCCCTAGATGCTCAAGTCCCATTATATACAATGGTGTAGTAAAATGGCATCCCCTATAAAGAATGGCAAAACCAAGGCTTGCTTTCGGGAGGGAAATGTGGGTGAATATTTTCAAACTATGATTGGTTGAACTTGTGGATGCGGAATCTGTGAATACAGAGGACTAACTGTATATCTAATTGGAGAGGCAGGGTATAAATAAATTTTATCATCATCATCATCATCATCATCATCATCATATCACAAAACTATAAATCCCAGAATTGCATAGCATTCAGACAGGCAAGTTAAAGCTGCGTCAAGCTGCATTATTTCTGCAGTGCAGATGCAACTTAAGACTCCAGGAGACCAGGATTTGAATCTTTGCTCAGCCATGGAAACCCATTGGGTGACCTTGGGCAGTTCTCACTCTCTCAGCCTCAGAGGAAGGCAATGGCAAATCTCTTCTGAAGAAACCCATTGGAGGGATGGAGGAGCACTGAGGTCTTTAAACTAAGCTTAAGAGGTCTCAGAATTAGCCACCCAAAAAGTATTCTATCATCACTTTCATCATCTTCTAGGCCTTGTGCGGCAACTAATCTAATTGTTGTTGTGTACCTTTAAGTCCTTTCCGACTTATGGCAACCCTAAGGCAACCCTATCTCTGGGTTTCCTTGGCATGATGTATTCAGAGGGGGGTTGCCTTTGCCTCCCTCTGAGGCTGAGAGAGTGTGACTTGCCTAAAGTCACCCAATGGGTTTCCACAGCCAAGCAGGCTTTGAATCTCAAGAGTGGTAGTCCAACACTCAGACCACTACAACAGACTGGTTTATCTGGCTGCTGCCTAAATCTGGCACTGCAATGGCACATATAATATTTTCTCGTCATGTTTCTTTACAGACCTTTATTAACAGAAGGTTATTAGCCTCCCCTCCACTTCTGGTTAACATAGGGTGTTCCCTTCTCACGTGACACAGGTATGCGCAGCATCCTTGTCTCGCCCATCCCTTGATGGTACCAGGATGAATCACCTTATTGGCATGTGGGCAATGTGGGCAGAACTGGTGCCGCTGTGTCCAGAGCGCAGGAGTGGAAATGATGTTTCTGATGCTGTTTGTGAGAACGGGCCAGCAATAGTGCCAACCCTTTTTCTCTTCTGAGTTTTGCCTTTTAAAAAATATTCTGTACTGTCTATACATTTTTGTATACGTCTAGACATTTTTGTCAAAAAACTGACCCCCAAAACCTGTGTCGGCTTATCCATGGGTTCAGTGTAAGTACTGTACTTGAACTCTTGCCAAAAAAGGAGCCAGCCTTTTTTACGCAAGAGTGCAATCTCTCTTGGAAACCTGACCCTCACTCTACTCTCTCATCCATCCTACCTTCAGCGTGAGCACAAACAGTTATGCCTGCTGGAATCATAGCACCATAGCTGTGTAGTGTGAAAAATACCTGAGACAGCAATGGGACAAGGAAGGCAGAGTGACCTCTCAACTGCTGAATCTGTACCATAGACTTATAGAATCATAGGCCTTTATCACACAAGGGACTTACTGTGTGGATATCGTGGCCCAAATGCTGCAGAAGCGCAGAGGTGGGATCGCTGGTCATGCTTCTGAAGCATCATTGAGGCATTTCGTTGTTTTCCCATTGAATCATTCGTGGAGAAGCCATTTTTGTAATAACAGAAGATCCCGTTATTACAGAAATGGCCGCTTCACGAATGATTCATTGATGAGAGAACAGTGGGACATGCTTCAGTGATGTTTCAGAAGCGTGGCCGACGATCCCACCTCCGTGCTTCTGGAGTGTTTGGGCCACGATATCCATGCGGTAAGTCCCTTGTGTGGTAAGATCCTATGAGTTCGAAGAGACCCCAAGGGTCATCCAATCCATGCCATGCAGGAATTCACAATCAAAGCACTCCAAACAGATCACCATCCAGCCTCTGTTTAAAAACCTCCAAAGAAGAAGTGTCCATTACTTTCCAAGGGAATGCATTCCACTGTCAAACAGTTCTTACTGTCAGGACGTTCTTCCTAATGTTTGGGTGGAATGTCAAGCAATTGTCTTGTCCAGCCCAGGGGTTCTCCTCATCTCTTGGTGGCTTGATCTCCAAGAGCTTTACTCCCTTGTGAGGTCTCCTTACCTAAGCTGACCTCCTTTTTGGGACCAAAGTAAGCAATTGTGATGAGTATTTGCCTTGTGGAGTTCAGTGTCCTCTCTCTGGTGCTGCTGGTGGGAAATGACTGGGGTGCAATTAGATTCAGGATGTAGCCAAGGTTGCTTAGCTGGCTCCTCCATGTAAGTAGGTGGAAAGGTGCTAGAAAAACAATCAAATTGTCAACTCTGATGGAGCAGTTTGACTCAAGGGACAAAAAGACCCAGTAAGTACCGGAGTGGATTATTTATTGCTTCCTGCTGACACACGACAGACGGGGCCTGTGCCACAACTTAGAGGCAATTTCGGTTTGCCCTGTGATGCCAGAGGATGGGAGATGTTTCTTAGGAGCCATGCTCTTGCATTCACATGTATCTCCTGGCATAGGAATAAGGAAACTGTCTTTTATCGCCAATGTAGAACCAGTGTGGCATAGTGGTTTGAGTGTTGGACTACCACTCTGGAGATCAGGATTCAAATCCCAGCTCGGCCATGAAACTTATTGGGTGACCTAGGCCAAGTGACTTGCTCACAGTCTCAGGGGAAGGCAATGGCAGATCTCCTTTGAACAAATATTGCCAAGAAAACCCCATCATAGGTTC
Organism: Sceloporus undulatus; assembly: GCF_019175285.1. Lineage (NCBI taxonomy): Eukaryota > Metazoa > Chordata > Lepidosauria > Squamata > Phrynosomatidae > Sceloporus > Sceloporus undulatus. The sequence goes on from NC_056529.1 coordinate 31,468,548, forward strand.
TCCATAAATCAGAAACGACTTGAAGGCACATGACAACAACAATTTTGGTTGCCAGATGCAATTGCTGGCTGTGGAGATAAGCTGAAAGCGTGCTGCATTAGGCAACAAGATCTATCAGGGTAAGCAATGGTGGTCCTCCAGATGTTGTTGGCCTGCAACTCGAATCATTCCTTCTTGTTGACTTTGTTGGCTAGAACTGATGGATGTTGTACTCTAACAACATTTGGAAGCCCATAAGTTGCCCACTCTTCAGCTAAAGAGGACAGAAGGCAAATAACAAGCTCCATCGAAAAGATGGAGTGTAACTTTATGCTCACAGAGTTACACTGTAGGTGTACAATGCCACCTCAATAGTAATGTGCACTGATGCACATTTAGTTACCCAACATCACAATAGAAAATTGTGATGTGGGGCAACTAAATATGCATCAATGTACATTGCAAGGTACAATCCTGTACAATGCATAACCATGCACATCTGTGTACAAGTACATGTGAGGTGCAAATGTACATCAAATGTGCAGTCTGTGAAAATGTGTGTGTAGCCATGCACATCGATGCACAGCTACATACATCGATGCCAATCATAGATGACGGCGAAATGTCAGAAACAAACTCTTCTAGAACATGGCCACATAGCCCAAAAAAACGCTCACCAAAAACAGTGGTGTCAAACTGTATTATTTCTACAGTGCAGATGCACCCAACATGGAGTAATAGTAGTACAGTAGTAGCGATGATGATGATGATGAGGATGATGAGGATGACGACGGTGATGATTGTTGATGTTTTGTGTGGTGTTAAACTGCATTATTTCTACAGTGTAGCTGCACCCAAAGCCAGGGTCTAAGACTCAGCCGCAACCTTGGCTGGTCTTAACTTGTTTCCCGGTCAGTTGGCCACCCAACAGGATTAATTTCTGGTTATTAGGCTGCAATGTCCTCTTTTTTCCATTTCCTTCCCAGCCTCCAGGAAAGTGGCCCCAGATTCAAAACCTTTTATTAGCGTATAGGACTTAATTAATATGATAGCGGCCCATTATTGCTGGAACACGTAAATTGCTGGGTGTCTTGCAAACGCTTGCTATAGCTCCTTGTCATCACAGATCCTGGGTATCTTCCTCGCAGGTGAGGAAGGAGGGAGAAAGAGAGGCAGAGTGATTCTGCCCCGGGGCCTATAATAAAGTCGTGTGATCCATGTGGCTCATCCTCAGATCCTGGATCTAAATAGCCTGGAGGAACATTCATTGTTTGTGAATGATGCAGGCCTAGAATAGAGAAGATATCCCACACTTGTACAAAGGGTGTGTGTTAAATATACACTAGGCACCACAAAAGGCATCAAATTTAGGCTCATTTTGTCCCAATCGTAGATAAACAATACAAGTGGTAATTAAGGAGGTTAAGATAATAGTGTTCATCTATTACTGCTGTCGTAAAGCATCACTGTGGTTCTTTTGCAGACATTTAGGCTTGAACTGAATTGTCGCAGGGTGCGTCTACGCTGCAGAGATAATGCACTTCGACACTACTTTAAGTGCTGCAGCTCCCACTGACGGAGTCCTGGGATCTGCAGTTTTACAAGGTCTTTAGCCTTCTCTGCCAAAGTGTGCTGGTGGCTGACAAGACTACAAATCCCAGAATTCCACAGAACGGAGCCACGGCGGATAAAGCGGCATCGAACGTCATCATTTCTACAGCGCAGATACACCCAAAGGCTAAGTCATAAAACTCACTGAATGCCCATGAGCCACTTTTTGGCTCACTCTTCCTCTCTTTTTTTTTAGCCTGACCTAACCTACAAGGTTGTTGTAGGAATAAAGTGCAGAGGAAGAAAACAATGCAAGCTGCCTTGAGACAGGTCATAAATAATAAATAAGGTAGCCCAATTTTCATGAAATCTGGTCAACATTTTACCCAGAGTGCAGTTTTTTTTACTTTGTGCATTTATTTGATGTAAGGATGAAAGATCCGGGCTTGAATAAATGTTGAATATTTCACAAAATAAATATTGATCTACTGCTACATGATTCTTTTCCCATACTGTCTCCGCTCCTTTATTCTCGCTGTGAACGAGGCTGGTTTACCTATCGTAAAATATACCATGTCCTTTATACACTCATGTATAAGCCGACCTCATGTATAAAGTGGTGGGTTTTTAAACTTCCTAGCTTCTCCCTCCCAAAACCACATACCTCAATTTTCCTCTGAAGTCCGTCTCAAAATGGTGACAGTAAGTGACATCGCACCACTTCTTATTGTCCTTTCAAGAGGGACTGCAAGGGAAATAGAGGTGTTTCAAGGTGGTGCCAGGTTCAGGTGGAAGTAAGGGAGATATTTTGGTGTGTTTTCATGTGTTTAGGGAGCTTTCGGTGTGGTTTGGGGGAGAAATGATCCAAAATCCATGCCAATTTTAATGGGAAGGGGCTTGGAGGACCACTGAAGGGTTCAGAGGGCCACAGAATGGAGTCCAAGGGCCACATAAGGCCCCCAGTCTTCAATTTGCTCATTCCCGGTTTATAGTTTGTTTTTGACGCCTGTGTTCCAACCTTAAAACTGTGAAGGGAGGCAAAGGGAAAGGAAGAGAAGCCAACTCTCTTGGGAGCTGTTGCTGCATTTAAAGAATTTGCTTTATACCTATCAGGATAAGAGTGGAGAGTGAATGTGGGATGGGAGGGCGAGGAGGGGAAGGAAGGCTGTGTGTTAGCAAAGTGCCGCCTTCGTCTTGAGTTACAGCCTGCCTTGGCAGCCTGTTGCGTTGATCCATCACCACTTTGCTTTTGCCAGAGGCTGTATCTGTGCCCTTGAAGACTAGGCGAAAGGAGAGGCTGCCTTGGAATGTGCAACGGGGCAGGGGTGAGAATCTGGAAAACCAACAGCCCTTTGGGATGGTGCCTTCCTGCCTTTGGAATGAAAATGCCTGAACCCATGCATACATCTTTGTCCTGGAATACAGCTATTTTAGGCAACATTTGCAAATACCAGAGGGCATTAAATTCAGGGTGGGGCACCAGAAAGTGTATCTAAGGGCCCAAACAGACAGGACAAAATAAAACTGCTTCGGGTCACTTTGGAGGTATGCTGTTTAAATGGCACATGCTTCTTAAGAGTCCAGAAGCTACGCCAAAGCTGTGCTCCATTCCTTAGAACTGGAGCGTGGCTTTGGCACGGCTTCCAGACTCTTAGGATACATGTACCATTTAAACAGCATACTTCCGAAGTGACCCGAAGCAGCTTTATTTGGGCTTGTCTGTTTGGGCCCTAAGGGGGAAGCATGCCAAAACCACCAACTGTTACATAAGTCGACCCCTTCCCTCTCATCCTCTTCCACATCGGTGCCACAAAATGGCTTCTGCCAGGTTAGAGCAACACGGTCAATGACACTGCCAGACTCGTCACCTGCAAACTATCCATCCACAGAGGTGCCCACAGGCATGTGGTGTATCAGTTGCGTTGCCAGGGTTGTACCGGTCTTACCAGTAAGACTTAGTCTTGTCAAGCCATCCAGGGCTGAAATCTGGAAAAGCCACCTATTTGAGGTATGGCAAGTAACCACAACACAGTGCTCTCAAAACCTGCCAGTGTGGAGCTATATTTGTTTGCTTGCATGTATGGCAATCCCCCATCCCCTTGAAGCATGGATGCCACAGACTTGCTTGTGAATTGTCCACACATACACACACACTATCTCCACTATCTCCTCACATTCAAAAATAAAAACACAAACACTTCTCAGTTCCAGGAGTCTTCCAGACTGGTCTAAAGAAGTGTGAATCCTCAGAGTATATTTCCTCAGGCTTTACTAGTTGTCGTTGCGCCTGATTCTACTCGTTCCGTTCAAGCTGTGTGATGTTTTGGATTTGCACTAGAGCTCTTCCGCTGTTATTTTTAAAGCCAAGAGCAAGGTTTGCTGAAGTGGTCCTAGGGTTTGAAGGGCAAATTTTCTCCCTCTGAAGAGGGAGCACTGCCCTTGAGGGACCAATAAGTCAAGAGCATAAGGCAGCTTTATGGTTATCAGATTTCTTAGCCTGTAGAGCAATTTGTCTAGCAGAACTCAGGTGCGAGAGCCGACGAGTCAGAACTAGAGAGTCCTGGGAATCTCAGCTCTTTGTCTTCCGGTTTTCTTATCCTTGTACTTTAGGCTTGTTCTGTCTTGTCCCCATCTCCTCCCCTCCTCCCAACCCCTTAAATAGTCTTAGTACATAGAGAGATCTGGTAGCACCTTTGAGACTCACTGAAAGAAAGAAATTGGCAGCATGAGCTTTCTTAGGCTTCAGTCTACTTCCTCAGATGCATCCGAGGAAGTCGGCTTAAGTCCATGAAAGCTCATACTCCCAACTTCTTTCTTTCAGCGAGTCTCAAAGGTGCTTCAAGATCTCTCTATTTACTGATTCTACAGACTAATAACATGGCTATATCTTTCAATTCTACCATTGTTGGTCTTCTGCTTGTACACTGTATTTTTCAGCCTCCCTAAGAACTTCACAGGCCAATGCTGACAAACGTTCAATAAAGTGTAGGTGTCCTAGTGTAGGTGTCCTAGTGATGTAGACTCAAGTCAATTGACTTGGACCCACGTCAGATACAAGTCACTATGGTGACTCTACTTGGATTCAGCTTGGCAATAAATGACAAACTGACTCGACTTGACTCACAACTTGTATATCTGCGGTGACCAACTTGTTGACACCATTCACTTTGAGCAACAGGCAAGATCTGTACCCAAACTGTGGGGCGCATTTCTCAGAGGGGACAGCAAATGCATTAGGCGATGGACTTGAGGTGGAAGGGTCCTTCTAAAGCTTTTCAAAAGCTTAGAGGACTCCTTGATGTGGAGAAAGGACAGGCTGTCAAGCAGACCTCAACCTCAGCCTCAAGCCCATTGCTTAACATATTTGCTGTTCCCCTCCGAGAAATGCACCTGCCTCCTTTTTCTTGGTTAAAGTTGGTTTCCAGATTTGAGACTCAACTTGAGACTTGAAGGTAAAGACTTTGGAGTAAAAGACTTTAGTTACATCACTGATATTTACGTACAGAAGAATGTCACCAGCACCTGGGAAGGATCACCTTTGTGAAAACTTTTTCTGTCACCATCACCATTATTCAACTGGCCTGTAACAGAGAGAAAAGAGAAGAAAAGGGGCCATGCTCAAGACTACTTTTCATTCTGTTTCTTTCTCCTCCTGTTTTCCTTTTGTCCCAGTTTTCATCTGTGAAATGTTGGATGCTATGGCACTCCACTAACAATGCCTTACTTTGCCTAACAGAAGGGCTGATCCTATTATTATTATGTCCTACTGCCAATAGTTTTCTAGGCTTTCTGTCTTTCGAAGGATTCTCTGATGGAATGGTAACACAACATGGTGCCTTGCCAAGGGGGATCCTAGATCCAGTCCTGCCCTTCCTAAACATTTGCAATACCCTCATCTGTTTCATTTCTCTGCAAGCAGCAGAGCGTGATGTAGCTGGCTCCTTGGATCCCCATGTGTTTTTTGTTGTTCAGATGCTGGCACGGGTTGCCATTCCCTTACTTCCAAGTACCATCTGTGGAACATCACCAGCAGGCTGGATGACAAGGAATGCAAATACTGGTGGAGGCCCAGTCCTCTACAGAAACTGATGGGCAGACATTTCAGCACAAAGTAGCCTATGGAATCTATAGCCACTGAGTAGCCAAGAGTTTGAGCTGGCTGCAATGGAGAAGATACAGGGAAGAGAATCCGCAGGCTCTCTATAGGCCAGACAAGGCCCTGGCAGTGGAAACATTACTGTTTTGGACCACAATAGCCAGAATCACCTAGCTATAAGGAGCTTGCGTCTTTACTTCTCTTTCCAGAAAGAGATCTATTTTGACTGCCATCCATCTTGCAATCCCTGTAGCAAGAGGAAGAGAACCCCAGTCCCTGCTTAAAAAGGTAAAGGTAGGCCTGTTACAAACGGGTGTAAAGTACACGCCGAGCGCATACTAGGGTTAGGAAGGGGCGTCCTTTACGGACGCCCCTAACCCTAGTATGCGCTCAGCGCGTACAAAATGGCGACACCCATTCTACACGGGTGCCGCCATCTTGATGTAGTGGATGCTTAGCGTCTGCACATTGCATGGTGCTAATGATGTCGCGAGTGCGCCAATGATGCCTTGTGGCATCATTAGCGCGCCACAAGAAGAAGCGCCATTTTGGGGCTTCTTTTTTGCGGCGCTGAGGAGCCTTGTGGTTTGGCCACTGGGGCTTCTCGGCGCCACAAATGACGGCGCCGGCAGACCTCCGTTTTCAGGCAGTCTGTAACACACCGTAGACCCTTGACATGAATGTCTAGTCATAACCCACTGTAAGGTTGGTGTTCATCTCTGTTTCTAAGCCGAAGAGACAACATTGCTCTGGTGGTCATGTGGCCACCATGACTGCCCCAAATGCTGTTACCTTCCTACTTAGGTGGTACCTATCTATCTACTTACATTTGCATTTGCATGCTTTCGAACTGCTAGGTTGGCAGAAGCTGGGACTAGTGACAGGGGCTCATCCCATCATGCTGCACTTGGACCTCGAACTGCCAACCTTCCAGTCTTCCGATCATCAGAATTGGCATCTTAACCACTAAGCCAAAATAATTACATGATGCTGCATCTTTTTGGTCCTAGTAAGGGAAGGTCCACCAAGCCTCGTGTATGTAATATATTTCTGTATTAATAGATGATTCAGTTGTGGACACCAGTTTATAGCAAACATGCAAGAAAACAACTGCGCTCCCTTTGAAGGATCAAGTTCGTGGTTTGAGGATGCTCTTGGAAAGTCAGGTTATTTGCCTGAACTGCAGCTCCCATAATGTTTCATCCAGCCTGACCAATAGCTATGGCTGGGCAGGCAATTCTGGAAGTTGTTGTCCAAAGTCTTTTTGAAACTCTGCTTAAATGATCTAAACTGGCCTGTTGATTCTGGTGTGGTGAATAACACTATCTCATTGCCAGTGTTGTCAAAAACAAGTTAGCTGGCTCTCCAAGTTAGCTTCTTGGAATGGAGAGAGGATGACATTTTGTTTATCCTCTCTGATAGGATGTTGTTTTGAGCCTGTGGCTGACTAGTTGGCTGCAACTGAATGGGAATTTCAGATTAAACAGTTTCTCTCATCCAGCTAAGCTTCATCTAGTTCTTTCTGCTATCTCCATTTCTATGCTGGGGAAGGCAGAAAGTACTTCCATTCTTTAGCAACCCGTGTGTTTTTTCTACTGGGCCCCAGTGCAAAAAAGAGTGTTTCATACCTTCTCTACTAGCATATTCAGTTGCCTGTGTGTTATGTTGCATTATTCTTGCCTGTGATGACTAGGCTAGCACATACTAGTGACCAAAGCAGTCCAAAAATGCCATTGTCCAGAATCAACTCAGGTTGCATCCGCACTGCAAAAATAATCTTCAGAACTAGAGGGCTGGGACTTCCTTCATGGTCATGGTTTTACGGTATGAGCTCAGATCCTCTGCTTCTGCTGGGGAGATTGGTCACATCCCTTCCTCATAAGTGATCTGCCATAAGCGGCAAGGCCTGTATTTGGAGGTGGCGAGGGGAGGAATGCATTGTTCATTATTGCTCTGTCAAGGATGGAGTTACACCCTGGAGACAAGGAACACCCTCCCCAAACCTGTTTATTCAGTCACTGCTTTCATAGGCACACCTGTCCTGTCACAGATGAGACAAGGAGCCAAAAATACTGGGTCTAAGAAGGAGTTTTCTTGGCAACCAAATGGGTTTTCTATGGTTTCCTGGCAAGACCACCTGAGCCGTAAGATGTGCCTCTATGGCTACACCTTTATCTTCTCAGTATGAAAGTCTTGGAATAAACCATTTCAGGTGGAAGAAAGGTTCTCAGAATTGGGTCTGTTCCCACTCTAGAGCTTGTCTTCATGATTTATATACCCCTCATTCTATTCAAATAGACTGCGATCCACATGCAATTTGAAGGAATTTGGGCTTTTTACGGGGGAGTGGGCAAAAAACTCCATTAACTCCACTGAAAAAAAGATTTGTGGATTTAACTGGCATATCTGCAAGGATTTGCATTATCCAACATGTGGCCATTCATTTGCTTCATATGGATTTGCATGGCTGTGCATTTTCGGCAGAGAGAAGGTGGACAGATGCAAATTTGTACAATAAAGAAAATGAGGCATCAGTGAGAATGTGCAAAAATCCACAGCATTTTGCACAGCACACTTTGGTGTAGACTAGCTCTTAGTCAGTCCTGGAGGGAGCCTTCCTTTCTAAAATGTGGGGTGCCAAAATATAAACGTGGTGTGAAAATTTGGTAGTTTAGGATTGCCAGAGTGAAAACTGGAATTGGCTCTAGTATCTTTAATTGTTCTGTTTAATGGGAATTTCATCAGTCACACAACCAGGTAATAAGCAACACCTGCTGAAATTCCCTTTTTAAAAACACTACATGTGTTTATTCTTGGTAAAGTCAGTGTTCCTCAAAACATCAATAATCTAAGATATGCAGATGACACCATAATACTAGCAGAAAACATATTTGACTTGAATTTTGATCAGTCATTCGTTTTATATATATATATATAATGGACTTGAAACAGTTTCTAAGGAAGGTCAAAGAGGAATCAGTAAAGGCAAGCTTGCTGGTGAACATGAAAACAATAATAATAATCATGGAGGATCTACATAGGTTCAATCTATACAATGAGGAAATTGACGTAGTTAAAAGACTTCTTATGCCTTGGATCAAACATTGAGAAGAACAGAGATTGCAGTCAAGAAATAATAATAATGATGATGATGATGATGATGATGATGATGATGATGTAAGGATGTAAAACAAGATCCTAAAGAGTAAAGATATACAGTCGGCCCTCCGTTTTCACGGGGGATCCATTCTGGACCCCTCCGGTGAAAATGGAGACTCATTGATATGAAAGCCCATAGGCTTGAATGGTGTGCCAATGAGCATGCGCAGGGTGCGTGCCATGGGACCATGCCCCATTAAAAATAATGGAGGTCAACCCTCCATGAATTATCAAGACCGCAGCCCTCCAGTCCGTGAGAAAAGAGGGCTGACTGTACAACAGTGCACTAAAGTCATAATTGTCCAAGCCATTACATTCCCCATCATGGTGTACGGATGAAAGAGCTGGACAGCGAAGAACACGGATAGGAAGAAAATAAACTCATTTCAGATGTAGTGCTAGAGAAGAGTGCTGAGGATACCATGATGTAGCCGTGTTAGTTTGTAAAATCAGTATGTGGAGAGATCTTGTAGCACCTTTGAGACTCACTGAAAGAAGTTGGCAGCATGAGCTTTCGTAGGCTTCAGTTTACTTCCTCTGAGTCCACAAACCTCATGCTGCCAACTTCTTTCTTTCAGTTAGTCTCAATGGTGCCACAGGATTTCTCTAAATACTGAGGATGCCATGGAGAGCCAAAAAGACAAAGGAATGGGTCCTAGACCAGATCAAACCTGAAATTGCCCAGGAAGCCAAGATGATCAAATTGAGGCGGTCAAACTTTGGCCACATCATGAGAAGGCATGGCTCATTGGAAAAAACAATAATCCTAGGAAAGGCGGAAGGCAGTAGAAAGAGACGAAGACCCGGATGCCAGATGGTGAATCAGGGAGGTCACAGTCCTGAATTTACAGGACCTAAGGAAAAGTGGAGATAGTGGGTCTTGGAGATGTCTCATCCAGAGGGTTGTGGTCAACTCAAGGCCAATTCACATCAACAGCAACAAACCCTACACTAAAATCACAGTTGCAGGAGCTTGTTCAGGACCTAGCAACCTAATATAGCATCCCACACCAAGTTGCTCCTTTCTTTGCTTCTGTTGGCTGCTGCAGCTTTTAACAGCAGCCCGAGACCAATGACTTTAGCATGGGACCTTTACCTGTCCTGTGATCATAGCTTGGAAAATTTCACCTGATTGATTTCTGCCTGTTGGGCTGCTCTTAAAAGTCACATTTTGAGCATCGCCACAAAACCGAAGCTGACCACTCTGATCCAACTAGTGGCAGAAAAGATGTACTGATATAGCCAGAGAGAGGCGCACACATTCCCCTTGCAACCTCTGCTCCCAGTAAAAGGCCAAGGAGGAAACGATGGGTTAGAGGAGCTCCGCCTGTGAGCCATGCATGACATGTGCGGTAGGTTGTGTTGTTAAGCACCACCTCCCTATGGGAGGTAGCTGCAAGGGAGCTTGGCCTGGGAAGCGCACACCTCTTTGGCAGCAGTGCTGCAGAGACACAAGACTTGAGGCAGCTGCCAGTTGCTCGCTCTGACTCCTCTCCATTCAGCCACTTTTTGAAACCTGCTCTAGCAACAAGAGGGAAAGAAAGAGACAGAGGCACCATCCTTTTGCCAAGGGAGAGAGAGGAGTTGCAACAACCCTTGGCACCTGATTCCCTGGACTCCCACTGAAACCAGATTTTTCACCTGCAACGGCCGAGTCTCCCTGGGGTTATCATTATGCATTCGCTGTTCAAGAAAAGAAACAAAGGGAAATACAGCCCAACCGTCCAGAAGAAGAGGTGAGTCTTGTTCTTTGTGTAAGGCACTGTTGGTGGAGTAAAATCCAGTCCCTGGTTAGGCTGGTTGTGGGTAGGACCAGGTAGAATAAACCACACCTGACAGGTAGAGTAAATCCTACCAAACAGGTAGAATAAACCATACCTGACAGGTAGAATTTAAAGATATAGCCGTGTTAGTCTGTAGAATCAGTATGTAGAGAGATCTTGTATCACCTTTGAGACTCTGAAAGAAAGACTTTGGGCAGCATGAGCTTTCCTAGACTTCAGCCTATGTACATCTGAGGAAGTGGACTGAAGTCTAGGAAAGCTCATGCTGCCAACTTCTTTCAGTTAATCTCAAAAGTGCTACAAGGTCTCTCTACATATTGACAGGTGGAATAAATCATAGCTGTGTGGCTGTGGAGTTTTGAATCCTGTTTCTTAGACCTGGGCACAGGTGCGTACCAGGATATCTGAACTATTTCTATAACATTTAGGGAAATTACCTTTTTTCAGACTATAGTTACCAGGATCCCCCTGGTGCTGCTTTATTTCATTTGAACAATCCTATGCGTTTGGGTTCAAGCGTGCTAAAAAGTTAAACATCTTTACTGCTTCACTTTTGCATTCATCCTTCAAAATACTCTTCTTCACATGTTCTCTGCTACCAGTCTTTGTGGTCCAAGACTAAACCTTGTTTTGAAGCAAGGTTGTTGCTATTGTTGCTCCGTTTAGTTTATGCGCTATATTTCTTCCAATGTGCAAAAGGGCTCTCTTAATCCTCCCCACAGTGCTTTATCCTGAGAACAAACTTGTGAAGTAGGTTAGATTACGGCTGCATCCACACTGCAGAAATAATCCAGTTTGATACCACTGTAACTGCCATGGCTCCATCCTATGGAATCCTGAGGACTGTAGTTGTGTTTAGCCTTCTCTGTCAGAGATCTCTGGTGCCATGATGTCCATTTCCCTGAATTCCATAGCACTGAGTCAATGCAGCTGAAGTGGTGTCAAACTGGATTACTTTTGGAGTGCAGAGGCAGCCTAAAGAGGGTACGAGTGAGTGGCTGGCCCAGGTTCATCTAGTGAATTTTGTTGCTGGCTGAGAAATTGAATTTGGATTTCCCCAAGTCCCAGACAAACTCTATAACCATGTTATCACAGTGATAATTTCTATGTTTTAGGGCAGTCCGAGAACAGAGAAACTGAAAGCTACCTTTACCTAGAAAGATGAAGAAAGCTTTACTTGGTTAATTTTTACATATAGCATTAATAAAAATTAGGACTAGGAGCAATTTTTGTCTTCAGTAGTGACTGTCCACAAAATCCATGCCACTTTCTCTTAAACTTGGTGGCCTAGGATCCAAAGATATAGCTGGTTAGTCTGTAGGATCGGTATATAGAGACATCTTGTAGCACCTTTGAGACTGAAAGAAAGAAGTTGGCAGCAGGAGCTTTCCTAGACTTCAGCCTATATGCATCTGAGGAAGTAGACTGAAGTCTAGGAAAGCTAATAATAATAATAATAATAATAATAATAATATCTCGCCTCTCCATATGGATCAAGGTGGGTTACAATACATTTCAATAAATGCTCATGCTGCCAACTTCTTTCTTTCCGTGAGTCTCAAAGGTGCTACAGGAGCTCTCTACACATTGGCAGTCTAGGGTTATCGACAGGTGTGTGAAAGACATTTTCTATATGCTTGAATGTACTGTCTGACGCATGATTTTCAGAACTTGGGAAAGTTCCCTTTGGGGATTACAACTCCCAGAACCCCGCAGCCACAATGACCAAGGATCGTGGGGGATTCTGGGAGGTATAGTCCAAAAAGGAAACTTCTTCACTAAACCAGGTTATTGCGTTCGCACAGGTGACAGAGTGCGCTCTGGATTCCTCTTGTTTTGCATCCTGTCTTGCTAGGATTGCATTATGCTGTGCGCAACAGTGCTACCAGCCAGGGAAATGCGAACATGATAACACCCTTTTAATTTCCCTCTTCAGTCTAGTTTGTTTGAGGTTGTTGTTGGCACATTCCAGAATTTAATCTCTCCGGGTGTGGCTTCATCACCCTCTTTCTCTGTTTTTTTTTTACTCCTCCTCCTGACTCTAATATTGGCATGCGCACCTGATCTACTACTTCTTCCAAAGAACATGTCTCGATGCGTCTTAATTAAAATAGAAACAACCCGTGTTGCTTCAGATGAATTCTAAACTTCCTTACTATTCTGATCCATAGTTGGGGCAGCTGGATGCAGATGGGGATAAGGTTGCTTTAACAGTTGTGCAAAAGCGAATTTCAACCGATGTCTCTTGCCTGCCAAACCATTTCCAGAAATGTACTTGTCAAGGTGCAGGAGACTGGTCCACCTTTCTTTGCATCTGACTGTCTGACCCCTCTCCCAGCTGGCACTGTGGGCAAATACGTCTTTCAGGGCACTGGGTAAACCTTCCACGAAGGGTCAAGTCCCAGTGCTTTAGGAGAACTTGAGCCCTGTTTGCATAATCTAATCTTTTCACTCCAGAGGCAGACTCCAAATTTCCATACAAGCAAGGGAGAAGAGTTCTTCATTTGCTGTAATGTGCCTCCAGAGAAGCTGCGTGCCACTTCGGCCCCGTTCCTTCCAATGGCCATTTGGAAACTTTGTGCATCGGCCTTTGGAACAGAGCATGCAGATTTTCTGGAAACTTGAAGGATTCCTCCTCCCCTCCTTTCCCCAACTTTCATTGTCTAGGGAATCCTGTAAAGCTGAGCCAAGATTGCATGCTCCATGTGGGCACTGTGTTCTCCCTTGTTCCAGAGCATTTGTTATGGAAACGCAGCCAGAGGGTGGAGAGACTTGGAGCTGAACTTCTTCTCTCAATGCATTTGTTACCAATATACTTCTGTTGTTCATTAGTTCTGTTGTTAATTCAGAACAAACCATCTGAAATCTTGGCCAGGGCAAGTTTGGTGTGACATGCTTCCTCCTCCCAGGATGCCAGGGATTTCCATAGGCCAGCCTTCAAATGCATGTGCAAGTTTTGGCCCTGCTTGGTTTCCAAACTTAAGACAAGAATGGCGGTGCTTAGGGTGGTTTTAATCTGGAGGCAGTGGGTCCTCAAGAGGTGAAGCAGCATTGCAGCATGGAAACAAAATGATGCTGGGAACATCCCGCTATTCCCATTTTCACAGAGTGGTTGTGTAGAGGGTTGGATATTGCTTGAATGGGTAAGATGACAGATTTGGAGAAAATCAGGACGAACTTTGTATACCAAATCATTTTGGACAGGGACGTAGCCAAGGAGGGGGGTTCTTGGGGTCTGGACCCCCCCTTCCGTTAGATAAAATGAATGGTGTGTGCCGCCGCACTGCCGCACTCAAGCCCCATTATAATGATGGCACTTAGTCTGGACCCCCCCCCCTTCCCAAAATCCTGGCTACGTCCCTGTTTTGGAGTTTCATTTTGTCTTGGAAGGATCACTGTCTTTTGTATTTGGATGTTGCATTGGAATGATCATCTATTTGGCACAATCCAGGTGTATAGTTTTATCTCCCTTACCACTAAGGGCACAGGACAGCTACCAAAGATTGCCATCTCTCCTTCTCTTCCACAATATGGTTGTGTATTTGGGAACGGTTCAAGAGGTACAGTTTTGTGTTTCCATGCTGGGAAACCATCTACCTGTTCAATATACGCAAAGGAATCTTGTAGCACCTTTGAGACCAACTGAAAGAAAGAAGGTGGTAGCATGACCTCTTGCAAGGAAGGAAACTCAAGTCCATGAAAGCTTATGCTACCAGCTTCTTTCTTTCAGTTGGTCTCAAAGGTGCTACAAGATCCTGTTTTTTGGATTAACATGGCTACCTGTTGAATATTTGTCTGTCCCTGTAGTTATGAAAGGGGTGTGTGGACTGGATGCATCCTGCCAGCATGTTTGCTTGTGATGATGCATTTCTTTAAAAACCTATGTATGTACTTTAAATAATTTGGGGTTTCAGGTGAAAACATCCTCTCAGGACAGCTCTCGGTGACTTAAAGCCATTTAAAAGCAAGTATTATAAAGGCCTTTAATAATGATAGGTGGTGTCCAAAGAAGTCCTTACCAAACACCTAGCATCTAACAAAACAAGCCCCAAAAGTCATCAGGAGGAATGGGATAGGAGCATGAATGGATGGGTTTTTCCATACAATCCATGAATGGATGGGTTTTTCATATCTCTGTGCCCAGATTGGAGCTGGGTCAAGTGACTTGCTTGGACTACAGCTGAACTGCATCACCAATAGCCAAGATGGCTAGGGAATTCTGGGAATTACAGTGCAAACAACTCCCTTTTGGACTTTCCCAAGTTGTGTTCTGTATACACATTTGTTATTGCTTCCATTCCTACTTTATTTTGGTTTCACAAGTGAGAAAACGTACAGGATTGCAGAGCACTTGGAATTCACCTCAAGGCAATCCAGTCCCGCTTTCTGCTTAATGCTAAATGCAGAAATAACAGAAATTGTTTGTGTTGCCCCCTCCCCATAATTCCAAACACAGTTTGTCTAAATGGGTTGTTAAGGTTGCAGCTTTCTTCCTGGCCTTGCTCCTGTGCCAGTCGCACTGAAATGAAGCAGGTCATACTTTTGCTGCCATCGAAGTCAAGTTATGATGGAGAGAGGAAACATTACCAGCTTCATTTGGGTGTCTTGGGTTAGTTAAAGGCAACCTTGTTATCGATTCTGTGACATGTTTGCTCCACCGTCATGGCATTAATAAATGTGCCACAGTTGGAAAAGAGCACTGTGTGACACATGCACACATGTGCATCCAAAATATTGCTGGGGATGGAAAAGACACTTAAATTTTATAGGCAAATTGCCATTCATTTTTCTAAATGACTCACTGTAGCAAGAAAGGGAAACTGGAACAGGTCCAGGTTCTGTTATGCACCCAGCGCTTCCAGATTAAGTCCATGAAAAGGCTGCTCTTCCTAAGGCTCTGAGTGAGGCAAATGATACAGGAAGGCAGATCAGAAGTGCTAGAGAGATTTTAAAGATGTCAGTACTGCAGGAGATGGCATCTTTATGACACGACTTCAACATCCTTTTAAAATAAATGATTCTCTCTCTTCCTCCCAAATCTGCCCCATCTAAAAATAAAACTGGCATTGGATCCTACAGGTGTGATGCGAGACCATCTTTCTTCTGCATTTCCAATTTGAATGGCAAATACATAAAACAGCATATTGAATGCTGGTTCTCTCCCTCTTTCATATAGCCTCTTTGTGTGTGAACTACAATATTAGAGCTCTCTAAGCAAGAATGGCAAGGTCCTTCCCAAACTACAAATCCTAGGATTTCATCGGATGGAACTGAGGCAGTTGAAGTCTGCGATCACATTGTAATAACTGTGTAATGCAGATACTCTCATAGTTTGTCCGCTCATGTAATTTGATGATGTTGGAACTCCTATATTTTCAGCAATAAGAGCATTTGTTAGTTGTTGTTGTGGTGGTGGTTGTTGTTGTTGTTGTGTGCTTTCAAGTCATTTCCGACTTATGGTGACTCTAAAGCCATGGGGTTTGCTTGGCAAGATTTGTTCAGAGGAAGATTTCCATTGGCTTCCCCTGCAGCTGAGAGAGTGCGACTAACCCAATGTCACCAGTGGGTTTCATGGCCAAACTGGGAACCAACTGGTCTCCAGAGTCTTAGTCCACTGCACCATGCTGTTGTTTAGTAGGCGGTTGCTTTTTACCTTTGGGCAACTTGAATTGTTATATGTTGTTGAAAGATCACCACTGAAGGATGTTTGGGAGCAAATGCCTATCACTCATCTGGTTTTCCTCTCCTTGAAGAGGAGACGGTTGGCAGGAAGTGCTGTAATGCACCCTGTATTTTCAACCTGCAAATAATCTGGTTGCAAACAAAGCTGTAATTTAATGGGGCTCAGCCATTAAAAACAAGAGGGGGGAAAATAATAATTCCAAAGAGGGTTGCTCATAGGAGGAAAAAATGAAGCGAAACCTGCCCAGGACTGTTGTGTCGGATGCCAAGTGCGAATTCTTGGACTGTAGTTGGAGACCGAAGAAATTAATGTCACCTTTTCCTTCTCAGCCAGTTGTTGTTTTGAAGGAGGACATGGTGGTGGTGCTTAGTGGCTACATTAGCAATCCATTATGTATTTACTTGCATCCGCACTGAAGAATTAATGCAGTTTGAAAGCACTTTAGCAGCCATGGCTCAATGCTATGGCATACTGGGAATGGTATTTTTGTGAGATATTTGTCCTTCTCTGTCGGAGAGCTCTGGTGCCACAACAAATTACAATTCTCTGAATTCCATAGCATTGAGACATGGCAGTTAAACCAATGTCAAACTGGATTCTTTCTACAGTGAGGATGCAGCCAGTCCATTCCATTATGGGATGCTAGTATTTGTCATTTCGTTCTTGGAACTATATGACAAATATCCTATGGAGTTTCCAAATTAAATTCCTATGGCATTTCCATAGGAAGGAGCCATGGCAGCTAAAGTGGCATCAAAGTGCTAAAACTGTGTACTGTGAAAGAGATGTAGTCCACCATCATCATCATCCGCACCATCCGCACCATATATACTTGACTATAAGTCAATCTCATGTATAAGTTGAGGGCAGATTTTGGGGCCAAAATTATGGAATCGGATATGGCTCATGGATAAGTTGAGGGTAAAACTTTGGGGCACATAACCAAGGATGCAAAGGACAAAGCACAGGAAAAGGATGCAAAAGAACTTACAAAATGCTGGCAGCTATAACTGTTTGGGTTCGCCCTAAAGTTCAGATGGATGAGGAGGGAACTATGGTAAATGGCAAAAATAATGGAGGAACGATAGACCAAACAGCTCAGACCGATGGCCCATTTTAAACCATTTCTTTTTAAAATGCAATGTTGCTTTGTTTTATTATACGCCACTTCCAATATGACAGTTCTGTAGAAGATCTTTTCATGAGTGGCCATGTAAATAGGGCAAATATGTATACAGTAAATGTGGTGTATGTTGTCGGTGTGTATCTTGAAGTCATTTCTGCCGTATGGAGGCCCTAAAGTGAACCTATCATGAGGTTTTCTTGCCAAGTTTCTTCCGAGGAGGTCTGCCATTGCCATCCTCTGAGGCTGAGAGTGTGTGACTTGTTTAAGGTCACCCAGTGAGTTTCATGGCTCAGCGGGGATTCAAACCTTGGCCTCCAAAGTCCAACACTCAAACCTTTGCTGGATCTCAACTGTGGAGTATACTTATTCTGAATACAGTAGATACCATCTTGAGAGAGCACAGTAGCCAACATGTAAGAAAACGCATAGCATGGCATAGCATGAAGTGTTAACACACTGTGCCATTGCCCCTGTCCCTGGCTCCAAGTTTAAAAGATAAGCATGTATGCCACTATCAAGAAGCAAGTTGACTTTTGATAGCTCCCCTGGCCTACCTGCAACAAAAGAAGGACATTGACTGACCAACAAGCAAGGTCACTGAGACTTAAAGCCCCTTCACCCTACACAACTATACACTATTATTCCATAGAGTCCCTGAAAAACCGCATCCAAAACGCAAAAGTAGTTGAGTTAATGAACTCAATCCTGCCCTTCCCAGTTGGCTAAAGCAAAAGCAAACTGCTGCAACCTCTACTAACTTGTCTCTTCTCCCTCTTTAATAACTGTTTAGTAATTCAACTACTTTTGTGTTTTGAAAGCAGTTTTTTGGGGAATCTGTAGAATAATAGTGTATCACTGCAGGGCGAAGGGGCTTTAAGAGATCTGGAAGGCTGAAAAAAATATGCTGCATTTGAGTTTCGGCTCAGAACAACAGCTCTGTCCTTCTGCGACAGAATCAAATATTAGTGATGCCATAGTCTTTTTTGCACTTTGAATTCATTTTGCAGAACCAGGACAAAGAGGGAAAGTGGGAGGAGGCTGGAGAAACCGGGGTGTTTTAGAAGCAGCTGAAAGAGTGGGACGGCAGAGGATTAACCAAAACTGTCCCAGCCAAATCGAGAGAGTTGAAGGATATGTATCCCGACTTTGAGTGATCTCGAGGCAATGTGCACAGGTCTCCTTTCCCCCCCTTTACTCTCACAACAAGCCTGTGAGGGAGATCAGGTTGAATGATGATGACTAGCCTGATGTCGCTTGGAGCTGAAAGCTGGGAGGACATACTGGTCAGTTTTTTTTCCTAACATGTTGTTATTATTATTGTTATTTAAGCTCAAGTTCTTTCTGTCAAACTCATTGCAACATCTGCACCCACCCCTTCCGCACACAGGCTCATAATGCATTGTGTCTATGACAAGATGAAACAAGCCCTTAAGTTTGTTTTCAGCCTGCTTTGTGTTGATACAAAAACCTCAATGGAAGGATGGGAAGAAGGTGAACAGCCACCTCTTCTTTGCTTTTTTAGAAAAACAATAGTCATGTTAACATGCAGCAGCTGGGTTTGCATCATCGATGCCTCTCCGATAAGAAGGTTTGCTCATCGTCTTTAGGCATCAGCGAATTAACCATAACGCAACAGGATACTTTTAAAGCAGGCTGCATCTGCACTGCAGAACTAATCCAGGTTGACACCACTTTAACTGCCTTGGCTCAGTGCTATGGAATTCTGGGAGTGGTTGTTTGTTGTGGCTCCAGAGCTCTCTGTCATAGAAGGCTAAATGTCATGCAAAACTACAATTCCTAGAATTCCAGAGCATTGAGCCAGGCCATTAAAGTGGTGTCAAACTGGATTTTCCCCCCTGCAGTGCAGATGCATCCTAAGTGAATTATAGGATATTTTCCATCTTGGTAATAATCCCAATGTCTCTGGGGCATGGAAGGGTTGAGGTTTAATACAGGCTTCTGTTATTTTTGATCCCAGTGAATCCTAATATGAGCCCCGGTGGCGCAGTGGTTAAATGCCTGTACTGCAGCCACTTACTCAAAACCATAAGGTTGCGAGTTCAAGACCAGCAAAAGGGCTCAAGCTTGACTCAGGCTTGCATCCTTCCGAGGAGGGAGCTAAAATGAGTCCCCAGATTGTTGGAGGCAAATTAGCTTACAGTTGTAAACCACTTAGGCGGTATGAAGCGGTATATAAATGAAGCTTGTTTGTTTGTTTGTTAATATTTTTCAACAACAGGAACCAATCTACTGACCACGAAAGCATGCCATTTCTGCTTTGCAGCATCATAGTCCCTTGCCATCTTAAAAAAAAAGAATGATGCACGGACAAAAATTAAACCAATTACCCAAATATTTGGGACAAAAATTAACCCAAATAACCCGCAATACAATTTGCATGGCAAGTACTTGAATTATGGGAAATTGTTTAAAACTTTGACAGTGACGAATTCCACCTGTCCTGGTTAACATGAGGTTGAATAGTAACATTTTGTTGTTTTATTGCTGTCATGATGTTCTGGTGGTTGGCCTGCACACTTTGGATGTGGCAAAGGAGCCACCTTAGGCATGGCAAAAGATTTCCACATAGCTGTGTATTGGCATTGGCTTGCTTTGAGCAAGTCTCAATCTCCTGTCTGATCTTACAACAGTCCTGCAAAGTAGGTGAAAATTGTTGTTCTGAGTTCAGACTCAAATGCGGCACATTTTCCCCCAGCCTTTCAGCAATTCCAGTTGGATAATGCTTTCTTTGCTTTATAAGCCTGGAGCATCTCCCTTCTCACAGTTATTATCTGACTCATTCAACTTAAGCATGGCTTACCATCACAAAAGCCATCTCAAAGGGATTTAAGACTAGAAAGATCCACAAGAAAGGATGCAAGGTTTACATAAAGAATTTTTTTAAAATGCAAAAAGGATGTGTTCTCAACCAATATAGAGATCAAAAGCAAATATTCTCCCCATTCCTTGAACCCATGGAATAAATACCACTGCGGGTACCATTGTGGCACTAATGGGAGGATGTTTCCCCTTCCTAATGATGGTGTGCAATGAATTTTTTTGGATTCACATTCAAAACAAGGCCCCATCCTCAAATGCTTCGGCTATAGAGCGCCTTTTGCTCAGTTGATCTCAGAGGTGCTAGAAGATCCCTTTGCATGCTGATATTCCAGACTACCATGAACATATTGTACTTGCTAAGGTTGCAGTACTGAGCTCAGTCAGGAGACTCTAGCAGCTAGACAGCAATTCAGATTTGATGCCATGCAGCGTACTTCTGAGTCCTCTTACTTAAGGCCACGCTGCATAACTAATTAAAGGAAGATGCAACGTCAGCCCTAGAACCAGGCACTTGATGTACATAGAGATTACTTTGAGCAGCTGGAGCATGTCCAGAGGAGGGTGACCAAAACGGTGAAGGGTCTGGAAACCATGCCCTATGAGGAATGACTTAGGGAGCTGGCAGGGATGTAGCCAGGATTTTGGGAAGGGGGGCCCAGACTAAGTGCCACCATTATAATGGCGGCACGGCAGCACGCACCATTCATTTTATCTAACGGAAGGGGGGCAGTCCGGACCCCAAGAACCCCCCCCCCCGGCTACGTCCCTGGAGCTGGGGATGTTTAGCCTGGAGAAGAGACAGTTAAGAGGTGATATGATAGCCCTGTTTAAGCATTTGAAGGGACCTCACATTGAGGAGGGAGCAAACTTGTTTTCTGCTGCTCCAGAGAATGGGACATGGAGCAATGGATGCAAACTGCAGGAAAAGCGATTCCACCTAAATAGAAAAACCTTCCTGACAGTAAGTGCTGTTCGACTGGAATATATATATATACAGTGGAGTCTCCTTCTTTGGAGGTTTTTAAGCAAAGGCTGGATGGCCATCTGATAGGAGTGCTTTGTGAGTTCCTGCATGGCAGAATGGGGTTGGACTGGATGGCCCTTGGGGTCTCTTTCAATTCTATAATTCCATGATTCTATACTTCATAGGATTTTCTGGGGCTTCATATCTCTTGCTGCTGCTGTTGTATGGCTTCAGTTTTTTCCTGACTTATGAAGACTCTATCATGGGGTTTGCTTGGCAAGATATGTTTGGAGAGGTTGCCTTTGCCTGCCTCTGAGGCTGAGAGAGTGTCACTTGCTCAGAATCACTCAATGGGAATCCAAGGCTGACGGAGGATTCAAACCCTGGTCTGTAGTCAACACTCAAACCAGTTCTCCAGACTGGCTCTTGCTGGGGTTCATGGCACTTGCTAAATTTGGGTATTTGCTGATTAGAAAAGTGAGAAAACAAAGAACATCCAAAAGGTGTATGTAGCCTTTGTTGTTTATAGTTTCATTTTTCTTTTCTCTTGGTTTAAATTTGATATTTGGATGATTTTTCCTATGCAAAAGGTGGCAAGTGTGACCAACTTCCTGATCCTTTGCATCCAATGTTGATTTTTGAGGAAGGAGGATGCTTTGGTACCCACTTTTCTTGCAGGATGCATCCTGAGTTCATAGATCTGTTTGTGTGCGTAAGGAAGAATGGAGACCAAAGCGGACAGGGATGGAAAGGAGACATTTCAAACAAGTGAGACAACGAAAGAGGTACTCTGTGCCTGTTGTTCTGGTCCTGGAAACAAAGCGCTGCATGAAAGGATGAGCTCACACTGGGCTTAATAGAGGAACTACAGGACTTGCTACACAATAGCCTGCAAAGACAATTTAGAATAGCAGAATAGGGCCCACGGCTGGAGCAAGGTTGGTTAAACTCTGGCTGGATTTCATTGTTTGCATTTGGACGTCTGTCGTCGGTTTTCATTTTGTCTAAACAAGTGAATTAATCATTTAGATCCAGCAACTTCAGTGCTTCCATGGTTGAGATCCTGGATTCTGACAAGGGTTTGGAGATTCATTCATTTATTTAACTGAATTTATATTCCATCTGTAAGATAGTTCTCTCGCCCTGAGATTCCTCCTTTGCGACCTGAAGACTGGAGAAAAGGGTCCAGGAGGGCAAATAAAAGGCGCCAGTAGTTTAGAGTTTGAGAAAGTTACTTTTTTAAGGGGCCAGTCACACTTGTGTTTTATTTTTTGCACAGAGAGATTCGCATCTGTGAATTGATTCAAAATCGACTCACCATTTCCACTACGTTTTAAGGCAACAAATCTTTCTGTGGCATTTTAATCTGGTCTGAAGTTCCCATCTGTCACTGTTCCGGATCAAAATGGAGGTATCTGGTGCCAAATGCACCGGTTTAAATGGGCTTTTCAGTTGCCCCTTCCCCACAAACTGCACCGAGTACAATTGGTACGAATCTGAATGACTGGGAAGTAACCTGGTTTCCAAACCCGGTTATTTCATAGTGTGAATGGGGCCTAAAAAGGAATTAGTTGCAGTTAAGTTCCCAAGGCCCACCAAAGTGTTTAGTCCCTCGTGCACTTAAAAAAAGCATTTTAAAAAGCAACTTTTTTGCTTCCTTATTGTTCAACAGTAACTAAAATGATATTAAAATGTTTTTTAAGTTGCTTTGAAAGACACAAAAACCAGATTGTGACAAGCTGCTAGACTACGGTGCCAAACATGCGTAATGAGGTTGGGCATCCTGTAATTATAAAAGTAACTTCAACATGGTGACAATAACACCACAAAAGGAGTGATGCTATCTCTCATTACACTGATAATTGGTTAAGCCCTGATTATTGCCAAACACAATTAATTTGAAGTGAGTTAATTAGAAGCAATTAATTAAGAGTAACTCTTATCTGTGGAGACTGGGATGTTTAGTCTAAGCTCTATCCAAAGTTTGCTAGTTGCACCTGGTGTTGCTCATCTCTCTGATTTACAAACCACTTTTGGGTGGCAAGTCACACTTTCTCAGCCTCAGAGGATAACAACGGCAAACTCCTCTGAAGAAACATGTCAATAAAAACCTATGACAGGGTTGTCGTAAGTCAAAAATGACTTGGAGGCACACAACAACAAAGATCTAATCTGCACCGCAGAACTGATGCAGTTCGACACTGCTTTCACTTCCATGGCTCAATGCTACGGAGTGGTGGGGTTTGTAGTTTTGTGGGATATTTAGCCTTCTCTGTCAAGGTGCTTTGGTGCCACAACAAACTACAAATGTTAACCTTCCATCAAATGGAGCCATAACAATCAAAGCGGTGTCAACGTTCATTATTTCCGCAGTGCAGATGCGTCCCTAGTCTCACCAGGGTTAGGATGCCAGCGTAAACACTACATTGCACAGGCTCTTTTAGGTAGCTAGACTAAAGTAGGTGTGTGTATGTCTGTAGTTGTTGTTGTTAACCACCCTCGAGTTGATCTCGACTCATGGCGACCCTGTGGATGAGAAATCTCCAGGACTCCCAGCCACTACTAGTGTCCTTTAGTTCTTGCAGATTCATACCTGTGACCTCCTCAATGGAGTCCATCCATCTAGTGTGTGTCCTTCCTCTCTTTCTACTTCGCTCCACCTTTCCTAGCGTTTATGGTGTGTGTATACAGTTGGACAGATGCCCGCAGTCTAAAGATTTACTATGTTTGGAATGTGCCCGGGTTGACTTCTCCAGATTCCTTCTTGTTCTTCACGTGCCGTTCATACCTGGTGGCAGGTGCTCAGCTGTACCTATAAGGACGCTGTGGTTTTTCTTGCCTCCTTTCCTCTTGGAAACAGGAGTGAGTGGGTGGGGGAGCCTCCAATCGCTGCAATACAGGTCTAGGAGGCTCTTCATTTCTTACATTTCTGGGAGTTGGCCGACGCAAAGGCCTCCTTCTCTTCTTCTCTTCGCTTCCTCAATCCCCTTGGAACACTGTTCTCCTCTTTGCCTTCTTTCTTGCTGGCAGAACTGTGAAGGCATCGTGAAACGTCCCATAAAACTCCTTCCATTGTTATATTTATATATGTGTGTGTGTGGGTTATTAAAGAGGACGGAGATATTGGGAAAGCTGTCAATTATTAACCAGACTAATGAACTTTCTTTGCAAATACGTATGCACTTGAGGCAGTGTGGAAAGTGTAGGACAAACATCCTTTTATAACACAAAGCCTGACACTAGATTTGATGTCTTGCTGCATCTTGTTCCATGTTCTGCACCATGTTTGCATGTAGATGGGCATTAAGTTTGCAAGGCCAGCATATCACCCAGGTGGATTTTTTGTTGTAGACAAATCCTCAGGGCTATAAATTGTCCCACTATAGTTTTTTTTCTTTTAGCAGCTACATGGCTTCACAACAAGAAGAATTCTAGATGCAATTACAAGGGAGTTAGAACATCTACCT
>NC_056529.1:31493207-31527447 GCF_019175285.1 Sceloporus undulatus
TTCCCCAACCCATAACCTTCCAGGTGGACTGTATACACTACAACTCCCATCCTCCTCATCCAATAAAGGCATTGTAGCCAAGCATACTAGATTGGGGAATGCTATTGCTATATAAAAGAAGCAAGCAAATAACCTGGTGCAAAACTTATCTTCTCGATCTGATCCTCCTTCGGGTTGAGTATCTAGTATTACTTTGGAAATGTTTTGCTACCTGAAGGAATGTTCCAGACGTCTCTTTGTGCAAAGAAAGATTCTTTTGTCAAATGCATTTTCCTTGGATGGAAATGGATTTTGTAAAATGGATTTCCCTTATTTGTCAGCAGCGGTAGAGGCAACAAGAGAAGGGTTTCAGATGACAGAAGGTAGACCTTAGGATGTTTTATCCAAGTTGTCTTTCCCTGTGGAATAAATGCATCCGTACAATGTTTGCCGTAATCCGATAAATCAAATTGATGGTAGATACAGATTATGAAGCCTTGCTTCTATGGCTTTGCCCAGGCCAATAGTTCTCAGTCTTGGTTTTCCGTCTGTAATAGGAATAAAACTACTACTTTCCTTAGTAACATCACTCAGGTTTCTTTCTGAGAATGGCAGAGGATGGGTGGGGAGAAAGCCAAACACCACAGCAAAGTGTATTTAACATACGATTAGTAGTTTCTAGTGGGATAGGATGAGTAATTGCCTTGAATGGCCTCCAGCATTATTTGACATGAGATCCGAGTTGTTACTCCACCCGCACCCTGGCATAAACAAGCAAGGCCTATGGTGTCCTTCCAAGGAAATAAACAGGTCCCTTGACCCCCCTCCAAGAATAGCCTGGCCTACAGTTTTAATGAGAAGAAAAACAGCCAAATGGATGTTGGCACCATCTTAGCTTTTTAATGGCCTTATGCGACATCTGTCTTTTATTAGCAGCGCAGTTCCTATTGCTTTCGCTCAAGAGTTGGGCTCACATTGTCATTCACTGTTGTGCCTCCACACAGGTGTCAACGGAGAGAGCAAACCTTGTAAATGTCATTCTTTTAATTTCCATTTCCACAACGTCCCACTGAGTAGTGAATATATGGAATTCACATGCAAAACATCATCTCACCACAAATCCAGCTCTTTTCTCTTTTCTCTGAGCCTTTTAAGCATTGCTTTTAATTTCTAGAGCAGTGGTTCTCAACCTTTCCTAATGCCACAACCCTTTAATACAGTTCTTCACGTTGTGGTGATCCCAAACCATAAAATTATTTTTGTTGTTACTTCATAACTGTAATTTTCTGATGTTTTCTGATGGTCTTAGGCAACGCCTATGAAAGGCTCATTCGACCCCCAAAGGGCTTGCGACCCACAAGTTGGGAACCGCTGTTGAGGATCACCAGATACAAGGCCAGGCCTTAGAAACTTTGCTTTTTTGCACTACAACATGGATCCCAGGTTATAGTAAAAAGCAAGCTGGGACACGAGAGATGATATGATAGCTCTGTTTGAATATTTGAAGGAATGTCATATTGAGGATGGAGCAAGCTTGTTTTCTGCTGCTCCAGAGAACAGGACCCGGAGCAATGGATACAAGCTCCAGGAAAAGAGATTCCAGCTCAACATTCGGAGGACCTTCTTGACAGTAAGGGCTGTTTGACAGTAGAACACAGTCTTCCTTCAGAGTGTAATGGAGTCTCCTTCCTTAGAGGTCTTCAAAAAGAGGTTGGATGGCCATCTGTCGGGGATGCTTTGATTGTGATTTCCTGCATGGCAGAAAGGGGTTGGATTGGATCACCCTTGCGGTCTTTTCCTACTCTATGATTCTATGATTCTGTGATTCTATGATTCTATGATTTTTGGACCATAATTACCAGAACTTCCAGCCAGCATGTCTTCTGGCCTGGAATTTCCATGTTTGTTAAGGGACTCTGGGAATTGCAGTCCAAGCGGTATGGGAGTTGCAGTCCAGTGTGATACGGAGCTGGGAGTATGGCACACAGCCTTTACAACACAGCAAAGTCATTGAAGGTTGTGCCAGAAAAGATATTTATAATCAACACAACTAATCAAAATGAAAGAATGCAATAGAGAGTAGCTGAAAAGAAAGAAAGAAAGAAAGAAAGAAAGAAAGAAACATTTTACAGTAAACATTCAAAATATTGACAGATGGAATCCCAACAAGAAATCAGTTGCACTGCAGTTTGCACTAACCAGAGTAGAGAACTCAAACCAGGATTTAAACTGCCAAACAACTGGGAAAAGTATAGTTTTTAGCTGCTGGTCTGGCTTATTTTTGCATTGCTTAGCTCTCCAGCCTCAAGAGGAAGCCATCTCCATCTTTAAGGAAAAGAACAGCAGCCATAACCTTAGTTTGCCAGTTCAGGTATAGTCCCATTGTTGGGTATTCCAATCATTGTTCGCATAAACCTTGTTTTGCACCTGCTCAAAACCATGGTTCTGGTTGGGCAGTGTTGCATATTGTGAGTTAAGACGTCACATGAAACCATAGATCAGCTCCCTTAACCATGGTCTGTCATACTCATGTTTTGGGACCTGATGGCTTTTGCTCCTGAGTTCTATCCTTAAGACCAGAAGCCCTCCAAGTCTCTTTATTTTATAGCTGCCTTACAGTGCTGGAAAAGTTACTTTTTTGGATTACAGCTCTCAGAAGCACCTATCCAGCAGGGCCAGTGAAGATATTGGCTGGCGATTCTCAGAGCTGTAGTCCAAAAAAGTAATCTCCCGCAGTTCTCCTTCTAACCAACCACTTGCTGCTTCTCTGCTTTTAAAAACGACCTTTCTGATATTTGCTCTCTCTTGGCCCAGTTGTTGACTCAGAAATAGAATCCATTAATACCAATAGAGCTTACGTTCAAGTTGACGGGTTTAAAAATACAGTGAAAACCAATCATCTGGTAGATGTTAGCCTGAATACAGTTCTCTTTGTTTTGGAGACTATTCCAGTAATACCGGCTGCATATTTTGAATGGGTGTAAACAACGATACATTTGGGATTATGAGTTAAGGTTCATGGAACGGAAATACCAGAAATCAGAATGCCCTGTTTGCTAGGAGTAATAAGAAATCTTTTTTCAAACAACAACAACAACAACAACATACCCATAATTTCAAGGGACTCTTAGAATCTAATACTCTGAGCTAGACCCTGGGCGTCTCCTCGCTACACCTGTAAACCAGCATCACCAAACCAGTTTAACCTTCATAGCTCACGGCAACCGTGTCTTTGTGGTGAACAAAAACATTGCAAAGACTCTATGCAGCCCTTGCAAGAGAAAGGCAAGAAATTATAATATCCACAGCTCTTGCAAGGTGCAAGAATAATTCCTATTGAAAATAAGAAAGAAAGAAAGCCCCCTCCTTCCCCATGTATTTTGCCTTTCCTACATCTGTAATGCAAAAGTTGTTTTGGGTCCCGTTTAAAAGTCTTTTTTTGACATCCGCTTCCTTACTGCTGCCATTCAAACATGGGATAAATACCGTGAGACAGATTTGGGACCAAACAGTGTTCCCCTCCCCACCACGTGTGTTTTATTTTAAATTAGGAAATATTGTTAAATCTGAGTCCTGGCTTTGGTTGAGTGAAAAATAACTCTTTCCCTTCCTTGTTTAAAATCTCCGTTGGCTAGTTTTTAACCTTGTTGGAGAAAACAGAATTATATGTTTTGCCCCAAAGGGCATTTAACAGTCGGGATGAGGAATATGGTAACTTTAATTGTCAATTTAGGACTTTATTACATGAGGCTGAAAAGCAGAATTTTAACAGGATCAAAGCATATCTGGCCAGTACTTCTCACCTGACATCATGCCTGTCCTGCTTGGCACCCTGCTTTCCATTAGTTGTTGTGAGCCTTTCCATTGACGGGCAAAATCTGTCAATAGGCTCTCAGTCTCGCTGCTATTCCATTACTGTCTTTGTGTGACAGGTGCCTTCCAAGGCAGTTCCATTTCTCAAGCAGTCCCATGGCCCACTATACTGGTCCCAATGCCACTATAAAAAGTAAAGGTTTTCCCTTGGCATGAATGTCTAGTCATAACTGACTGTAGGGGGAGATGCTCATTACTAAGCCAAAGAGCCAGTGTTGTCCGAAGACGAATCTGGTCATCATGGGGCCAGCATGACTGCCCTGAATGCTGTTACCTCCCCACCAAAGTGGTACCTATTTATCTACTTGCATTTGGATGCTTTTAAATTGCTAGGTTTGCAGAAGCTGGGACTAGTGACAGGAGCTCACCCCGTCATGCGGCACTCAGGTCTCAAACTGCCAATGTTCCCATCTTTCAGTCGTCAGAATTGGCATCTTAACCACTAAGCCACCACATCCCAAAGACTATTACATGAGTCTAAAAAGCAGAATTTTAACAGAATAAACATGTATTTGGCCAGTACTTATCTCCTAACATCATGTCTGTCCTACTTTTCACCTTGCTTTCCCTTAGTTGTTGTTGTGAGCCTTTTTTTTTTGGTCAATATCGTTATTACTAAAACAAAAACAAATACAGAAATTAAAAAAGAAACTAGTACAAATGCAACATTATAAAACAAACCACTGACACAGTTGTGTGCCTTTTAATTGATGGGCAAAACCTGTCAATGGGCTCTGAATCCATTCCATTACTGCCTTTGTGTGATAGGTTCCTTCCGTGGCAGTTCTCCGGCAGCCCCAAGATTCACGATACTGGTCCTAAGGCCCACTATACTGGTCCATATCAGAGCTTGGAAAAGTTCCTTTTTATGACAGCTCCCAGAACCCAACAGCCGGCATAACTGCTAACCTCTCCACTCCATTTGAGGATTTCTGCATGGCTTTTAAAGGTCTGTTTCTTGAATTGTGTATGGACTCCTTACTTGGGGGGCAGCCAGAGGCTGAGCTTGTGCATATTAGAGAATTAGCCCAAGATGTTTCCGTATGGAGAAGTGAACGGTGAAATAATGGAAGATGTGTTTTTGTGACAGCAGTGTTAAGATGGTGCTATCTGCCCTGCGGCAATATGTGGCAAAACGTTGTCATCTGTCCTGTATTAATAGCACAGGATATATATTCATTACTCTACCTGCTGGACCACATGTAGTCAAATGAGGATGAGAAGGAAGATAAAGGGAAGCATAAGGAAGCAAAGTAGAAGGCAGTAGGGAAAGAGAAGGACTCCATTTGTGGATTGAGTCAACCAAGGAAGCCATAGCCTTGAATTTGCAAGACCTGAGCAGGGCTGTTATTAACAAGTTATCTTGCAAGTCTCTCATCCATAAGGTCACCATAAGTCAAAGCTGACTTGATGCAATTACCAACAATATGAGGAAGCTTGAAGGATGCCTGAAGTTTGCAGAAGTACAATTTTTTAAATGGCAAAATTAGCCTAAGAGGACAACCTGAGGACTAGATGGAAGAGATGGAGGGGAGAAATGGAAAACTGTGGCAAACGGAACAAAGTATATTGAAAGAAGACCGCAGTATAGCTACTGGGGAATAAAACTGGAAGATTGCTTCCCAAGTAAGAATTCTGCTCCCAATTTTCGTTCAGTCCCATAACCTCTAGCATTGCAGAGAGAGAGAAAAAGAGAGAGAGAGAGACATTGAAAATCATCCACATCTGAAACCCTTTTATTTGCTATGTTTGTCTTTCCTTGGTCACTTTGCCTCACTTTTCTCTTAGGATGCCTAAACTATTTCTAAAGGCTCATTTGAAATTTGAACTAACTGCAATGCTAGAAATTTGGGGAGTGTTTAATTGTTGTAAACCGCTTTGAGTCCCAGTCTGGGAAAAAGGTGAGCGATGATGATGATGATAGCTATTAATAAAAACAATCCCAGAAAAAGACATATTCACCTGGCTGGCTGGAGCAGTCGACACCACAACATTTTATTGCAGGTTGCATTTGTATAAATCAATTTGGCACCTGCAGTCTTTTCAGCAAAGCTACTACAGGAGGTTTTGTTTTTCAGTTGTCTGCAGATTAGAAGCCAGCAGTATCATTTTGCCCGCCTGGCAAGGTCTGAAAGGCAAACCGAGCGGCTATTGTCTTTTCTACAATGCTGTTCATTTGCTGTTGATGCACAAGGCATGGCTGAAATAGCAGGCCTTTGTTGATGGAGAAGAGCTGCAGCGACAGAAGCCAAGCCTGGAGTTAAAGCAACCAAAATGAACATAAAATGAAATGGGGTGCTCCAAAGGTGGGGCAGTGGGAAAATATGCTCTTGGGCAAACATGGCAAACCAGTGGCATTCCTAGGGTTGGCATCGCTCAGTGTAGTAACTAAGTTGCAGAAGAGAATTGCATTTTTCTGTGCAACCACCCCCCCCCCCATGTGTGAATTTTATTCAGAATAAATAAGTCCCAAACTGAAAATACAGGTCCAAAACACACTGAAGAAATAATCCAGTTTGGAGACTTGCTTTAACTGCCCTGGCTCAGTGCATTTGGGAGACATTTAGTCTTCTCTGTCGGAGAGCTCTGGTACCACAATAAACTACAGTTCCCAAGATTCCCTAGCACTGAACCAAGGTGGTTAAAGCAGTCTTGAACTGGATTATTTCTGCAGTGTGTTTTGGACCATAGTCATCAAAAACTATATATAGACTTTGTCAAGTCGAGGAGAAGCTTGCTAAAATTATTTGTTGCTTCCTTTACGAACACAATTAATGGAGTATTACATCTCTGATTTAGAAACGTGTATCAGAAGGCATTCGCTGGCATCATTTAGAAAAATGACCTCAGGCCAGCACAAACCTTGGGGATGTGAGAGGTTCCCATGTTCACGAACTCCAGGAATGTTGCTGCGCACTGTTCCTCTGGCCAATCTTGCCAGTCTTGCCAAGGCCTGTCATTCCCCCGCTGCCTTCATTTGGCTTGTCTGGTTGTTCCAGTCCGGATATGGAACTCTGTTTCCTTTCCTGTCGAAACTGTCAGGCAAAGTAGCTGTGATTCAGTCTCTGGAAGGATGCATGCTTGGGAAAGAGGCAGCGTTTGATAGAGAAGGCAAAAAGAGGTTGTTACTTAGCACAGAACATGCTGTCCATAAAGCGGCTTCAGCAGAGCAATCTTCTCAGAACCACTTTCCAGTGTTTGCATTGAACCACTAACACACAAAATTACCAGTGTCTCTGCAATGAGAGAATGGCAGGTATGCCATTATAAATTTGAGCCCAAATCCACCACTATCTGTCAGAGAAGCTATTGTTATGTCTCTGCAGGATCAGATCAGTGACTCATGCGGGTTTACTTATTCATTTAAAGCAATGCATACAGGTTGAGTCTCCCGTATTCTCAAATGCTTGGGACCAGAGGTATTTTTGGATGTTGGAATACCCGTATTTGCATATACATCCACAATGAGATATCTTAGAGATGGGACCCAAGTCTAAATCCAAAATTCATTTATGTTTCATACACCTTATTATATGTATAACCTAGAAGTAATTTTATACAATCTTTTAACAATCATTTTGCGCATGAAACAAAGGTTGCGTACATTGACCCCGTCAGAAAGCAAAGGTGCCACTATCTCGGCCACCCATAA
This sequence comes from Sceloporus undulatus, assembly GCF_019175285.1. Taxonomy (NCBI): domain Eukaryota; kingdom Metazoa; phylum Chordata; class Lepidosauria; order Squamata; family Phrynosomatidae; genus Sceloporus; species Sceloporus undulatus. The sequence continues at coordinate 31,500,712 of NC_056529.1, forward strand.
AAGATGTTTTGGTTTTTGGAATATTATGGATTTGGGAATCTTGGATAAGGGAGGCTCAATCTGTACTTTGGAGCTTTGGGGAAAGTATATTCAGTTATAATTCAGGGGTTAAAATATGTTGGCTATCAGGTTTGAGGAACACTGACTTTACCAAGAAATGAAATCCAGAGTGAGCCTATGCAAAAAGGGGAATAAAATCTGTCTTCTGACCCAGGCAATGGAGTAGCTGGTGATGCAGGGCTGTATTTAGAAATCTTGTTCTGTTATAAACTCTGCATTTGGAATTCTTGATCTGTTATAACATCGAAGTAGATAAATACAGCATGTTTCTGGCTCCATCCCTTTGCATCTCACCCCATCCACTTCTATTTTGAATTTTGAAAAACTCAAGAGCCTAGGATTTGATAGGACGGAACCATGCCATTTAATGTGGAATCATAAAGCTATGACAGCGCAATGTGATTGGGTCCCTTAGATCCCAATGTACAGTACATGCATATAGACTGAGTTGCTTTATTTAGAACAAGAACCATTGAGTAGGTTGTTGGAAGCATATTTGTTCTCCTTGGCCTGGAAAGGCTATCTGGCGTTGGGAATTTGAAACTATTTTTTATTTTAACTGGCATACTTGTGTTTTTAATCACTGGTTTAGATGTTGATTTGAGTTATTTGCGTATTGCGAGTCACCTCAGGAGGACCATGGTCTTGAAAGAAATCCAATAAATAGATTTTACATGTCTTGCAGTCTGGCGTAGAAAGTGGTGATGGAGAGGAAACACGAAAGGTTGCATATAACAGATAGCCTTCCCAGTTTGAAAGCAGAAGGCCCAGGAGGGAACCTAAGTTGACCCTGGGATTGAGGAAAAGCAGTTATTATGTTCAAAGCAGCTGCCCTATTCTGAAAGTATACATTTTCTCTTCAAGCAATGGATCTAGGGCAAATCCACCCAACATCTCCTTTGGGGGTATGGACCAGATTTCCTTTGCCTTTGATTTTCCTTCTCCTGCATCCTGAAGACAAGATTAGCTCCAGCAGTCATTTGGGTGGCTTGGAGACATCTTGGGCCCTTCTTGGTTTTATCTCAGAAATCCACCTTGTTGGCACAGTGCTGGCAAATCAGATCCAAAGGTGCCTCATGGTCTGCTTCATTGCCCTCAAGCAGAAATGGTGGGACCGGCCCTTGATATTGTAAATGTGATGGAAATCACATACACACTGGTTGGACACTGATCTCTCCCTCCAAGTGCCAAAGAGCCTTAGGCCCAGTACAGATTGCTTGAAAGCGGCAGTCTGGGGGGCGATTTTAGGGCTTGGGAATGCGGAGCGACCGCATGCTCTTGAGCCCTACCCTACAACAGCGGTGCCATCATGACTTGGCCCCCTCCACATGGGGGTCACCATGATGATACAAGCACAGGGCAGCATCTGCACGTTGTGGCACTACGCTTGCATCATCAATGCGCAACAGTGCGCCAATGGCACACTCATGGCGTCCGTTCCACTTTTATTGGGTTCTTTTTGGTGTGGAGGGAGGCTGCATGATTTGGCTGCTGCACCGTTCCTCAAGAGCAAAAATGGGCAGCTCCAGCCCGCCCTTTCAGGGGGGTCTGTTGAGTTCCTTATCTACAGGTAGAGCACCTAACAATTCGGCATGCCCAACTGACTTACTAAATGCTTCTGACCAAAGTACTATTGCTAGTGTGTTTCCTGGGATGCTCTTTTGCCTTTAGTAGTAGCAGCCTGGAGAGCCAGCATGGTGCAGTGGTTTGAGCATTGGACTAGGATAATAGAATCATAGAGTTGGAAGAGACCGCAAGGGCCATCCAGTCCAACCTGCTGCCATGCAGGAAATCCAAATCAAAGCATCCCCAACAGATGGCCATCCAGCCTCTGTTTGAAGACCTCCAGGGAAGGAGACTCCACTACACTACGAGGAAGGAGTGTGTTCCACTGTCGAACAGCCCTTACTCAGGGTTCAAATCCCCACTTGGCCATGAAAACCCAATGGGTGTCTTTGGGCAAATCTCAGCCACAGAGGAAGGTAATGGCAAACCTCCTCTGAACAAATCTTGCCAAGAAAACCATATGATAGATTTGCCTTAGGGTCCCCATAAGTCAGAAATGACTTGAAGGCACACAACAACAACATTTTACTGATGTAGTAAAATTTAATCATTTCCCACCAATTGGCCTAAAGACAAGAAAAAGCACAACTTGCTTAGTTTGTACATTGGTTTTTGTTGGAAGGAGCAGGTACAGAGCCATTAAAAAGATGGCAACTGCACTTCACCACTGATTCTGTCTTTGTCTTGGGTGGCTCCTGGCTCCAACCTCATTCCCTAACAGTAAAATGGTGATAACGGTGGCCTAATATGCAGCAAGGTTGCTTCAGCAAATGTGGACATTGTAAAACTTATTGAAAATTAAAAACAACCTTTTGAAGGCTTTAAAATATACTCACTGTGGAGAAACCCCTTGCCACATTGAGGCTGAGAGCGACATGGTCAATCCATTTTTCTATTCATGCCGTCTGTAAATTGTTGGGAACTCAAAACCTCCCGAAACTTTCTTGTCTTCTTAATCCCAAAGTTGTGGTGATGTTGCGGCAAGTACTCCCTGGTGAAGGGGAAAAAATTGTGTACTGTATATTCAGGAGACCACTTTGTAAATTGTTGTTTCCCATTTGTCAGGTTCTAAGGTTAATCTCGAGTCAGTCTCATCTTTGATCAAAACCCCGCTCTTCCCTCCTTTTTGAACTCTGTTTTTGCTTCGCTTTCCAGCATTTCCAGCAAAGAACTATCAGAACTGATTGAGAAGTTGCAGAAAAATGCTGACCAGGTGGAAAGAAACATTGTGGAGGCCGACACAAAGATGCAGAATGTGAGTAGCTGGGGTGATAGTTTTTGGAAAAGGTGACAGTTTTGGAAAAAGGAAAAATGTATCAGGGACTGTGTGTACCTGGAAGCCAGGAAACCTGTTAGCTGTTGCTTTAAGAGTAATGCATTCCTAGACGATGATCTTATTGTGTCATTACTCTGGCATAACTCCTGCGGTGCCAGCCTGTTGCACTTCCTATGTCCCCATAAAAGGGTGGTATCCCAAATACATTTGTGCAACTGGTTCTACCACTTGCAGGAGATTGTGCAAACAGTTGCACTTCTGCCTGAGCACATGGTGCATAATGCTCTCAATTATAAGCATTCTCAACTACTGTGGAATCACTGGCTGGAGGTTCCCATTGTGTGATCCTTGGTTCAACAGTGTGTAACTTCCGAAAAGGATCATTGGTATGGCCTCACGAATCCCAAAAGTAACATCTTGCAAATAACATTGTAACCTGTAGCAGTGTGTTGCTCCCAAGTTCTGGATTTATTGCCATGAAGGTGACAACTGGCACCATGAACTCCAGCAGCAAATACAGAGCCAGCGCATCATTGATCCATCTAGGTAAATTAATTAAGAATTCTAGCTGTCAAATTTTGCACACAATGAAGCTTCTGGACCGCTTCCAAGGGATGCCCTTCATAAAAGACATTTCAGTAATCCAGCCTGAATGTTAGTTGATCATGGATCATGGCAAGGTGACTCCATCCAGGAAAAGCAGCAGTATACAAGATCCTCCTTATGGAAATCCACTTTAAAACTAGTTTTAATATGGTATGTAAAGGAAGCCAAATGTGGTCATCAGGAATCCTTTACCTTTAACTAACCATGACTTACATCCTCTTTTCTAATGTAGGAATAACTGTTTGTTGTTGTATTTTAATTGGAAGTAGTTCTGGCTCTAATGTTTTACTGTTTCTACTCCTCTGAATCCTGCCTTCTCTCATTCTTGTGTGGAGAACAAAAACATGCAACAACACCCTCCATGTCTGATGCTACAATATATTTCCTATTAGTAGCAATGAGAGTCCATGCAGATAGGTATTTTGGCACAAATTTGTGAAAACTACACAAAACTAGGCTAGCTACTATGTTGTGGCATGGACTTTTAAAAACCCGAACATTGCACATTTCTTAAAATGGTCATTTGACCACTCATTTATGTGGGCATATGTTTATATGTGCTCATACACTTAGCTTCACAAAGGGAAAGCACACTGAATTTGCGCAGAGACATCCTGGGCAATTTGCAGAAACCTGGACTAAACGGAAGTGCTCCATGTCATGATTTCCACTGGAGGAGCTTGGACGGCGGTTAAAGATTTCTCTACCGTCTGTCTTGATGTGCTGAGATTGCACCTCTCATCCCAAATGCATTGGTGACATCCCTAGTTCTAATGCAGTCGGAAATAAATGCAACGTTGACTGTGAAGACGATAAGCCTGTTGCATCTGTTAGAGTGCCTCTCTTACACAGTCACATATATCGTTGTGTGTCAATTTTTGCCTGGTAGGTTTGGGAGTTAGAATGTCCCTGTGTGTCATAAGTCAATAGGAGAGGAGAGTATGCAGGGTCTAGCTCCAAGGATCCAGAAAGCAGGGCAGGGTCTCTGAGCTGGCTTGGATGGCTTATCCACAGAATGGGTGACAGATGTGAAGTCCAAGGCTTTCATGGCTGGCATCCATAGTTTTTTATGGGTTTTTCGGGCTATGTGGCCATGTTCTAGAAGAGTTTATTCCTTATGGAATTAACTTTTCTAAAACATGGCCACATAGCCCGAAAAACCCACCCAAAAAAACCTATAGGTGATAGATGTTGCTTCCAGCTTCTGACAAGTATTTGCTGCCTGCTATATCTAGGAAGCTTGACTGTTCAGTAAGAACAACCGGAGCATCACCAGCTGAGCTAAAAGTGTGCTGCTGCTCTCCTAGAATGACGCTGCAGTAGATTTCAAAGATAGAGCCGTGTTAGTCTGTAGAATCAGTATGTCGAGAAATCTTGTAGCACCTTTGAGACTCACTGAAAGAAAGAAGTAGACTCAAGTCTATGAAAGCTCATGCTGCCAACTTCTTTCTTTCAGTGAGTCTCAAAGGTGCTGCAAGATCTCTCTTCGTACCGTGGTAAATTGTGCTCTTTGATTCTGCCCTGTTGTAAATCTGCTCCTTCTTTCCTAACACCAAATCCAGGACCTACACAAGCTCAAGGCTGGTCAACCTCCTGAGTTCAGAGACCACACTGCAGACAAGCTGATAGAATCAGATAAGCTCCTCTATGTCCTGGATGGAGATGCGGCTGTCGCTCGCCACATGAAACACCCCCAGGGGGACATGATCACAGAAGAGTGAGTTGCGGGGAATGGATTGCCAATTGTGTTTGTCGTGATTCTGGAGATTATTGCACTGCTTTTCCCCCATTCGGGGCAGAGGCTGAGACCGGGCTGGGGCCATGTGTTATCACACAGCTCCATGCTCAGATTGGAGGCATCCCGTTTCCGATCAAAACGTCTCCCATTACTTAGCTAAAAACGGGTATTTTCCATTCTTAGCAAAGATTTCAGTCTGAAGTCTACGAAAGCTCCTGATGCCAATAATTTATGCATCTCAGAGGTGGGTTATAGACCGCCGCTTTGAGGCGGTCTGCTGCTGCCGCCGCTTGCTCCATGCGGGAGCCATAGCAGCCACACCGTGCGGCTCCCGCGTGGAGCAAAAATGGAGCTCCTTCTTGCGGCACCTCTATGACGTCGCGAGGCGCCGCTGGCGCATTCGTGACGTCATAGGTGCCACAACACGTTCAGACGCTATGCGTCCGATACGTAAAGATGGCGCCGGCCGTGTGGAACGGCCGGCGCCATATTGTACGGACAGAGTCCGTATTAGACTCTAGAAGAGACGCCCCTTTTTTAAAATGGGACGCCCTGTGGACGTCCCAAGTGCCAGTGTGTAACCGGCCATAGTTTGGGGCAGAAGTCCAGGCTTTTCAGTTCTGGGAGGAAGAGTGGTGGGAAACCCCTTTGTTTCGTGTTCAGATGAACCAATAATAGCTGTGGTTTCTCTGGCTTTCCTCAGCATCCGGCAGCTAAAGGAGAGAGTAGGCAACCTGCGTGTGAAGCATGACCAGATCTACAATTTCACCCCCCAAGAAATTGAACCTCAAGTCAACTGGTCCACAGTCATTGATGAGAAGCAGGTATGGCGGTTGTACATATCCCTTTAAAAACAACAGCCCCACAATCTCTTATCTTTTGGTTTATCTCTCCAAACCTTGCAACTAGAAAGTTAACTTTTGAAGAGACATTTCTTCCCGCTGTGTTGTTGTTGTTGTTATTATTATTATTATTATTATTATTATTATTTTCAAGGAGGAGCATTGGACTATATACAGTCACTGCAAATTCTGACAGTTGTGTGTCTGTCAAGCCTCTTCCCATACGGAGGTCCCATCAAAAATAAAAAAGCTCCCCCAGCATCTGCTAGGTAGACATCCCCATTACCATGCTAGTAGTCACTGCCAATTTGGCCCAGAAAGCACTGAAAAAAGGGTTTTGGGAACAAAAATATAACAGCTCTCTCCCTTGCAGGGTTAATAGAGTGGTCTCACAAAATGCAGAGGAGCAGAAGAGAGGGAAACAGGCACCATTGGGGTCTCTCTCTGCTATTGATTTTGCTACTTTCCCAGTTGCTTTGTCAGCTTCCACTTGCCAATCCCCCAAAGCCACCTTGGCTGCTGGCCGGGGCAGGCTTAGCTTAATGAGCAACTTTGCGGCATGGAAGGGCTGCCAGCTTTGCAGTTCTCTTTGGGCCGCCTGGCAGAAGCTGCGCTCCTGTTAGCAGGATCAGGGCAAGGATGTTGTCGTCATCGCCATGTGCCTTTGCATTTTGGCAGCACGCACCTTCCAGGGCCAGAAACACAGGATGCGTGTAGCCATGTGTTTAAATGCCTGGATTCAGGGAAGAGAAAAAGAGCAAATGGAGAAAGCTGAAGGGGGAGGGAAGAGTGAGTGGTTCTGGAACCAGTGCTAGGGAAGTTACTTTTATAAATAGTTAGGACTTTATCACACGGGGGACTGGATGTCATTGTCCCATCCCTGTCTTGTGCTTCTTGCGCAGACGCGGGAAGTGGTTTCACGCTAAATTGTGCTTATCAGGACATTATCCCATCCAGAAAGCATGAGGGAATGAACATCACATTGATCTCATGAATGAAGCAAAATTGTCCTGTGAATGAAGTGGAATTGCCTCCTCGTTTCCCGTCATTTGGGATTATCAGAACATTGTTGATGCAATCCCACTTCACTGATGGGACATGAAAGGATCAGCGCAATGTAGCAAGAAAGCCTTTCACGCAATCGCTTTCACTCATGCTTTCTGGATGGGATAAAGTCTTTAGTTAAAGCAGATGTGGACTCTTGTGGTCCTCCAGATGTTGCTGGACTGCAACTCTCAGCATTCCTATGAAGGCAAAGGCTGGAGTGCCTTTGTGCTGTGTGCCTTGAAGTTGTTTCCGACTTATGGTGACCCAAAGGTGAGCCTATCATTCGGTTTTCTTGGCAAGATGTGTTCAGAGTGGTTTGCTCTGGCCTTCCCTTGAGGCTGAGAGAATGTGGTTTGCCAAAGTCACCCACTGGGTTTACATGTCCAAGCTGGGATTTGAACCCTGGCCTCCAGAGTCATAGTCCAACGCTCTAACCGCTACACCACACTGGCACTTGCCACAAGATTCCTACCCTTTAATTAAAGCTGTAGTTCCAAGACAATCCCATCACCCGAGTAGTTAGTTACCCTTACAGTCCAAGTCCTAGCCCTGTCTGGAGTAAATGAGAATTGCATGCGAAACCACAAATCCCAGAATTTTGTAGAATGGAACCATGGCAATTGAAGTGGTATCAAACTGCTGTAATTGTGTGGTGTGGATACCCCAAGCTGGATCAATAATCTGACTTGGCACAAGGTGGCATTCTGTGTTCTTGCCTTCTTACTTTGCATTGCTATCCAAAGTGTGGAAAACACAGCACTCATTCACGTTTTCTTTTGTCATCAGGAACTCTTGAACAGCAAAGGCTTTGGAACTGACTTGCCATCGGTCAACAGTCAGGTGGAGGAACACAACATCTTTCACAATGAGGTGATGGCTATTGGACCACACATCAGTAAGGAAGACAAATCAACACCAGTCTCTGATGTAGGTCCATTTCATGATTCTCTAGTATACTTGGCGTGGGGAGAGGAAGCATTGGTTAATCCCTGGATAACTTAGATTGGGATCAGATGATAGACCTCTGAGAGTTTATCACATGAGAAAACAGAGTGGAAACAGAACTGGAGAGTAGCGCCTTTCTCTGTGCCTTAGCGCATGATGTTGTGGGAGACGGTTGTAGAAGTGCACCTTTTTTCTAGCAGGAAAAATCCATTTGATAAAAGGCTCGCTTTTACAACCATCTTCTGCCGGAAAAGAACTGAAACGCTTTGATGCCATGCTTTGATGTCGCGCCAGGATGGCGCCATCCCTACTATCCTTCCGGCGCCGGCGTTTTTGTGCAGTCAGGCCTTTTAAGCGGATAAGGGCTGGGTTTTTAATGTCGTGCGCCATAAATTTGTCTTTTTAATGTGCTATATTTTAATTAATAACTGTTTTAACTCTTTGTTTTTCAAATTTTATATTTAAATATTTTAATACTGTACTGTTTTTAAACTGTATTGTTTTATGCTTGTTTGCTGCCTTGAGTTCCTTATATTGGGAGAAAGGCAGGATATAAGAAAAGAAAATGATGATGATGATGATGATGAGGAGGAGGAGGAGGAGGAGGCATGGAGAAAGCTACTATTCTCTAACTCCATAAAGAAAAGTGTGGGTTATACAGTCCTTGTACAGGTTGGGGAATCCTGGTTTGGGTCCTTTTAAATGTATGCATTTACTATGGGAAGCATCGGCGTAAAACATGCTACAGCTATGTTTCCTTCACAGAGTGTGCAAACACCCTGTGTAGCGTCTTTTCAATAGTTGTAAGACTAATCTTCTTCTCCATCGGTTTCCAGGAATATACGAGTGGACTCCAGGTGAAATACCAGAAATTGCTGGTAAGTTTTTTTCTTAAGCATATAAAGATAAGGTTCTAAATTTGGTATACCTGAGAAAGTCAGAAGGGAATGTGAGAAGATCCTTAGCTTGCATGAGGATGCCTTCATCAGTACTCATGATCCAAGGGACTCGGGAATTCTGAGGATCGTGACTAAGGAGGGTCCATTCTTAACTTTGCTTCCTGATTTGCAAGCCATGGATTGCAGTGAGCCAGTTTTACAACTGTTTTGAATCTGTCTAAGGCAGAGGTACACAGTTTGTGGCCCATAGACTGCATGCGACTCAGTATTTGTGGTCCTTAAAGCCTTCTCCCACTGCCTCCAAACCCACAATTTTATTTTTTTGGCATGATTTTCAGGTGTTTTCTCCAGAAAACTATGCCGAGAACACCCAAAATAGGCAAAGACCTGCTAGCCCCACACAGAAAGACCTCATTGATCCCCCAGCACCTTCCCCATACCTCTATTTTAATCAGAGTCCTTCTCAAAATGGCGTTCCACATCACTACTGACCACCATTTTGAGAAGGACATGGATGGAGATAGAGATGTTTGGGAGCACTGTTGCAGCTCACAGGGGATCTGGAGACACAGAATTGGCTTCTGACCCTTGTGCAGTTGCTCACCCTGGTCTAAGACCATTTTTGGTCCTGGGTGATGGAGAGTATAAGGTTGAGTGTAAGATGTCAGCCTTGACACTGTTGGATTTTGTAGTGAAATGAGTGTGTGTGAGAGTGAAACCATCAACACAAAGGGAAGGAGAAAGTCTGAAGAATCTAATCCTTAGGGTTTTTTATGGTTAAACATGTGACCATCATGGCCTGTGAGTATAAGGGACCTTCTTTTCTGGTCCAGTGTTTCCCCAAACACTTCCTTACCTTGGATGAGGATCTGGAGGAGATGCATGAGCTCATTCTCTTGCTGCCATTCTTCTTTCCTTCCCTCTTTCTCCCCCGATCCATATTATCAGTCCCAGATTCACTGTGGTCTCAAATCGTGACACCTGGAGAAAGATATGGGAAAGAGACTCCTTACTAGTAGGTTTTGGAATTGCCTTTTGCAACTCGAAGGGTGGTCTGATGCTTGGCCAACCCATCTTTCTGCTTATAGTCAGGATCCCAACAGAGGCAGCAGGACCTGAACTCGCTGCAAGATTACATGCAGCGCTGCACCAACAAGCTCTACTGGCTCGATCAGCAAGCGAAGGACAGGATGCAGTACGACTGGAGCGATCGCAACCTTGACCACCCCAGCAGACGGCGCCAATACGAGGTACATCTCTCTCACCAAAGCTGGTTTCACTCCACACAGTACAGGAGGCATAGCTCCCACTGCCCTCCCTTTCCTCTGTTATTTCCCCATATCAGATATTTGAAGGTTAAGTCCTTGGGGCAGACAACTGTTCTCTTATAGCCGTGGTTCTCTTGCAGAAGAATACCTTGGTTCAATATACACAAACTTTGTTTCATGCACAAAACTATTATGCATAGGCATATAAGGTGCATCTGAAACATACATGAATCCCATGCTGAGAATTAGATCCCATCTCCAAGATGTATATGCAAATGTGAAAAAACCTGGAATCCAAAATACTTCTGGGCCCAAGTTTTTCAGACAACCTGAAGTAGCTACAAACTACTGTATTGTTTTACTTTGCAAGTTGTTTGGGCATGGGACTTACCCTTGTTATTCTTTCAGTGCTGTACACATTGAGATTCGACAGATGATTTTGTTTTGCTTTATACTGATACTGTCGAGAAGATAAAATTGAAAACCCAAGGAGGAATTTGTTGAGATTCAGTATCTCTCTTCTGCTCGACACATTTGTTCCAAGGGATTCTGTGGAATTCCTTGAAACGAATGTCTCTTTGGCTTAAGGGTTCCCATGTTGAGTGTTGTTATCTTGCAATATTGGTTTTATACTTTTTATTCTGTTATTGATCTAAGAAATAGACCTTGATCTAATGGTTTTGTGGCTTGTAAAGATTTGTGTACCGTTAATAGCTCTGTCTTCATCTTCCTTAGAATTTCATAAACCGGAAGCTAGAAGAGAAGGAGGCAGCCATCAACAAACTTCATGAAGATGGCAACCAACTCTTGTCTGATAATCATCCGGGGAAGATCCCCATTGAGGTGAGTTTGCCTTGAAAAGGCTCCATCTGAAGCGGCCGTGTCACCAACCTTTGTGATACCACAATTCAAAAAGGACATTGAGAAACCGGAGCGTGTCCAAAGGAGGGCGACTAGAATGGTGAAGGGTCTGGAAACCATAAAGTCCTATGAGGAATGCCTTAGGGAGCTGGGGATGTTTAGCCTGGAGAAGAGAAGGTTAAGAGGTGATATGATAGCCCTGTTTAAGTATTTGAAAGGATGTCCTATTGAGGAGGGAGCAAGCTTGTTTTCTGCTGCTCCAGAGAACAGGACCCAATGGAGCAATGGATGCAAGCTACAGGAAAAGAGATTCTGCTTCAACATTCGGAGGACCTTACTGAGAGTAAGGGCTGTTCGACAGTGGAAAGCACTCCTTCATCGGAGTGTAGTGGAGTCTCCCTCCTTGGAGGTCTTTAAGGCTGGATGGCCATCTATCAATGGGGATGCTTTGATTGAGAGTTCCTGCATGGCAGAATGGGATTGGACTGGATGGCCCTTGTTCTCCCTTCCAACTCTATGATTCTATGATTAATCTCAGGACAACTGTGCCATGCACATGAGATAATTCTCCCTCTCCTTTTGTTGATAACCCCGCCATGAGTTCCTCCGGTGCTTAAACCTTATATAAAATGGTAAAACATTCTTCTCTTGTTTGTAGGCTCACATTGAGGCAGTCCATGCCGACTGGAAAGAATACCTCAACTTGCTCATCTGTGAGGAAAGCCATCTCAAGTTCATGGAGGACTACCACCAGGTAACCCCCACACGGAGGACTTGCTCAGTTGCAATAAGGGTAAAGAAAAGTTGAAGAAGGCGTGCGAAAGTAGAACAAGGATGGATGGGACATACTGTATCCATTTTACACAGTTGGAGATTCATTGTGAGACTAAACACACCTTTCCTTTTTCATTATTTTTGTGAAAAAAAGAAATGATTGAATACGCAAGCAAGCAAGCAAGTGACTTATTTGGGTAAAATAAACCTTATGTACACTTTAAAAAAACGAGTGGTTAAAATGCGTACAGTTGAAACCCACCCACAAGAATGTCTGCTGAATGGAGAAAAGGTGTGTGCAAAATGCATACACATTTCCATTTGGGAAGATAAAGGAGCCTCTTGCAAATGGATAGAGATGGGACACAAATGCAGCTGGGATTTGAAGAAAATTGAGATGGGGAGGCTTTTTTTTTCACGCCCATCAGTTGAAAACCAATGTTGTGGGATACTTGTGTCTTGGCAGGAGATTTGTGACTACAGTTTAGGGTTTGCTAATCTTGCGGTTTCAATAAGCGCTGGAGGATAGGGCAGGCTGGCATGGAGCTTCTCAGACGTTGCCTCCGACATGTATCAGCCTGCCCTGCATTGTAATGATTCTGTCATAAGAATCACTTGAATTTTAAAGAGAGATCTTGTAGCACCTTTGCGATTGACTAAAGAAAGGAGTTGGTAGCGTGAGCTTTCGTAGACTAAAGTCAACTTACCAAATGCACCTGAGGAAGTAGACTTAAGTCTACGAAAGCTCCTGCTGCCAACTCCTTTCTTTCAGTGAGTCTCAAAGGTGCTACAAGATCTCTCTACATACTGATTGCACAGACCAACACAGCTGTATCTTTCAATGTTTAAATTCTTTTTGCACAGTTCCAAAAGGATGCTAAAGATGCTCAAGACCTCCTCAGGAAAGTAGACACAGACTTGGACCAGAAGTATAGCCCAGATTTCAAGGACCGGTACCAAATTGAATCCTTGTTGCAGGAGCTCGAGGCAAGTATTCGGCCAACAGCATTGCTAGGAGGTCAGGGGAGAATGGACGTGAAAGTCCTGAAATCTGGAAAATCATTGGAAGGTGCCCCCCCAGACCCCTATTATCTTACTCAGCAGGGAGAAAACTTTTCTCCTTGTGGGCAAGAAAACAATGATTTATATCCTTGCCTTACAATCCCCTTTTCAGGATGCAGGAGGAGGTAGAGCGGATGGGGGAGTAAGTGTAAGATATCAAAAACTGCTCTGTGCCAAGCCAAGTCAGTGTTCCAGCTAAACAATGGATGTCTCTTTTGATGGGTAGCTATGATAAGGTCTCAGCAGCAACAGATTTTTGCATTCCATTCGTTCTGGAACTAGAAATAAATTCTTTGCCTTGGAATACGTTAATTCCGTCCTTTGAACCAGATTCCATTTGGTGAATCTGGGGAGTACAGGTAAAACAGGGGTGGGCAAAGTGTGGCCTATTGATGGCCACCAAAGCTGTTCTTGTGGCCCTTGGTGGTGCTCCTAAATGCCATCTAGGGTGCATTTTGACATGTTTTAGTCCCAGAAAGGACCTTTCTAGGAACCAAAAGTAAATCAAACGTCCACTTGACAACAACGCAAGTAGATCTTGCAGTGCTGACGTTCATTCATCTCTATTCTGTGGCACTGGACAGGGAACTGTCCTTCTCTGCCATCTTAGCTGTTCTTGGTTGCCTGTCCTGACTATCCCTTCCCTGGTGCACCAACATCTTTGCTTTCTCTCTGACCAGGACCAGGAGAAGGCCTTGGACAAGTATGACGATGTGGTGACCTCCCTGCAAAAGCGCAGCCAGCAAGTCCTCCCTCTCAGGTACCGCCGGGAGACCCCCCTCAAACCCATCCCAGTGGAAGCTCTCTGTGACTATGAAAGTGATCAGGTAAGAAGAACTTGCAGCAGGGAGATGCCTGGCGCATACATGTCATTGTCACTGTGGGTTAGAAAGCTATGCCCTGATCAGGGAGTTGGAATGGTAAAGGACCTATGGGAGGCTCATCACAGAATGATAGATTTGGAAGTAATCCCAACAGCCATTTAGTCAACCCTCTGCCACATAAACCCTGTGATAGCGTCACTTTAGAGTTGCCATAGGTTTCACAGGGACTTGTTATTAAAGATTTTTAATTATGTTTTACAAATTGGGCTCTTACTTTTATTTTGGGTCAATAGTCCATCTGGTTTTGTGTTTTACTCGTATTCTTATTTTCTTCAATGATTGATGCCCATGTTCAGAAAAAAGACCAGATATACGTCCAATAAATACATAAATTACCCAATTATGATATCAAAGCTCCATTCCTATTATCAGGAAACCGCGATCTATGCTCGCTGCTACAATTGTATGATGGCCTTTGTTAATTTTAATCGAAGTATCATTGTTATTGTGTTTTTATACTTGTACTTTGTATGCATTTTATTGGTTGTCATCCCGCCTCGATCCTCAGGGAGAGGTGGGAAATAAAAATAAATAAATAATTATTATTATTGTTCATTATTCATTATAAATGTGTGTGCTTACTCTCCCTGACTCAGTGCCATCTCTCTCGCGGAGCAACATACACATTGCACAAGAATAATGGCGACAAGTGGGAGGTAACAGACAGTGCTGGAAATGTGATCAATGCGCCAGGCGTCTGCTTCATGATTCCCCCTACGGATCCTGAATCGCTGACCCTTTCTGATAAGTAAGTGCTTCCTAGCCTCGGCTGCATTGACAAAAGCAATATTGGGCCTAAATCCAACTGCTAATCCCAGTGTAGACCAGTTAAAGTAAATCCAGTGGAACAACAGCTGAATGGTGGTAGCCCCATTGATACAATGGGTCTACTCTCATTTAGTCTAGCACTGGATTTAAGCCCTGCTAGCCTCTGTAGCGCTTCAAACAAAGCACTCTCTGATGTATTCCACTATTCATTTTAAACCCAGGGGTGCATAACCATCTCCATCTTTTCATCCCATAGCATTACTGGCCAGCACCAGAGCGTAAAACAGAAGATAGGTGGCACGAAGAAGCTTCTGCAGCAGAGATACGAAACGCTGAAGGCTGACGGCATTGGAGGTGGGTGTCCCTGCAGAAGGCATAGCATCCATTTCAAACTGAGACCCCCCAAAGCTCTTTTTATTGTGTATCTTGGAAGAGTCAGTTTGTGACAATTTAACTGGAAGACATATTGGATATGATCCCATAAATGGCAAAAAAAGTTCTAATTCTGTGTCTACGGTGTCTTGAAACATACTAAAATTTCGAGACCCCTCAAAACAGAACTTTGTGGCCCATAGAAATTAATAGAATTATGTAACCATTAGAAATAGAGTTCTATGTCCTGTAGAATTAGGTCACTTTTTAGCAAATGTGTGTATGCATTCCTGTGTTTATCCGTCTGCAGAAAGTTTGTCTATTCCTAGGGGTGTGGAGATGGACATTATTTAGTATTAAACTATGTGCAGAGAATCTCTTACCTGAGTCAGAATATGACAACTGTTTGATTTGGAGAAAGATCCCGGATCCTGTTGTTGTTGTTGTTGTTGTTGTTGTTGTTGTGTGCCTTCAGGTCTTTCCCAATTTATAGCATCCCTATCATGGGGTTTTCTTGGCAAGTTTCTTCAGAGGGGGTTTGCCATTGCCATCCTCTGAAGCTGAGAGAGTGACTAGCCAAAGGTCATTCAGTGGGTTTGCATAGCTGAGCTGGGATTCGAACTCTGGTCTCCAGAGTCACAGTCCAACACTCAAACCAGTACACCACACATAGGGCCTGGGTTTTGCATTGCAGAAGGTCCTAGATTCAGTTTGTGTGTCCTGCTTACCTCTCCTGAGGGCAACACAGCAGGGGAGTATACCAAGGAATAGTCCAGAGTCCAGCCCAAAGGTCGGACAATACCAGTTAGTCAGTCACAGCAAAGGGCAAAGGCAAGAGCATAGTCACAACTGGCAAGTCCAAGGGTCAGATAACCAGAGTCAGGAATCCAAGAGCAAGGAACAACAAGGCTGCAAAACTGGTTATCGGCTGCAAAGACCCTCTGCAGCCGGAGGTCTCTTAAAAGGCCTCTGCTTCTCTCAGCTGAAACCTATTAGCTCTCCTCTTGGCTTCTAGACTCCTTGACCTGCCTTCGCTCCACAGGTCCTAGCACCTGCAGCCTAGAGTCCATAGAGTCCGTTTCTCCCTCTGAAGCTTCCTGAGTCTCTTCTGGGACACAGATCTGCCCCTGTCTCAGCCTCCTCCATGTCTTCAGGGTCTGAGTCTTCTGGCTGTGTCTCTAAGTCAGGCCCAGGGCTGTCCATGACACTGTGCTCTTTCCAGTTGGAAGGATCTTAGGTGGGAGATGCTGACAGAGAATTATGCACCATCGGGCACAATGGACCATATTGGACTGCATCCTGGCCTAAGCCACTGGAAAGTAGATTCATATTTTCATAAACCTAATTAATTCTGCATGTTGCTAGAGAAGAAGGCAAAAAAGAAAACATAGAGGAGATGCATGGATGTTGCAGGAAATGTCTTTTAAGTAGCAACAGGCAAAAAGCTGGTCTATCGCTTGTAAATCTTTCATGCAGTTCCTGTGAATTTTAGAGTCAGGCTTGGTGCTTTTTCATACCTATACCTTCCACTAAACAAGGTCACATCAGAGTTGCTTGTGATGATGATGATGATGATGATGATGATGATGAGATAAGACAAGAGCATCAGAATTTCACACCCAAAATTTGGAGAAAAGAGATTTCTTTCCCAGCCAACCTTCAACTCTGCCTATTTTTTACTTGAACTAAATGCTTGTGTGTAAAGGTGAGCGTTTAAGTCTGCCTGTGCCAACTCTGATTTGTTACTTTTGCAAGACAACAGCTCCAAAAACAAAAGCAAAGTGTGTCTTTCAGTCAGCATTCGGCAAAAGTTAATTTTTTGGGCTATGGTTCCAATAATCCCTCAGACAGCATGACCATGGTTCATGTTGCCCAAGAGATTATAGGATTTATAATCCAAAATTAACTTCTCCGAGCTTTGGTTTGTACACCACCGAAGGCGATATGATCCTTTCTGACAAAGGACTGCTGGGAACTGGTGGTGTTTAGTTTTTGACCAGGAATTGAGATAGAGCTTTAATTCATTTGTTATGTTTTGCTCCAGATGCATCCTCCGTACAAGGGCGACAACTGCTGGCAGGATTGGAAAAAGTGAACACTGAGTTAGACAAGCAAGAAAGGGCCATCACAGCCAACCTGCGTCCTCCGCTAGAGCAAAGCCGGGCAGTGCAAGACAGTGCGGAGCGGTCAAAGGACCTTAAGGTAAAGGAGTTTTTCCGTGGGCCAGAATTACTCCCAACCTCCTCTGGTAAATTTAAGAATAGTACCAAAGAAGGTGTGGAGCTAAGATGCTGAGAAATGGGTGGGAAAGCAGGGCATGGAGTTAAGACAGGAATCCAAGGAAGGTATATGCAGGCTGCTGGGTAAAAGAGCTAGAAGAATATTAGAGAGTCACATGGACAAGACCTGAGTTTTGCTGTTGCTCAGACAAGGGTTTAGGCATTTATACCCAGGTTGGATACTGGCCAACCAATGGGATGCTTAGAAAGAGGTGGAACTATGCTGGGATTAGCAGGGCTAGGCAGGATCTCACCAACCATGGAGGCACCAACCAACATGTCCACCAAGAGGATCCTGGCTCAAGCACCAGCTGATCCCACCCCAGATGGACAGCAGGGGTGACATGCTTTGCTCACTGACCGACTGCTGCATCTTTCCCCATTCCCATTGACCCCCTCCCTTTGCAGAACATCACCAATGAGATCCGTTGCATCGAACCTGAGAAAGCACACAAGATCCAGGAGTGCGAAGCCTTCATTGAGTCGGCACCCGACAAGGGCAGCGTCACGTTGATGAAAAGCAAAGTGGAAGAAACAAACAACAAATACAACCATGTTGTCCAGCTGCTCAGTGCTGCTCAGGAAAAGTAGGTGCCTGTTTCAGGCTTCTCCTTATCTATCTGGAAACAGGCCATAAAACGTGGTTACCATAAAATGTATATGCTGCAAGTCCTGGGTTTGGTTCCAGTCATCTTCAGGTAGAGTTGAGAAAAACCCCTGTCTGAGACCTTGGAGGATGCTGGTGGTCTATCTTTCAAGGCTGAGGAACCTCTTCCAGTCTGGGGGCTGAATTCAGTCTCTAAAATGTTCTCAGAGATTGGGTGCTAGTGGTGAGCAGGGACCAAAAATGGGATTGAAAATACAAGCATATTTTTGCTTAAACCTCTATCTAAAACTAAGCACTAGGCAACTTTTTAAAACTGACTTTTAAAAAGAGTTTTTAATGCCTTTGTTGTACCTTCATCCTGAGCTCATTTGATTCCCATCCTGTAGCCCTCCAGATGTTGTAAACCAGCTTCTAGAAGCCACAGACAACATAGAATGGTACAGTCTTAGAGTTGGAAGGAACCACAAGGGCCACCTCTTGCTATGCAGGAATATGCCACTAAAACATTTCTGAAAGATGCCTATCCAACCTCTGCTTAAAGACTTCCAAAGAAGAAGAGTCTACCCCTGCCCAAAGGAGTCTATTCCACAATTGTACAGCTGTCACAGTATACAAACTTCTAATTGTTGGTTGAAGTCTACAATTTGAATCCATGGGATCATGTTCTAATCTCTGGAGCAGCAGAAAACAAGATAGCCATGAACTAGGTTTTGGTAGCCATGAACTGCCAAAGTAGCCATGAACTTTGGGACTTTGGCACTTTTCCATGCCTTTGGTAGCCATGAACTACCAAAGGCATGGAAGCACCCCATGCAGGCTTCTGGTTGCCAAAGGACTCTCACAGGCATTATGGCCCAATGGGTTTTCAAACATCTCTTTGCAACTATGAGGTCTTTTCAATAACAAGGCATGGTTTTTAGGAAGTTGCATTCTTCATTGAACATCAAAAGCAATGTGAGTTTCTATATTTTTTGTGTATTGACAGCTTGTGCACAACATGCAAGATCCTAGGTGCTTCAATTGCCATGTCTGATTTAGGGACTTCACTGACAAGTCTGACCATATGCATGCGTATCTAACAAGTGGCTTCTGCCTGTCTTTTGCAGAGTTGATGTTGCCAATCGCCTTGAAAAGAGCCTGCAGCAAGGCAGAGACCTGCTTTCTGGCTATGAGAACAAACTGGCCATTGAAGACACCATTCCAGAGGACATCAGAGCCCTGGAGCGCAAGAGAGAAGAGTTACAGGTGAGTAGTTGCTTTGTGGAGGTCACTCTCAAAACTGTCCTGCAGGAGGGTGCAAAATGCATTGGGGTGACCCAGAAAAGTCAAGGCTTGATTTTAAAATCAATACTAATTTAATGATACCAGTAAAGATAGGGAAAGGCAAAGAAATAAAAAGAGCTATTCTACTTAAAAAGATGTGAGAAGGGTTAGTGCTCAATGGCGGGGTCACCAAGGTGGATAAGGGGCTCCACTTTCCATGACCAATGGCACTCCCAAAAACACCACCACAAATTAATAGCTGTTTATCGGTTAAATATTTCTATCCTGACGTATTTCTGAGAACAGTAAGATCAGTTTGGAAGAGTTTAAAACAACCGTAATAACTTTGTTTTGATTTAATTTTGACAATTGTGTTTCTGCAACATAGCTACGCATTTGTAAAGTTACGAAATGTAGCCTATGGTACAGGCTCTATAGTATGTTTTCTTGCTTTTGGTGTTGTTCAGTTTCAGGGCTGTATTTTAATTGTGGGGCATATAATTTTGTAATCTCCGTTGTGTCCTCAAATAAAGGGGCCTAAACACTAAATAGCTCCTCTGATGGACCTTTGGCAAAACACTGTTCCCTCTCCTTCTTGCCCAGGCTTTGGGTTCTGAGCTGCAGGCCAACCGATCCTTGCTGAATGAAACAGAACAGGATCTCCAGAAGGCCAAGAGGTGTTCTAGTACCCTGGCCAGCCAGTTCCAGGAACATTGTCCAGACATCGAGCGCCAAGAAACCGAACTCCACAAGCTCAACCAACGGCTGGGCAACCTCAGCAAGCAAATTGACCACAGGTGAGGGTCTGCAGAGAGCAGTGTTTGCCCAGTGGGAAAAGGAAGGATGAGCAAAGGCAAAGCATTGGCAGAAAAATGGAGAGGAAAGCATGAGTGACCAATTACCTCCTTCTACGAAATAGGATTTGCTGATATTTTTTAAAAAAGAAAGATTGACATTATGCTTATAATACGTTGTCTCTACATTATAGATATTGTTTTTTCCATTGTTCTTTGACTTGACATTTAATTGTTGTGGTTCTCCAGTTTGAACCTTTCTCAAATCCTTAGAATTCCAGAATCCAAACCAATCTTCCAAAAAGACTCTCCATGAAATTCCTGTGGCAGGAACCGCATTAAAGGAAGCAACTGGATATGGCATTTCTTGCTATAAAAATCTGAGTTCATGGAAATTCTTCACCAGTGTGTAACACATTTATGCCGAGGAACTCATATAGTTACTATAATGTGATTTTGTGATGTCTGTGACAATAGCTGTTACAAGATGATCTTCTTCCCTCTCCCTCCCTAGATCTCAAATGCTCCAGAAAGCAAAATCAGCCTATTCCAACTATCGCAGCGGCTATGACAACCTGAGCCATTTCCTTTATAACGTGCCCAACTATGAGCCTCAAGAAACTGACAGCATCAGTCAAGTGGAAACCAAGTTGAAGAATCAAAGGGTAATTATGAAGCAGAATCATTAGGTTGGAAGAAACCTCAAAACTCTAGTCTATGGTTGGACAAAGCATGGTTCTCCAGGTGGTAGAAGCCAACATGATGAAGGTTGATGGAGGTGGCAGTCCAACAGCATTTCAAGGGCAACTCATTTTTCAGCCCCAGTCTAATATATACCCTTTGTTGATGTAGAAAATAAGTTTTTACCGCATCCCTGATAGATGGTTGTCTACTTCTGTGTAGAGCCTCCTTACCAAGGAGAGCACATTAAACTCTCACAGTCCATGACACTGTTGTATTGAATGGATGTTGGAGACAACAGCAGCTAGGGAACTTGAAAGACGAATGGGTTTGGTGCCATAACTCATCATGAGCTAGAGTCTGTTTCATCAGATGTATTAAACAGGTGTCCTCAGCTCCACTCCCTGTGGCTAAACCTGGTGCTTTCCACCACAACCATTTCCAGAGGAGCTATATTAATGTGCTGCAGCAAAAAGAAAATGGGGAAGGTCTGAAAGAGATTTCAGAAAGCACAGGGCATCATGCAATCCTCTTCACCCCACAAATTTTGAGTTTGGCTCCAGCTGCCAGTTCGCTTTCCCTACAGACCACTCAGTGGCTCTATATAAAGAGGTCCAGTCTAATCTGTTCTAGAGGAAGGTGTTCCCACCCAGTTCTTGCCCTTTGACTTTTCTCTGCTTGGCCTGTTTTTCAGTCCCTTCTGGGAGAAATTGCCAGCAAGGAAAAAGAGGTCCAGAAAGTCTCTGCTGAGGCACAACAGTATCAGCAGGCAGTAAAGGTAAGAAGGATGGCGAGGAGGGTAGCAGCAGCCTGTGTGGTTGGGTTGAATAAAAAATATTGCGGAAACATACTCTGTGTAGGTATGGCTGGTTCTCTGCTGCTTTCATGACTTCTTTGCCCTCTTACAGGACTATGAGCTAGAGGCTGAAAAACTGAGGTCCATCCTTGACCTGGAAAATGGCCGCAATGGCTTCATGAGCAAGAGACCCAGACTCCAGTCTCCAGCCGCTAAAGTGAAAGAAGAGGTATGTAGCTGGAGAGAGTTAGTAGCTACCTTGTGAAAGATTTCAGCATTACTTAACCTCACTTTGAATAGACCGCCACTCTGTGAAGTCAACCTTTGATGATGATGATGGCATGCAACATTGTTATTTAGGTGTTACATTGATATCTTGCCCTTCCCTAAACTTAGAAAAGTTACTTTTCTGGATGACATTTTCCAGAATCCCATCGCCAGCAGCAGGGGATAATCCAGGGCCGCTGTGGTTGATGTACGGCGCTAGCTAGGTGTAAAGCCTGCTTCCCATTCACCACGCTTTCTAAAAGTGGTTGAGAAATTTGATCCTTTGAATTTAGATATAAACTGATGATTCAATTGTGAGTTGGTCTACTGAGGGGTCTAAAACAGCTTTTCATCTTGTCTGCAGGTTCCCCCGTTTTATTACCTTTCCTGAATGTATGTCCATTTTTCTTTCATAGGAAGCCATCCTGGCTGCAAAATTCACAGAAGTGAATGCTGTCAATAGGCAGAGGCTGCAGAACTTGGAGTTTGCCCAGAATCTCCTGAAACAAGTAAGCATTGGAAATGATGCTTTACAGCAAATTCTAAATGGGTAGTAGCCATATTAGTCAGTCTGTTTGAGCAAAACAACAAAGATGTGTGACATCTTTTAAGACTTTACAGATACTGGCCAGAATCCTGTTGGTGACATAGTTGTGGTCTTGCTCTGCGGCTTCAAGTTGTTTCTAACCTATAGACTCCAAGGTGAACTTATCACAGGGTCTTCTTGGCAAGATTTGTTTGGAGGAGTTTTGCAATTGCTTTCCCCTGAGGCTCAGAGTAGTATTTGCACAAAGCCATCCAGATGGGTTTCCATGACTGAGCAAAGATTCGAATCTTGGTCTCCCCATCCTAGTCCAGAACTCAAACCAAACCGCACTGTGTAATATACACAAGTATAATGCCTGCAGAGTAACCTTTTTAGACATCACAGAATGGATGTATTTAGCTGATGGAAGTGGAATTCCATGTGCAAAATGATTTCCTATGTGCAATAAAGCACCTATAATTGTGTGTCAATGTACATTGTGTATCACATGCTGCATCCACGCAACAGAGGACAAAAAATGTAGCTAAATCATCCAGGATGGTTTGAGGGGCAAAATGTTTTCAGGAGTTGTGGCAGGGATGTTTCCGTGGGGTGGCAAATGTTTTCCACTAACTCCCAATTGTTCACCCTTCCCCTATAATGACACTGATGCAGGCCAGGTCTCTCACTGACTCTCTCTTTGTTGACAGCAGCCCGAGGTTCAGGTGATTCAGGAGTCTGTTCAGACCAGCAAGTCTGAAAGGCCACTAGAAGAAATCTGGAAGCTGAGGAAGGAGCTGGAGGATGAGTGTCAGCGCCGACTGCAGCTGGAGGAGGAGATCAAAGTCATTCAGGACAATATCTTCGTCCTTCAAAACCAGAGGCCACAGGAGGTGTTGGTCACAAATGAGCTTGTAAAGAAAGTGCCCGACCCACAGCTGGACGAAAGCTTCCACAAGATGCAGCAGAACTTGGCAGAGGAGCAGCGCAAGAATCAGGGGCTGCAGAGTGAACTCGAGGCCCTGAAGCTCAAGCTGCGCACTCTGGAGCATGAAAGGAGAGAAGGTGCGCAGGAATATGTAGTCAAGGAGGTCCTTCGAATTGAACCGGATAAAGCCCAGGCAGAGGAAATCCTGAAGCTGAAAGAAAACCTTGAGGACCTCAAGAGGCAGGAAGGAGCCCGCCAGAACGAGATGGTTCTCTTGCGCCGCCAAGTTGCTGCGCTTTCCGATGAGAAGAATAAGGAACAAGAGAAGGTGACTGAAAAGGAAGTAGTGAAACTGCAGAATGACCCTCAGCTGGAGAGTGAATTTCGGCGTCTGCAGGACAGCAAGCAGAGGGAGAGTGCCTTGAGACAACAGCAAGAGGAAGAGCTTCGCTTCTTGCAAGCCAAACTGAAGCGTCTGGAGAAAGAGCGGGCGATGGCAGAGGGCAAGATCACCGTGAAGGAAGTGCTGAAAGTGGAGAAGGACCTTGCAACGGAAAGAGAGGTGAGTGAATTGCGGCGTCTGTATGAAGAAGAGAAAGCCAAAGGCCGCTCTAATGAGAGAGAGAAAGCTGAGCTACTCAGGAAGATCCAGGCCCTGGAAGAAGAGAATGCCAAAGTGATTGTCCAGGAGAAAGTCCGGGAGATTGTTCGTCCTGATCCCCAGGCTGAAAATGAAGTGGCCAACCTTCGCCTAGAGCTGGTGGAACAGGAGAGAAGATACCGGGATGGAGAGGAGCAGCTGAAGAGTTGCCAGAATGAGTTGGCAGCTCTGAGGAATAGAGGACCACAGGTGGAAGTGCAAGAGGTTATCAAAGAAGTTATTAAGTACAAAACTGACCCAGAGACAGAGTTGGAGCTGCAGAGCCTCAGGGATGAGATTGTGGATAGAACCAGGGCCATTGAAAGAGCAGATCTGGAGATCTATCAGCTAAAGCAAGACATCCAAATGCTGAAGGAAGCCAAACCTCAGGTCCAGATGAAGGAAGTGGTTCAGGAGGTGCTGCAGTACCGGGAGGACCCCCACACAAGAGAAGAGGTGGAATCCCTGAGGGCTCAACTGGCTGAAGAACACAAGAAGCACATGGACCTGGAGCGGGAGAAGAAGGTCCAGGAGGAGAAGATCAGGGAGAAAGAAGAAGAACTCTTGCAGGTGAGGGAGAAGGTGGTACAGCAGGAAGTGGTGAAATTAGAACAAGACCCTGCCTTAAAAGCTGAGATCAGCTCCTTCTCACAGAGCATTGAGAACGAGCTGCAGCAGATAGACTCACTTCGGAATGAGATGCGCAAGCTGCAGCGGAGGAGGTCAGAGCTGGAGCGTCAGCTAGATGAGTTGGAGAAAGAGAGGCAGGCTCGCCGGGAGGCAGAGCTGGAGGTACAGAGGCTGAAGATCAGGCTGAGTGAGCTGGAACAGCAGGAGAAGGAGACGACGGAAAGAGTAACTGTGAAGCAGAAGGTAATCCTCCAGCAAGACCCACAGCAGGAAAAGGAGCATGCTCTCCTTAAGCTGGAGCTGGAGGAGGAAAAACATCGGAGGCAAGTCCTGCAGACTGAGTTAGAAGCCCTGAGAAAGAAACTTCAAGCACTAGAGAAGATGGAAGTCAAGGAGAAAGTGGTCTTTTCAGAAAGCATCCAAGTGGATAAAGGAGACAGTGAGTACGAGATTCAGAAACTGAAGAACAATCTGGAGGAGGAAAGTCGGCGGAAGATGGAAATGGACGCAGATATCAATAGACTGGAGGCCAAGTTATCTGAAGTTGAGTTCAACAACTCCAAGTCTTCCAAGGAGCTGGACTTTTTGAGGGAGGAAAACCACAAGCTTCATCTAGAGAAACAGAACCTGCTGCTGGAGATGAGGCGGCTGCATTCAGAGATTGAGCTCACCATGGCAGAAGCCCGAGATTTAAAGAACATGTCGCAGGTGGAAAGTGGTGTGAGTCTAGACTCCCGTTTCCAAGCTTTGGAGAAAGAGCTGGAAGAATTGAAAAGATTATCTCGAGAAAAAGATAGTGAGATTGAACAGCTTCAAAACCGTCTCCAGACAGTGGCCATCAAGAGAGAGCAGAGAGAGAATCACTTGAGGCGTTCCATCGTGGTCATTGATCCAGACACAGGGAAAGAGATGTCTCCCGAAGAAGCCCACAGGTTTGGCCTTATTGAATGGAGCTTGTATGTCAAGTTGAAGAACCAAGAATGTGACTGGGAAGAGACCACAGTCAAAGGGCCCAGCGGTGAATCTTCCGTCATCCATGACAGAAAGTCAGGGAAGAAGTTCTCTATTGAAGACGCCTTGAAGAGCGGAAGACTAACTGCAGCTCAGCACGAGAGTTACCTCAACAAGGAAATGTCTATCCAGGAGCTGGCAGTCTTGGTGTCTGGACAAAAATAAATTGCTTCATTCACACAGTGGATTATGTGAGAGACCACTGTTCTTAAAACAGCTGGTTTAGAGATCAACACTTGTTACAAACTCAGATGTTTACTTATTACTTCCCACGGGGTCTACATGCCAAAAACCCAATGCTTGGTTTGAACACTGGGGTGCAATGAACCTGCACTCCATCTTACTTAAATTCTGGGAAGTCCTGCCAAACTTAAGGTCAGCGTTGCATTTTGTGAAGATTACAAGCCACTCTAGGTTCCCACCAGTGCATCCAAGGTGTGTGTGTGTTGGGGAGGGGGGAAGCAGGCAAAAATGGCAATTTCTGAATGAACTTTCACTTGGCATCCCCACTCCTACAAGCCTCCACCAGAGCACCCCTTGCATGAAGAGGATAAGAAAGCAAGCTGGAAGTTGGGTAAGGCCCATTCCAAGCTCACCTTCATTGTAAATTCAATTGGTTGCCCCAGGCAAGTCACTGTGTAGCTCCTCACAGCTGTAGGATGGGAGCAATACTAGTCAACGATACAGGGCTGTTGTAACTTTTTGAGCAATCCAAAACACTACATTATTATTATTATGCAAGGTGATCTATTCTCCTGGATGGTATTAAAAAGTTAGGAAAAGACAAGCACAGAAAAATTGAACTGCCCAGTTCGATCACCAAGAGGCCAAGTAACTGACTGCCAATGCAGAAGGCAGTCCTCAGGCGGATGCCTTTATAGCTATGACCACTGAGTGACACTGCAAGTGGCATTTAAGGAAGGTACAACTCTTCTCAATGTAATTATCTACTGTCACACATTAGCAAGTAGCCAAGTGACAATGCTTGTACACCTTTCAGGTCATGCCTGCATGCTTTAAAAGGGTGGTAATAGATAATGCTACAGTACCAACGCCAAAAGTGCCTTCTTTCCCATGTTGCAATTATACAATGTGCGTGCTGGTGTTGTGCTTAATTATATTTGACCGTATGTATTCAAATACTTATTGTAGAAGGGAATGGGAAACTTTATTTATACCCTCAAATAAAAAGAAGATATAGTGATCTAATCTGAGGAAACTCTCCCTTTTATTAATGACCTTTTATTCATTTAAAGAATTGTTAAATTCAGTCTATATTAAGCACTGTGTACAAAATGCCATGATATCTGGGGTACTTTAACATTTTCTGAGAAAAGGTGTTTTAA
>NC_056529.1:31527457-31578753 GCF_019175285.1 Sceloporus undulatus
GAAGGAGTGGCATAGTTCTTTTCGTTCAGACAGCTCTGCTCCTGTCCTTCTGGGAAGGGTGCGTCTACCCACTTTCCACCCTTCTGGAAGTGTCCAAAACATTCCTGACACACCTCCTGGGAAGCCACCTTGTATTTTCAATTTGATTATCAAATCCATTTCTGTCCTCTGTGATAGACAGCAGGTTTTAGGCAGAAATCTTACCCTTCTACCTGATCAGTTTTCGTTGGAGACGTGGGGAATGAACTCTGTCCACAGAACAGCTCCTCCACCGGCTCCTCTTTCAAAAGAGAGAAAAATGAAAGCAGCGTTTTTGGAAACTGAAAAAACAATTTTATTCCGTTGCTGTATACAAGATTAACCATTTTTAATTGTCACCTCCACCCTCCTGGTTATCTAGAAAGGGCCCCCTCCCTCCCTCCCCCACGACACACACAAAAATAAATCGCAGCTCTTTCTGCACACAAAGAAACTGCTTTTCTAAGTTTTAAGTGCCATCTGGTGGTGCGCATGCCCACCATAAACAAAACCTAGCAAAATGGTCTTCAGCCAAGGCAGAGAGACATGTGGTGCTCTGCTGTTGTTCACAGGCCCTGGCGGTTAGATCTTGCCTTGCCGTGGCTCTGTTTATCTCGCTTTTTAAAACGCAAAAGGAAAAGGGGGGGGGGGTTTGAAAAAAGCAGGCGGGGAAGAAATCGCACAGAATTTCCACCGTAGAACATTTCCCTGAGGCAAGAGGCTTTGTGAAGTTTCTTTCTACAACATGGGGCTTCCGCTCCAGCTTCAGCAAGTACAGATATGTGGTGACAGAAGCATCTGAATGACAGCAAGAAAGGACTTAAGCATGGCCTGAATCCTGCCCAGTGCTGAGCACTAGTTCCTATGAAAATGAAGCTGCTCTTAAAAGGCAATCAAGAGACAGCAGGATTGAGCCTTGACCAAAAAGGACACAACTAAACAAAGGACACTCATTTCACATCTCTGTGCTTCAGAATTGGCAAGCTTCAGATTTGGTCTTTGGCTCTTCTTCTGTAACTTAAGGGGTGTGTATGCTTACTTTAATTGATTGGTTTTAAAAACGAATTTGATTGTGGTGAGCAAGTCTCAAATTCATTCTGATGGAAAGAAATACAAAAGAGCTTACTAGTATGTCAAAAGAAATAACTGCTCTCCAAACTTTGGTTTGGAGGTCACAATCCAAATAGAATGGTGTTTTTTTTTAAACTGAGCTAAAGATCAAGTATTTTCTGTTTCAGAGGAACAATGAGCAAACTGACACTTAAGAAAGAAGAGTTCTAGATTATGATCAGAAAGCAGTCCTCAATTTAGGCAGGTAAAATAAGAGGGGTTTTTTGTGGGGAGGGTGCCACTGGGCTGCACCAAGGTTTGAGACAAAGAGTATCAGTCAGTTGGCAACCAGAGGGCCTAACATGATTTCGCCACTCTACGAAGAGATTTTTTTGTTCCAGGAAACCTTTTGCAAGGGGCTTCTGGGTGGAGGAGGGGTGTGTACCACGTCCTAGCTATTCCCTGCCTTTCTCCTCCCCAGAACATGTCAGGGCAACAAGTCAGTGAAGGATTTGGTCCTTTTTCACCAATTAGCCTACAGAACCATCAAGATGCCAGCCACTGCCTCAAAGCCAGAAGGACTAGCTAGGAGTGGTAGCTCTTTTGGTCAGTTCTGAAAACTTCCAAGCCAAGAGCATCACTGAAGAATATAAGCAAACCCTGGTGAGCTTCCACCATCTTCCTAATGCCTCCAAAACAGCTAAGCAGCTTGAGAAACAGTTGGCAGAATCTGCCAGGAAAGTCTCTTGAGATAAAGATGTTCTAGCCCAGTTTGCATTCATTGGATTGGCATGGTTTCCATCCAATTGCCCTAATCCACATGCATGCAGGCACCCTGATGCAAACTAAGCACCTCCTGATGGCTTAGTTTTCTTCCTGCAGCCCTACAAAAGGCCAGCTCCTCCTGCCCCTGCATGGCTGCATATGCAAAAAATGGTCATAGATAATTCCTGTGAGAGCAAAAGAAAAAAAAATGATCTTGAGCTCTTTATGGAATGCTGGCTGTTTCAGGACAATAGCTTCAGAAGTAAAGCTTAAGTCACAGCTTCAAGTTGCTTGGCATTGGCCATCTTGCACAACTGCCTGGAGACTGCCATGTCACCAAAGGGGAGGGACCCCTCTACATAAAGCCCAGTGCACCTTAAATACAGCTCTAAAAATAAGAAAATGTCAAAAGGAAAAAAAAAGCTTGAGGGAGTTCACATACTACATGAGCTTGAAATGTTTTGCACTCTTGCTCCACCATAAAAGGCACTGAAATTACAGCTTCGTTGTACACAACGTCATGCGTGGGTGGGGAAGGGTCTTTTTTGATGCTGGACATTCAGGGGTAATGACAAGGTGGGGACAAGGAGCAGCTAATGGAGCCTACCCAAAACAAAAAACAGAAGAGGTCAGGCAGGGAAGCAAAAGAAAAAGAAAAATGAAAGCCACAAATTCAGCTCAGTGTTCATGAATGCATCTTGAGGCTTCTGAAGTCTCTACTTTCCTTCTCAGAGGACCAGTGAGCTGACTGACTTTACAAAGCTGCCACAAGAGGAAGGTCAATCTTCCGGTCAACATGAGCACAGCTTTATTCTGGGTACCATCAGAAAGAGTGCGTGTGTGTGTGTGTGTGTGTGTATGGGGGTGGGGCAATATGGCATATGATCGAGTCAAGAAAAGAACAAGCACCTTCCTGTAATCCACTTCAACATCGATGAGGAGGTAATTGGATCCACAGATACTTGGCAGCAAGGCTCTGCTAGTGCTTGGCTTGTACAAACTTGCCTGTGTCACTCCATTCCCTGCCTGGGCGGCTGGAGTACATGGAATAAGAGCAGCTGCCACAACTGTGCCACGTAAGTGCTTCCTTTTCTGGGTGAGGCACAGATCCCCATAGAAAACTCCTGGTCCAAAGTCGGAAAGATCCTCCCCGCTCAACTCCCATTTAAGTCAGAATAACAAGAGTGAGTGGGGGAGAACCCCCTTGTGTCCACTGCTCAGTTTCATGGTGGCCCCACTTCAGCGGTTGTTGCACTCTTTCAGAGCTGTCACAATTTCCGTGGCTGCGAGTTGGACCCTTTAGCATGTAGCTGAGATGTATCTGAAAGAAATACAAAAAGAAGGGCTTTTAGTGTCCCCAGTGGTGCAACCCAAAACTGAAATTACCAGACACCTTCAGAGCAAATTGCTACAAGCTAAAAACAGTATTCTAGTTTCTTTCAAGAAGAGAGAAAGAATTGAAAAATCCACCATAGGCAAAAGTTTATATTAGTTTCATTTTCACAGTTCATTTTAGATGCCCCCAAGTGTTATCATTAAACCCAGTGCACAAATGTTGGTGCCTTAGGCCAGGGGTTCCAAAACTCTGGTCAAGTTGTAGCCCCAGCCAACTTGGCCAGCAGTCAGGGATTCTGGGAGCTGAAGGCCAAAACATCTGGAGGACCAAAGTTTGGGAACCACTGCCCTAGGCAGTTAGCTGACAAGACTTGAATTCCAGAACAGGATCAGCTTCAAAGACCCCAACACACTACTGAAGGAGAGAGAGACCACCCGAAGCCTATCCCAGTCGAAATTCCTTCTTGCACAAACAGAATAGCCATCATCAAGCCCCCTGCAGCAGCCTGAGAGGTGGCCATTTGCACCAGTGCCTCAAGGGCATGGCTGCTCCCACTACTCACATGCATTACTTACTATGGCCAAGACTGTGGTGGAAAGTCCCTGGGACTGGTCCTGTTACGATGGCATCCTTCGACACCCCTGCTTTAGGTGGAGACTCAGAGCTGAAGGAAATCACATGAAGAGGGAAGGAATGGATGGGTGAGATAATCCCCAGTGGGGTAGAGCTGAGGGCAGTAGGCAGCTTCGGGTTGCTGGGCTTGTAAGAGGGCGAGAGGACATTCAAGGAAGACGAACTGGTTAGCAGCACTGCTCCGCTGGCTCCCTTCTGGAAAGAGGAGCGAAAGAACCAGTCAGACTAGCAGGAAGTAATGGCCTTTGTCCTCAATGTGGGAAGTGCCACATGGAGGGCAACATATAGCCCTGGGAAGGATACCAGTGGGCTCTGACCTTCCCAGGAAGGCAAGTTCACCCTCCTTTGTCACCAGAAATTACTCAGCAGCCAATGACAATTTGATCCCCTCTCCCACTGCCATTCCCTTTTCCTACTCTGTGGTGCCTTATTTAGATTGTAAGCCTGAGGGCAGGGAATTGCCAAATTAACAATTTGTATACTGCTCTTAGGCTTTGTGGCTGAAAAGCAGAATATATATGCTCTAAATAAACAAATAAAATGTTAAAACAAACACTGACAATTGTAACAAGATCTTCCATGGCAAACATTTCATGGCCACATAGCCTGAAAAACCCACAAAAAACTATGGATGCCAGCCATGAAAGCCTTCAACTTTGCATTTCTGCTTTGTGTTTGGTTCAGCGCTAACTAGGGCCTGGGACAGACCGCCTGAAAAGGGTGGCCTGCTGGTGGCCTTTTTTCCTCAAGAGGGAGGGAATTCAGGGGTCCTTAAAAGACTATTCACATTAAGATTCCAAAGTAGCAGAGGATAGGAAAGTCATCTGCTACAAACCACGGAGAGTCACTTGCAGAGGGAACAGGCTAGATCAGTGATGGCGAACCTATGGCACGTGTGCCAGAGGTGGCACTCAGAGCCCTCTCTGTGGGCACACATGCTATTGCCTTAGCACAGAGTTTGCCAGAGTTTCTTACTAGAAAGCCAGAGGGATGTGGCACTTTGCAATAAATAAGTGGAGTCCGGGTTGCAGTTTGGGCACTCGGTCTGTAAAAGGTTCTCCATCACTGGGCTAGATGAACAAACCCTGACCTCAGTTCCCTAGGATTCTATGTGGCATTTTACAGCATAAGCTAAAGAGGGCAAGAAATTTGCAAGAAATGTGTAAGATCATGCACGTATTCAACAACTGGCTTTTCTAAGAGGTCACTTACTGGTATAGAGGTAGAGGATGCAGTGCTGCTAACCACAGCAGGCTTCAGGGAGGAGGTCAGCAACTTGGCCACCCCTTGTGTCCCTCCACTTGAACTGACATTTGGACCCCCTGGTGGAGCTACCAACGTCAACTTTTGGGAGACCAGAGTCTTCTTCACCATAGAACTGGGCGATGAGCGACTGGGAGCCTGCCCAGAAGGAAGACATGCGCCTGGCAGCAAATTGCCCGGGGTTGAGCTCTGGTTTGTAGAAATGCTTGATGTAGAGCCACTGGTCGAAGCCATGTGCCTGGACAGCGCCACAAAGGGTGACTTGAAAGATTGTCCTGAGGAGCCAGAGCTATTTAGGTGCTTCCCTGTGTAGCTTAGTGACACAGAGGCAGAACTAGGGTTCTTGTGAGAGCTGCCAGATCCTGGAGAGATGGTGGAAGAGGAGGAAGAAGAGGAGGAAGAGTGGAATCCTGGTGCTTTGATGGGAGTTTTCACCTGCTGCTGTTGGAGGAGGGGGCGCTGGGGGAGTGGGGAGACAGCTTTAGGACTCTGCAGCTTCACAAAGGGAGGTGATGGTGAGAAAGTCTTCGGCTGCTGAGCACTCAAGGAAAATACTTTCACCTGGGGTGTTTGCACAGGGGCTGATGTCAGGGGTCCATGAACTGTGCGTGGCAGGCTGTGATGCTTCGGCTTCGGCTGGTGGGTTTCTGGGACCTTAGTTGGGGGAGTCTGGGAGGGCAGGTCTTTGTAAGTGGAGCCCTCGGCCTTTTTGTCCTGAGGGGACTGGCCTAATGCCAAGGCCTGTTCAGCCAGGAAGTTGAGGGGAGACTGTAGGGAACTGCTAGAAGATGATGATACAGGTGAAGGGCTTGGTTTGGAGAAAGGCCTCTTCTCTTCCAGTGCTGCTTGGACAGGGGGCTTCTCCGAAGGCATCTTTGGGGCTGCAGGAAGGGTGAAATCAGGACTTCCACCCGTTCGGCTGTTCAACACAGCCAGTTCCTTGGAGACGGCTTCCAGGGATGAAGCAGCATTGTGGATTAAGTCCTCATTCAAAGAATCATCCATATTGAAGGCAGCTGGTGTGACTGAGCTGCTGGCAACTGGAGTTGAACTCATGGCCAGGAGCTCCCTAGTCTGCGGGCTGAGGCCAACAGCAGCTCCTTGAGACTCTGGAGAAACTGTGCCACTCGAGTGGATCAACGGGACAGAAAGCGGCATCTTCTTGTCTGGTTTACCAGAAGGCTCCTGAGAAAAAGGAGAAGGCACATTAGTCAATCTAGAGTTGTAAATTATGTCATCTCTGTTGTAATTAAAAGATGAGGAGGGGGCACATTATTTATGTTTTGTATTTTCTCCTAGAATTAGGACTCAAGAGGGTTGAGAACTTAAACTTCCAAAGCACTCTAAACTGAATATGTTAAAGGACTGAGTAAACTCTGTGGGAGTTTTCACCTATATTACTTGGTACCTGGAAAGGAATTCTGCTTTTATTTAAAACAAAACCAGCTAGGCCTTGCAAAAGGCTTGAAAAGTGTTGTTTGAACACTCAGGAGCAAAGATATAAGTGGGGAGGCTGCAATACAGGAGTTTATTTAAGATAAACAACCTGCCTTTTGAGGTGCACTGCCAAACCATGGGTTTTTCAAGGGCAAACACCAGCATACAAAATTGGGCCTGGAAACAAACAGGCAGCCGATGTTACAATACTAAACCAATGAACTGCCGTGTGATTGGTTTGCCTTTGGTTTGCCGTAAGTCAGAAATGACTTAAAGGCACACAACAACAACCAAGTCTAGGATCATCTTGGTATGTTTATACAGGCTGAGTCTAACTTATCTGAAATGATTGAGACCAGGACCATTTTGGATTTCAAAATACCTGTATTTGCATATATGCACATAAAGAGCTATCTTGGAGAAGGAACCCAAGTCTAAAAACATAATTAAAATATGTTGCATATAGATCTTATACACACAGCTTGAAGGTAATTATTAATAACTTTGTGCTTAAAAACCAGGTTTGTGTACACTGAACCATCAGAAAACAAAAGTCAGGCGGGTTACAGACCGCCATAAGGGATGTCTCTTCCAGACACCCCTAACCCTATCATGGACAGAGTCCGTGACAAATGGTGGTGTCTGTTCCACACAGCCACCGCCATATTGACGTAGCGGACGCTGTGCGTCCGCACGTCGTGCCCCAGAAGTGATACCGTGAGTGCGCGACTAGCACCTCACGGCGTCTTTTCCGGGGCCCAGGAAGGAGCGCGATTTCCGCGCTCCTTCCTTTGCAGCGTCCGGGAGTCACGCAGTTTGACCGCTGTGGCTCCCGGGTGCTGCAAGCGGCGGCGGCAGCAGACCGCCGCATTTCGGCGGTCTGTAACCCGCCTCACTATCTTAACCACCCATTATTTTTTTTTTATTTTTTGGATGATTTCGGATTTTGGAATTCCAGGTAAGGAAGACTCAATCTTTACTGTGGAAAAATAGAAGGAAATACTACCTCCTTGCCACTTTGAACCCTACATCTACCATTCAGGTGAAAGTAGCCTCTCTGTAAAGAAATTCCAGATAAGGGAGTCTGTTTAACCAGGAAAATATCACATAGAATAGTGGTGCACTATACGGAAAATATGAGTGGCTGTGTAGAGAGCCATTTTGATACAAACAAAAAGAAACTGTCTTTCCACACATTTCCACTTCCCCAGCAAGACCATATTGGGAATGAGAGCTTGCTGAAGAGTCCAGGCAGTTTGCTCACCTTTGCCTTCACCTTTTGTGGTGCCACAACTTTCTTCTTTGCTCTGTAGGAAGACACAAGCAAGAGAGAGGCTTGTTTGATATCCAGGAGATCCTGAAATGCCAGTGTGATGAAACCTGCCAAAGATGGCTGAACTAGAAGACCTCAGACTGTCCTGCGTTCATTACAAAAGTTGGGACCCTTTCAGAGCTTGAGGGGTAAA
Source organism: Sceloporus undulatus (assembly GCF_019175285.1). Classification (NCBI taxonomy): domain Eukaryota; kingdom Metazoa; phylum Chordata; class Lepidosauria; order Squamata; family Phrynosomatidae; genus Sceloporus; species Sceloporus undulatus. The sequence continues at coordinate 31,535,426 of NC_056529.1, forward strand.
TTCAGTTTTAGCAGGACAACTGCATTTTGAGTGATATTCTAGACACCTGGTAGCTAAACTTGATCAGTGGACTGAAAAGTACAAGGACAGGATCCATTTGTTGTTTGCAAGTAGATCTGCCATACTATCACAGTAAAGAAACTTACGGGAGTGAAGTTAGATGACTGTGTCCCCGCCGGCTCTCCTTGAATAAAGTTCTGAAAAAGGAAGTGGGAGTGAGAAGCTCAACCAGACCTGTTGGTCAAAGCAGGAATGAGATCTCCAGCCAGCAGGAATGACTCCTGCAACTGTGAGATCCTGGCGCCTCTTCTACAAATCCTGAGAATCATCACTTTCTTTTCTTTCTTTTTTTAAAAGAGAAACTTAAGATTCTAAACCTTATGGTTGCAAACTGAAATGCCACAAGAATATGCAGACAACACCTGCTATAGCTTAGATGGAACCATGTAAAGAGGCTTCTTTCGACTACCCTGTCCACTGGAAGTATATCAGGGTCACACAGGATGTGTATACCCCACTCTCTTCCATGCCAGCATTCTCTGAAGATGCCAGCCACAGATGCTGGCGAAACATCAGGAATAAACTCTTCTAGAACATGGCTACATAGCTCAAGAAACCCACAAAAATGTATTTTATGTTCCAAAATTAACAAAGTGACTGACAATGTGTAAAGGAGGCTAATGCTGCATTTTTTTTTTCAATTTTCTGAAAATTTCATTTCCTCCCTTAAAAAAAAAAAACCCTAATTTTTCTCCTATTGCTTCAAAATATTTGGTTATTTTACATCTCTTGGAAGTACACAGCTAGTTTCCTTCTACATTCCCTCTCACCTGGACTGCATCCAGCCCTTTGGCCAAAGAGATCTGACTTCCCCATCCAGGAAGGTCTTCACATAATCCTCCAGTGACTGTGCTTTGTTCTTTTCGAGGTCATATGCATCCAGTTTGATCTTCACCACCTGGCAGAGCAAATCCCTGAAGGAGGGGAGAAGGTTTCTTCCGAGGTTAGCCAGACCCATCACCCCCTGCTCCAACACACACACACAACACAGTTTAACCCCATTTTATAAAGGTGTTTTAACTCTAACTGGGATCTGTCAGTTGAACATTCAAATTTGGAATGCAGTATATTTATTCAGATTTGGAATGCAGTATATTCATACTGTGTGTGTATCTATATATCTATCTCTATCTATTTTACTATGTATAGAGATTTTCTAGCACCTTCGAGATTTTGCTACAAAATCTCTATACATATTAATTCTACAGACTAACACTGCTATACCTTTCAATTCTATCTATTTTACTGTACTCTTTAAGATATTAGCATTAAAATATATATTTTAACATAAATACACCACATTTCATCCACAGGGGATTGCAGTTAACATTATAACAGAAGAAATGAAATGAAGTTAAAAGCCATTAAGTGGAAGAACTACAAAGTAGGGCCCCAGCAGACAACTTCTAACAGATAGAAATTATGATGTGTGAGGCAGTCTTTCAGATAGGGCTTTACAAGTGAATGCCAGCCCCTGGAATATGAGTTGGCAGCAAATAAGGAGCCAATGCAAATGCTTAGGAATTGGTGTGACCTTGCTCCATGTGGGTCAGGGTGGGCAACACTCAAATTTGCAAGCTGTATGTGATGACGCCACCATCTTTTGTGGTCTGCCAGTACTCCCCAACTATTTTCTGTCTCTCTGCAAACCTGATTTCATCGTTCCAATGAAACTTCTTCCGGGGTCCCATGATCCGTTTCCCTCCCTTATCATCATCATCTTCATCATCTGAACAAATCCGGTCTCTTTGCTCCTTGTCTTTTTCCTCTTCAAGCATCCTGAGAAAAAGAAAGCAACAGGGCGGCTACAGGACCTACCCCCAAAATATATCACTGCCTCACAATGTTTCGGTTAAAACCACAACACAAGAGGCAACAGAGATACCTCAGTAATATGTCAACAATGATCCATCAGTGCTTAAAGTCTTGCATAAACTTGTATGCAGGTAAAACAAATGAGAAGGAATTATACAGCCAACATACATACTTGGCAAACTTGGCTTGGGTGTGTGCATGGAATTCGTCTTGGTATTTGGCCATCTGTTCTGGCATTGCTCTGCCAATGGCTTCCTTTAATTTCTGAAGGGGCTCCTTCAACCGACCACCCTGAAGGAAGCAGAAAGAATAAAGGATTTACCCTCTATTTATCATGTTTAACAGCATCAACACAGTCAGTCCCATGATTTGTGTCAGGCAAAGCTGGATGAAATCATACTTTTTGCATCATTTAAGGCCTGATCTTTCCCAACAAGCCTGCTCACTAAATGAGAACTAGCCACTTGGCATTGCTGATCACCAATATTTTCAGTGGTTAGAGCAGAAATAGATAGGAGGAAAACATTCTGCTCTGGGAAGGAGCAACTTATGAATTACTTTCACTTATGTGGAAGAGTAATGTTTAAATACTTTGACTGAGCAAAACTTCTTTTTTCTACCAAGAATGTGTTCTGAGGGTAAAGGAAGGGGCGACTCAGTTAAAAATCCATTGTGGGAACATCTTTAGATAACCATTTCCCTTTGTCCCAAGAATGGTCAAGGCACTGCAATTCAAAGGCACACATTCCTATAACCATAAGAAGCCTTTAACCTAGAAAGAGATGTTTATTAGACGTTTTTAATTTGTTGCCTGTTTTACTTTATTGAACCCTTTCCAGTATTGTTATGTATTATTTATAGGTATTATCTTATTATTTCTTAGATTGTACGCCATGGGCAGATTTACTTAATCTATTTTATTGTTTGTATGTACAGAGCTGTGTAAGTCTACAGCGCTATATAAATAAAGCATAATAATAATAGTTTATGATTTCTATTCCTTGTGTAATGAAGTGCATTAAACAAAGAAATAGCTCTTCTAAAATCTGGAAATACTGTCCCTGAAAGTGATCAGTGGCATTGCACTTCTGTGATTACATACCTGTTCACAGAGGTAAAGTCTGCGGGCACGCTTGAGGAGAGTATCTTTGTTGAACGGCAAAAAGGAGGCCAGATGAGCATATACCCCGGATCGCATCTGGCTGCTCAGCTCCCGGGTTTGTAGCTCTATACTATAGACAGCAAAAAAGGAGAACAATTTAGCTCTCTGCCTCCCCTAAGGCCACCCAGGTCACTCTCTCCATTATCAGAATGAGCTGACCCAGGCAAAATACTTTAAAGTCCTCTAAAAATTAAGAAGTCACAATTGGAAAATAATTGTCATAAAAAGGCAATTTGAAAACATTAACGGCAAAGCATTACTTGGCATCAAAGGCTAGTCTGAATAGAAATGTTTTAAAGGACTAATCAAATAGCAGACAGCTCTAGCAGATTTCTGTAAGCAGTGTGGTTCCACAATCAGAAAGCTGTAACAGAAAAATCCCTTCTGCTGCTGTACTAATTTTAAACAGAAGCATTTCCGCTGCATTTCAAGGTACACTTCCAATCTTCTAGTGACAAACTGGCGTTCCTTTGCACATTGTGTGGGATGCAATGGTCCAGAAAAAGTGTGACTGACGTGATTCCACAACTCTGTCACAAGTGCTCAATTCTTTCATCTCCAGAAGTGTACAGGGGGGCACTGGGGCCTCAGATCAATTCCCCTAAATGCCAGAAAGATTTCTTAAGACTGGGGATTACCAACGATGTTCCAGGCTGTGGGACATAGCTGCTGTGGCGCAGAATATTACAGAGCTTCCATTCTCCCCTCCCACAAGAGCTTACAGGCTTCATATGGTGCATTTCGGACTTACTCCAATAAAATGCTGTTCATGTCCTGGTTGAAGAATTTGTGTTTGACTTCTCCTTCTGCAGCTCTGGCAGCCTAATTCATAATGAAAAGAACAGTTACTAACCAATAGAGTCAAAAATGAGTAAAAGAAACTCACTGATACTCATCCTACTAACTCCTGCACCAAACTAAAGGCCTCTCCCAAACAAGGTGCATGGCCACCCAAATGTACTTGGTAGCAGGAGAATAATCCCACTCAATAAATCTTTCACTTCTACTAACTAGGCACTCACAATTCTCATTCCTCACTTGAAATAAAGACTACCAGGGGACCACATTTACCACAACTGCCTGCTTATGTGCCATGTCATTACAGATTGGCTTTCCAGGAAACAATTCTTCAAAACATGTAGGCAAACAACAATAACCCTGTGGATGCCTTGCAACTGGCTGGAGGGACACCTGCAGTTTATTGGTTGACTACATGCTCTGGGTGCAAAAGGTCCCAAGATGAGGGTGCAAAAGGTCCCAAGGTCCCAGGGAAGGCTGGGGAAAGTTTGTGCGAAACCCTGGAATGCAGACAACGCCTGGCTAAAAGGGCCAATGACTTGGTTCAGTATAGGCCTGTTTCCTAGCCAGGATGACTCCTGGGCTTGCTGTTTTGGCAGTACCTGATTAAGTTCCTCAATGCGTTTCTCCAAGGGTGCGGGGAGTCCATCAGGAAGGGTGAGAGGCTGCTTGACATCCTGCTCCAGGCTCGCCCCAAGGGAATCACTCCCATCATCCATGTCCTGGAATCGGCTCTCTTCTGGATATTCAAAGAGAAGCCGTTCGAGATCAAGGTCACTCAGGGAGTCCATGGCTGTGGCTGCCTGAAGCAGTTCATTGTCACTGGTGTGGCCAAAGAGGGAGAGAAGAGGGTCGGGCATGCTCTCTACTTCCCGTGGGACTGTGGCTTCAGCCACACAGGGGACAGGAAGCTTTGGCTCATCATTCCTTGTCTTCTGAGCATCCTTTTCCTTCTGAAATTTCTTCAGCATTTCCTTGACACTCAGGGAGCCTGAGTATTTCTTCTTTTTCTTCTCCTTGCTTGCATTCAGGGCTGTGAAACTGTAGGAGAGGCTCAGTATTATTCCCAACACAGAGGGAGAGATACATAAAAGAAAAGCAATATACCCAACCAGCTTACCACCTACAACTTTACTAGTTTTTTTACCTTTTGCTCATTGTACAGATTTCTACAAGCCAGTGTGCTGACACTCACTTATTCTTAATCCAGTAACCTGAAATCTATGGAGAGTAGGCTGAGCTTCAGTGTCAGCACCACAGATCTAACACTTTCCCTTAGGATGCCAGACAAATCAGAGCAAATATAAAAGTGACCCACAACTGTTCAAAAAGATTTATGGGTTGAAGTCCCTTCCTATAGGCTCCCTTGCTTTAAAAACACATAAATCCCAGACAGTCACAAATGAATCATCATCCTGAACCCCCAGAGCAAAAAATTAATTCAAGGGGTTTTCCACTCCCTTGTTTGCCTGTTTTTTGTTCTGTTTAAAATAGTATTTAAAATTGGCAATCTCAGAAGAGTGCATCATATACTTCTACAATCAGAACAAAAATCAGTGTTTTTCTAATCCTTAAAACAGCCGCTGAAATGTTCTGTAAATTGCCACTTTAAGCCTTACACCAACTACATGAATTAGATCATTCATGGAGATAAGCAGACTGGCTGCTGGGATCATTTGGACTAGCTCTGCGACATAAGACCTTCTAATTGACTCATTTTATTATCTGCAATGTTAATTTTTGCACTGTCAAATTATCTTGTTCACTCATCTCACTTACTGCCATAAATTTCCTGCGAGACATATTACTAATGAAACCAGATTTCATTTACACCACAGCAGGAAATTAATAGCTAGAACAAGGATGTGGATCACACCAGTTCTCCAAACTGATCTTCTTCTTTTCTCATTTCAGAAGTCCTCCAATGAAGCCTGACTACTCTTTCTGAGCAAAGGATGAGGCATTCACCATTTCAACAATCACATTATAACAATGCAGACTCTTACCCAGTTTTGGGAAACTTAGATTTTTTAGACTTCTTTTCCTTGTCATAAGAATCATCCTTTTTCTTCTTCTTCATCTTCTCACCTCCTTCTTTCAATTTCCGTTTCTAGAAGTTAAAGCACATTGTTAAAACAGGTGTTGAATGCCATCTCCGTGTAAAAAGCAGAAGCAAAATGTACTGCCCAGTTCAAGTATACAAGCCCATCCAGCTATCCACTTGCTTACAAGCAATTAATTCACCCAAGATAGATGAAGTGTCTCTGGGAACAGTGAACATCAAGTTTTTAAAAGGATCAATCACTTTGCCTTAAGGAATTCTTATCCTGGCAAAATTGTTGATGTCATGATGGACGATGCTGGAAATTAAAACTTTTCTATGCTCAGCTTACTCTAACATAAGTTCACAAAGAATTGTAGCCTTTGAGCTTCTTTCCAGCAAGGCAAGATAAGAAAAACAAAGCCCCTGGGATATTGCTCTTCTTTCTTGTCAGTCACAAGCACACTTTATGGAAGGCTACCTTTAAATACATATACACAGGATTGCACCCAGAACATTTGAATTCCAAACCTTAGGAGATTTTTTCTTTTTCTCTTTGATAAAGTCATCTTCTGATTCAGAAGCCTGTCGGAACTGTAGCGTTCCAGAGTTGATGTAAAAGCCTCCATATTTGGTTGTTAGTGATGCTGGGACCAGCTCATCATACTGGGAACAGAAGAGAGAGATTAATCAGCTTTTCTGTAATACTTTCTTTAGACAAAACTGGGGTAATTGTACTGTATGTCGTCTTCCATGCAGCAATAAACTGGACAAACAGCTTTACTTTCCCTTCCTCGGCAATATTAAACTTCCCCTTGACCCCCCACCATTAACTAAGCTACCGAAATGAAACAAGTTTGAAGGAGGTCAAAATGTATACATCTGTCTATGTGTGAAAAGGCTCCTGAACTCACTTCCAACACTAAAAATCAATTTCTGTCCTGAACACATGTTCAAAAACATCCTGTTTCTAATTTCTAAGAGGTGGTCTCTCTTCCAAGTCAATGACTCTATCAAAAGATCAGAAGAGTTTTAATTTTAAGATTTGGTTTGGCTGCACCTGCTCTAGCTGTGCCAGAAAATAAAATAGCAGTCTGGGCCTGTGTAGCATGCCCAAATGCAGTGAAACTTGCCCAAGAAACACCAGTTGCAAAACCTAGAAACACTGCTAAGAAACCAGGTTTCTGGAAATGTGGGTCCCTGATGTTGACCCCAACTGGAGAGCCCATGTTTGAGGGCATGCAGCTCCATCACCTGCCCTATGGCTTAGGCAATGGGAGCCAGAGCCCTCCATTCATTACTCACTGCTTCAGAATTATCAATGAAGGAATCAGATTCATCATATCCGTAGCCCATATCAATCAAATCCTGAACACGGTCTTTCCGGCGCTTCTTTCCACCCTGAAATTAGAAAGACCTGTGTTTTTACCCACAACTCTTGAAAAGCAGGTATGCCAGAAAATGTTTCATTGTTAAATCTACCACCCACAAAAACCTCCTGCATCATCACTACATGCACCAAAATCATTACAACTACTAATTACTTCAGTAGTAGTTGGTAGTGCATATGCTCCTAACATTACAGCATTTGCATAAGATGGAATAAAAAGACTTTGTCAGGCACACAACTATAATGCAGAAGCTTACGTATTTCTCTTCAAACTTCCTGGCAAGTGCCTCCACTTTGTGCTTCTCTTTTTCTTCATCATTGAAGGGATCAGCAAGGTCTTTTTTCTGTAGCGGAAGAAAAATGGTAAAAAATATCTTAATGGAATCCTGGCTTTACGCGGGGATCCGTCCCGGACCCCCCCCCCCCCCGTAAAGCAAATAGTGCGTATGCTTGAGCCACATTGACAATAATGGGGCTTGTGCACACAGTTTGGCATGGCCACGGGCACACAAACCATTTTGTTTTCATCATCCGGCTTTCAGCGTAATAATAATAATACTGAAGCTGGGTACTTTGCTGATGTTCTTTTCTCATGGCACACCAATTCGATAAAAGGACTGAAATCTGACCATAGCCACCAGCTAGAACTATGGATTTATTAGTGATATACCCTCTATAGAACCATAGTGGTGTAATGGTTTGAGTGTGGGACTATGATTCTGGAGATCAGGGTTCAACTCTCTACTTGGCCATGGAAACCCACTTGGATGAGACACACACTCTGAGCCCTAAAAAACCCATGATAGGTTCACCTTCACCCCAAGCAAAAGGAAGCCGGGTTTAGCCTTGCTCTGGGTGCTTTGAGAATTTTAGCACGCTTAGAGAACAAAAACAATCCCCGCGTACCTTTTCTCCAGCGGAGCTGCTCTTCCCTTTTCCGCGTGCATTCTTCAACAGTTCGGGATAAAAGAACTCTGGACAGCGCTTGTGATCCGGCTCAAAAAGGGTCAGAGCAATGCGAACCGCCGCTGCTGTAGGTTCAGTTTCCTGTGCATGCTCCACTCCTGTGGCATCCTCCCGACGCGCCTTTTTCAGTAAAGTGGTGCTCAGCGGGCCTGGCAGAGGAGTGAGCTGGACCCTGTGAGGCTCCGTCATGGCTACACTTACGCTGAAGATGTTCTCATGGCATAGTTCCCATTAGCCTATGCCCAAGACTGCACAGGTATGTATGCAGAGGCATCACCATTAATACACACACACACACAATAGATAGCAAATGCAGAAAATTGATAAGGATGCTGGATTCCACCTTAAAGCACAAAAGAAACCCAGCAATCTCTCATTTCACAGATGGGAAGAATCATCCCATCGCAGCACCTTTACAAGTCAAGTTTGTGGTAAATGTTATGGCCTTTATTATAGTCCAACTCCACTTCAAGGAAAGGAAGAAAAACAGTTCTGAATGGAGCAGTTTCTATAGCAGTTCCAGTATGATCTTCACCATTAAGGTCAGTCTGGACAATCTCCTCTTGCATTAGGGCTTTCCTCATGCTGACAGATGGCATGAAGCACTGAACGCTGAACGCATTTGTTCTGTTTTTTCACTGTATTTGTGCCAAAGAAAAGTATGCAAACATTCAGGCCCAAATTAATCCAGACCCCTGGCATGCAGGCCATGCTCCTGAAACGTTCTTCCAAAGACATTTCTTCACGTTTCTACCTAAATAAGAAAACAAAAATAATTCAGCCACAAAAGCCAATGCAGGTGCTGTTCCCAATCATCAATACACAGATTTTTGTTATTGCTCATTTCTGCATTCATATGCAAATATAAACAAGCCCTGGTTTGCAAGTGTGAGGCTATACTGAAGCAGTGACTGTACACTGTAATGTGAAGGATGCGTATCCAAGCATCCTCACAAATGACTCACAGCTCCCCACCACCATTGATTGCAATTAGTTATTAAACCAGGTATAGGAAAAGTGCAGTCCATGGGCCTCTTGTGTCCATCGTCCCCTTTTCTTGGCCAAGCACTGCAAGTTTCCTTCCCTGAATTAAGAAGAGTGCAATTCAGGCTGAGCAGTTTGCTGAGTAAATAAATACACTGGGCAGACATGGAAATCCTATTGTTAGACAAACACACCTTCACTTACTAGACTCTGGGACCCAGTAATCCCAATGGATTACTGTCATTATCGCACCCTTCTTGAATGCCAGCCAGAAGCACAGTTGAAAACGGAGTGCTGAGCTTTGTCTTCGATCAGCCGAGGCAATTTCGACCTTTAGCAGCAATGGACAGACATACAATACAAGATGCACAGGGACCAACATTCTCACCAGAAGCTGACCAGAATGTATTGTGGTTGATCTCTTACAGATGCTTCCCCAAAAAAGATTTACTTTTAGCACTTGACTAAATGCCAGCAGGAGATAGTTTACAACAGTAGCAGCAAAAATGGTGAAGGGTCTGGAAGCCATGCCCTATGAGGAACAACTAAGGGAGCTGGGGATGTCCAGCCTGGAGAAGAGAAGGTTAAGAGGTGATATGATAGCCCTGTTTAAGTATTTGAAAGGATGCCATATTGAGGAGGGAGCAAGCTTGTTTTCTGCCGCTCCAGAGATTAGGACCCAGAACAATGGATGCAAGCTGCAGGAAAAGAGATTCCAGGTCAACATTAGGAGGAAATGCCTGACAGTAAGGGCTGTTCGACAGTGGAACAAACTCCTTCCTCGGAGTGTAGAGGTGTCTCCTTCCTTGGAGGTCTTTAAACAGAGGCTGGATGGCCATCTGTCAGGGATGCTTTGATTTGGATTTCCTGCACGGCAGAATGGGGTTGGACTGGATGGCCCTTGCGGTCTCTTCCAACACAATGTTCAGGTGTTCCATTCTCTAAAGAGAACAATAATAAATTGAAATTGTTTCAAAAGGTCGACAAAAAGGATTGGGGTGATGACAGTTCAAATGAAAACTCGCGCCCAGATAAATATTTGCGAATGAAGATTGTCCCTGGATAGCCGTGCTTATGGCATCCTGCTTTCCCAGGGCATGGAAACCGAGACGCGCACAAACAACTCGCTTGAGAGAAGACACTGGTACACGCTATTTCCTTAGGGACAGTTGCTTCAAAACAATACATCTCTGAGGAAAACTTGTTAAGAGAGCAAACATGACGGATTCTGTCTGTTAAGCCCTTCTGCATCTGCCTCTCGGTGCCTGTAATAAAGAGCTTGTTGGCCAATGGTCTGACTTGATCCTGGAAGGCATCTTGGAGTCATACATTCTGTGGGAACAATCTAGTCAAGCAAAGGAGAGCTCATCTCTTCCAGAGACAATCTGTTCCAATGATGAACAGCTCATATTGCTATTAGTCTCAGATGGCTTCCCTGCAGTTTCCACCCACTGCTTTCAGTCCTGGCATCAGACTGTCAGATGTCGGAAGACCACTACCGTGTCACCCCTGCATTTCTTCTTCTCCTTCTCCAAGCTGTACTTGCCTTGGTCTTATAACAGTCCCTGGACTCCTCTCTCATCACTAAAGGATACCTTGTACTCCTCAAAAACCACCTAAATGCCACCTAAACAATGATGACACCCAACTCTAGATGATCCCAGAACGTCCTCCCAATGGATGCAAGCTCAACATTAGGAGGGACTGCCAGAGAGTAAGGGCTGTTCGACAGTGGAACACAGTCCTTCCTTGGAGGCATTTAAACAGAGGCTGGATGGCCATCTGTCAATGGGAATGCTTTGATTGAGAGTTCCTGCATGGCAGAATGGGGCTGGACTGGATCAGGGCCCTTCTTGGGGTCCCTTCCAACTCTAGCATCCTATGCTTCTGACCCTCGGCCTTCCTGAGGTCCTCTTTCTCCCCAAGGTTTCCAACCCTTATTTGCTCAACGTTAAATCACGGCTTTGTACTCTCTCTTCCCTTCTTCTTCATCTAATGCCTGCTTTCAGCCATGAAACCCATCTTGGGCAAAGAGTCACGCTCTCTCAGCCTCAGAGGAAGAAGGCCATGGAGAACCTCCTCTGAACAAAACCTGCCCAGAAAGCCACATCATAGGCCTGCCTTGGGGTTGCCACAAGCGAGACGCGAACTGGAGGCAGACAACGACAATGACAACAACAACAACAAGAAGAAGTCCTTTGCTGCCTGGCCAAAGTCACCCCTTCAGCCATTGTCAACTTTACCTATTCATTAATTATGTATGTTTAAAATGGCTTTCCTTTCTGCCTTCGAGGCTCCGAGTCCCTTCGAGGCCTTGACGCCCTTCAAAGCCACAAAGAGCCACCTACCTACCTCCATTTCGCCGAGGCTGCCAGGGTCCCACAGACAGCGACAGGCCTCTCCGCCCGGAAAGAAAGGCCCAGCCCGGGTCTCGGGGCTCCAAGGCCAGGAAGGTCTTTTCGGGCTACTCCCAAGAGGCGCAAGAAAGGAGCAGGGAAAGGAGAAGGCCGCGTTGCCAAGGGTTACCAGGGAAGGTCTGAGGAAGTTTGTCCCTCCTGCCGCTCCTTACTCTAAGCTTCCCTTAGTACCGAGGGGAGGGAGAAGGTTCTGTATCGTTGCCTCAAAGAGAGTCCCAGCCTCGCCGGTGCCGCGAGCCGGATCCTAGTCTAGGCCCCTGTCACGTGACAGGGGAGACCAGAAGAAGAAGAGGGGAAAAGCCCACAACAATTCGGAGAAAGGGGGAGGAGCCAATGGAGGCAAGCGTCACGTGACGCTAACGGAGGAGGCGGAGACGAGTGGCGTAGGCCCCGAAGCCGCCGCGTCCCTTGTCACATGGAGAGGCCCCGCCAATCAGCGAAAAGGGAGGAAAGTGGGCGGGGATCCCCGGAACGCTTCTGAAGGAGAAGGAAAGGGAGTGGGTTGCATAGGAAGAAGGGGGCGGGGAAATCCAGCAAGAGACAGGGAAAGAGGGAGGAGCCAATGGAGCCCAGCGTCACGTGACGCCAACGGAGGAGGAGGGGAGTTAGTGACGTGCCGCGAAGCCGCCACGTACCTTGTCACGTGGAGAGGCTCCGCCAATCAGCGTCGGGGAAAAAAGACTAGGAAAGTGGAGGCGGGGAGCCCTGAACGGAGAAAGAGGGAGGAGCCAATGGAGCCAGAGTCACGTGACACTGAGGGAGGCGGAGGATGGGGTTAATGACGTAGGTCGCGAAGCCACCGCGTCCCTTGTCACGTGGAGAGGCCCCGCCAATCAGCGGGCGAGCTTCACCCGTTTGGCCCCCGGTCGCCGTCGGCTTCCTCGATCCAATCTGAGGGGAAAAGCGAAGGGAGGGCAGTGGGCGGGGAGCGCCTCTGAGGGAGAAGGAGAGCGAGCGAGAGGGAAGCGTCGCCGTTGTCGTCGTCGAGTGGGGCGTGGCGGCGGTTGTGGTCCAACGACGACGCCGAGGGCCGAGTGAGGAAGATGGCGGCCTCGGCTGCCTCTGCTGCTGCTGCTCCTACGGCGCCCGTCCCTGTCAGCCTCCGCCTGGGAGACCTGGTCTGGTAAGCGGCGGAGGGGAGGCAGGCCTGGCTGGCGGGGGTGGGCCTGGCTTCGGAGGGAGGGAGGGAGAGTCCCCGCCTTCCGACCCCGAGGGAAAGGGAAGAGGAGGAGGAGGGAGACAGGGACCAGGCTTCTTGAGGGAGGAGGGGAGAAGGCCAGGCCCAGGACTCCCCTCGGGAACGGCGTGCCTTGGAGGCTGGAGAGGACGAAGCCTGGCCCTGGAGCCTCAGAGACATAGAAGCCCTCTCAGTCCGAAGGTACCTTCGGGGTTTACTGAAAGGAAATCAGAAATGGCAGCAGGAGCTTCTTTCCCAGGCTGAAGCCTCCCTCCTCAGAGGCATATTATTGTTATTAGTAGTAGGAGGAGTAGTATTAACTCAAAGGTAAGAATAGTCAGCAAAATCGATACGTAAAGAGATCATGTGGCACCTTTGAGGCGAAGCGATAGAAAGACGTTGGCAGCAGGAGCTTCTTTCCCAGGCTTCAGTCTACTTCCTCAGAGGCACATCGTCGCCATCATCATCCTCCAAAGGTATAGCCTTGTTAGTCTGTGGAACCAGTTTGCAGGAGACAGAGACGGCCATCAGGAAACCAGAAGAAGGCTAGGAATGGGAAGGAAAGCACTCTTCTAAAACGTAAAGACACACCATTGAGCATTGAAGTCAGGTTTGTCCAAGGCAGTGACCCCCAAACTGTCTTCTTTAAGGGATTCCCCCACTTCAGGTCCTATAATCCTAGACTCTTGGCCAACATGGCTGAGGCTTCTGGGAGCTGAAGTCCAACACCTCTTAAAGGACACAGTTTGGGGACCACTGGTCTAAGGCAATGTCTAAGCCAAGACTTCAGGAGCTGGGGATGTTTAGCCTGGAGAAGAGAAGGTTAAGAGGTGATATGAGAGCCCTGTTTAAATACTTGAACGGATGCCATATTGAGGAGGGAGCAAGCTTGTTTTCTGCTGCTCCAGAGAACAGACCTGAAACAATGGATACAAGCTCCAGGAAAAGAGATTCCACTTTAACATTCGGAGGACCTTCCTGAGAGTAAGGGCTGTTCTACAGTGAGACACACTCCTTCCTTGGAGTGCAGTGGAGTCTCCTTCCTTTGAGGTCTTTAAACAGAGGTTGGATGGCCATCTGTCAATGGGGATGCTTTGATGGAGAGTTCCTGCATGGCAGAATAAAGGGGTTGGACTGGATCAGGGCCTTTCTTGGGGTCTCTTCATACTCTATGATTCTATGACTTTTCTCCCAGGTGGGCTTGAGGATAAGGGGGCATATAATGGAGAGCGTCTTCATTTGCAGTGGGGCTCAGGCTTGGTATCAACAACAGGCCTTGAGGGAGGGGAAGGTGAGCTGTTGAAAGTCTGGAGACGAGGGGGCTTGGAAACTGGGCCTGGGTTGTAGTCTTGAGGTATTCATTGGCGACGCAATCTCCTTAATGGAGTCCATCCATCTCGCACGCGGCCTTCCTCTCTTTCTACCTCCCTCCACCTTTCCTAGCATTGTTGGTTTTTCCAGTGATTCACGTCTTCCCATGATGTGTCCAAAGTACAACAGCCTCAGTTCTATCATCTTGGCTTCCAGGGCTTCCATTTCTGGCTTGGTCTGCTCTAGGACCCATTTGTCAGTCTTTCTGGCCTTCCACAGCATCCGCAGCACTCTTCTCCAGCACCACATCTCAAATAAGAATAGATTTTGTTCCTATTTTCCTTCTGACTCATCCCTTCCAGTTTGCTGAAGAAAAGGAAGAAAGTGGAGAGGCACATAAAGGAAACAGAAACAATGGAGCATAACCATGGAGCATTTACATGAACTCAACCTAGATAAGGAGGAAAGAGTTCCCGTACCTTGGATTTAAACATTGACCGTAAGGGAGACTGCAGTCAAGAAACCCAAAGATTTATTGTCTTTACCTGGATTCCATGGAGTTTTTTTTAAATGGTTGTAAATCAGGAATATACAGACTAATTTTGTTATATGAAGAATTGTCTGAAATGTATTATTTTCACAGCAGCCCACTAACTCAGGTTGCCACCGTCCCTGTTTTGTGGATCTGGAGTTGTGGGGTAGCTCTTGGTAAAAGCCATCCAGGAGTCCACAGCTGAAGTCTGGTTTTAACCCTGGGTGCAATCTTCCATCTGAATATTACACTTGTTTACTCTGAAGTAAATCCCATTGAGCTTTCTTTCAGATAAGGTTTGCTGATAGGGATAGGATTGCGGCCTCAGTCCAACAGCCTTCACAGACTCTTGTTCCTGTTTGCCAGCAGCCTTGAGAGGTAGGTGACTAAGGCAGTGGCTTCAGAGATAGGAATTCTGTGCTTTTGTGCCAGAAGAAGAGGAGGCTTGCTACTCAGAGTCAGGCTAAATGTTCTTAAATGATTGTAGTACAAAAGAGGTTGTTAAAGGTCAGTGTAAATACGTGTAATACATGTAAATACATGTAATATGTATGCGCTCAAGCCACAGGGGGTGGCACGTCCCATTCGAATGGATGGGGCACATGCCCATGGTGCATCTGCACCACCGTACTGCTATGTGCATGAGCCCCATTCATTTGAATGGGGCTCAAGCATAGGCAAAATTCGCCATACACGCGGGGGGGGGGGGGTCCGGAACGGATCCTCTGCGTAAGGCGAGGCTCAACTGTAGTACGGCTCTAGAAAACCTTGAGCAATTAATGGAATCAAGCAAGTTTATTTGCTTGTCTGTGTTAGTACTGAGAGGTGAAGTGGGACGATCGTCTAAGAATTACCAATTTAATGACCAATACGAAGGGAAGACATCAGCCATTACCTGGAGCATGGGAGAGCCATGGCGATCCCTGGGATTCCTTCGTCGTCTCCTGTACACATACTAAGCACATCCGATCCTGCTTTGCGCTCTGCAGTTTTCCCTGGTTGTACTCATTTTGAATTTCCAGTGACAATTCTTACTCTGTTTAGTTGGTTGTTTTTGAAACAGGATCCAAGTGTGTGGTTTTAGTCTACAGATTATACAGTCCTTGGTGTGATCGCCTGAAAATTTCCCAGGTTTAATTTTTAACTTGCTGGTAGCAGTGTGAAATTGTTAAATTTGCATAGCAAAGAAAATGCAAAGTGATACCTTTTCCCCCCAGTTGTTTTTGTTAACTGCCCTCAGGCCGATTAATGGATGGCAACCCTGTGGATGGGACATCTCCAAGACTCCTGCCATGACCTCTTTAATAGAGTCCATCCTTCTAGCATGCGGCCTTCTCCTCTTTCTACTTCCCTCCACCTTTTCTAGCATTATTGTTTTTTCTAATGGTTCACATCTTCCCATGATGTGTCCGAAGTACAACAGCCTCAGTTTTGTCATCTTGACGTCCAGGGAGATTTTTGGTTTAATCTGCTCTAGGACTCATTTCTTTGCCTTTCTGGCCTTCCACAGCATCCACAGCACTCTTCTCCAGGACCACGTCTCAAATGAATAGATTTTGTACCTATTTTCTTTCTTCTCCATCCCAATAATGGGTTTCTTAATGTGAGTTCAACTAGGAATTCACATGTAGCCATGGACTTTGACAATTTAGATTTGGGTTGTTTCTTTGGTTAATAAATTAGCAAGATGCTTTCTAAATGTGGGAATACCACACTAGAGAAAGCCACTGTCCAAATGAGTGGATGCTTGCCACTCCTTGTTGCAATATCTTTCTTTCCTTGACTGCCTATTTTTCTCTCTTTCTGTCTCTTTTGGGGAAGCAAGAAGAGAGTTTCTGCCTTCACAAATAACCACTTGCTAGTTGTTGCTCATGTGTGTTCATATTGCTTCTCAGTTCTTTCCTTCTAAGCCTATTTGTTGTGGTAATCTTTCTCCCTTTACTTCAAGCAATATCTGTTAGGTGTGTAAAGAGGTTTCAGGTTAAAGAAGAGTGTTCTGTAATGGCTACTCATGTCACTAAAGTAGAGTAGCCATGTATGTATATAGATAAAGCAATTAAAATATATATATATAACAATAACAACAACAAAATACAAATGAGAATTTGATTCTCAACCTTCTACCTTCCTGACATTTTGGACTTCAACTCCCAGAAGTCCCAGCCAGTAAAGCAAATAATCAGGGCTTCTGGGAAGTCAAAGTTCAGAATGTGTGGAGGGTCCAAGGTTGAGAACAACTTCTGAAGAGTACTTAGGCATCATGGACCACAGTTCAAGTGTGTCTACACCTTACAAATCTAAACTGGCTCTTGTTTTGCTTTCCTTTGTGAAACAAGCTTGATCTGTGTGTGCGATAGTCAACTAACTGAGGGTTTATGGTTACTTTCTTAACTTGGCATTCATGGGGTCCATGTGGGTTTAAAAAGTTTTTAAGTCAAAGTACAGCAAGACTTCCACCTGTTTATTGGACAACTAAGTGTGCAAATGACTTTATTTGTTCCACTTTTGAAAACTAAGCGCTGAGCCAAGGTCAGTTAGCAATCTCATACATTTTGGTCCTAAAATACACACTGCTGAAGTGTTAGAATTGGTTCCAGTTAGACTAGGGCATTAAGGCCATCGAGTTCAGTTATTAACTCTGGGTTTCAAGCCTTTTATACTGGATGTTTGGTAACTAATACCTGTTGATAGCATTGGGAATCCGCAAAGTAATTGATGGTTTATCATAATTTTTGTACAGTATTGTCTTTTTCTTGCTTCAGACTGTCTGTTCAGTTTGATTTTGGTCCAAAACACACTGCAGAAATAATCCAGTTTGAGACTGCTTTAACTGCCCTGGCTCAATGCTAGCTTATTCTGGGAACTGTCGTTTTGTGAGACATTTAGCCTTCTCTGTCAGAGAGCTCTGGTGCCACAATGGACTACAATTCCCAGGATTCCCTAGCATTCCCTAAAGGTATCTAAAACTGGATGATTTCCACCGTGTGTTTTGGACCCTAGCCACCTAAATATTTGAAATCTTTCATATTTTCTCATCCAAGACTAGTATTTTTAGGTCTCAGGCCCTTTGTTTATCATGGGTTCCATAACTTGCCATGTAATAGTCAGGTGTGGAAACTGCCAGGATAATACAGGGGTCTGTTAATTTGAAAGACCTATTGGAAGTAGCCTGGGGCCCCAGGCCTGCTGGGATATTGATGAATTTTCCCTGCAGGCACACATACTTTTGCAGCATGAACCGTAGCTGGATTTCAGTTCCTTCCACAAATGGAGGAAGACTTTCCATCTGCAGAAAGGAAACTAGGGATCCAACCTTGTGTCTATAACATATGTTTTCTCCAGTTTCTAACATCATGTGGTCTGAGCCCAAATTAAACTGCAACACTTGTTTTGGCAACCCAGGGGTGTCATGGTGACAGACACTGTTGGTTGATCTTGGTAGAATGACGTACCTATATAGGCTTAATCTAAATTGAGCTAGGAAGATGTTAGTCAAGGATTGTGAATTCTTTTGTGTTGGATTCTATGAGCAGAGAGATGGGGTAGTAATGGGAAGCCCTCCAAGCCCTGTGATAGCAAACTTTTACATGGAACACTTTGAAAAGCAAGCCCTGGAAACGGCACCGAAAAAGCCCTCAACTTGGTTCCGATACGTGGATGACACTTTCACCATTTGGAGCCACGGAGAAGAAGATCTGGCCGTGTTCCTGAGCCATCTGAACAACATCCACCCTAACATCCAATTCACTATGGAAAAAGAAAAGGAAGGAACACTGCCACTCTTGGATGTCCTAGTCATCCGCAAACTAAACCAACGTTTGGGTCACACAGTATACAGAAAACCTACACATACAGAGAGCTACCTGAACAAGAACTCCAACCATCACCCAGGACAAAAAAGAAGCACTGTCAAAACACTGGTAGACCGAGCAAAACGCATCTGCGAACCCCACTTCTTGGAGGATGAATCGAAGCATCTAAACCAGGCTCTACAGGCAAATGGTTATTTCAGCTCAGACATCAGAAGGGCTGCCAGGCCCAGAAAAACCCAGAGGAGTGAAGACAAGCAACCACCCGAAGGGAAGGTATTTTTACCATACATCAAAGGAGTCACAGACAGAATAGGCAAAATGGTGAGGAAGCACAACCTCCAAATGGTTTATAAACTGACCAAGAAAATCCAGCAAATACTATGCTTAGCAAAGGACAAGAGAGAGTAGGCTAAATGCAGAATATTTTGGGACATACTTCTGAAGTGAAAGATCCAGTGTCAGAGTTTTAGGAGGTGTATTAAATGAACTGTGAAAGGCAAGGTTAATGTCAACAAGACGTGCATTTTGCACCGTTCGTTCTGTATCTTCCCATATTGGGACTCAAATTGTCTTTAGCATCTTCAGACCATTTCTGTTCCAAACTCTAGGAGGCTAATACACGAAGTATGTAAAATCTTATGTAAAATCATCTTATGTAAGATCATACACTGTATGGAGGAATAATGAAGGAAACTCTTATGCGAAATCATACATAAAACCATAAAGTCATATTCTCTCTTTCCTCTTTTTTGTGAGGAGGCAGTTTAGCAATGAAAATTTGGCGGGGCATGCATTGATCGTAAGATAAAAATCAGTAGGGGACTGTCCTAAGTGAATCATTCCTTAGATCTAGGATTACACAGATGCAGTTGTGGAACAATAGGTTTACTCCATTAGATGCTATTTTATTCTGAACATCAGTACACTTAAGGCATTGCTGCTTCTGGCCCTGGAATACAGTTACTAGATTCGTGCATCTGGTGAAACAGATTAAACACTTGTAGGGAGATGTAAAAGGTGTTTTCCAAGGTGTTGTGTGATTTATTTGTTTCTTTTTACTCACACCTGTTGTTTGGAGCTTGTCACCAGAACTGTAAATAACCACAGACATGGTTGCTAGTGGCACATAAATATTTCCTCTTAGTGACCAGACTAGTAAGCTTTACAAAACATGGTGGCGTTTATTCTGAACTTATTGCTTTGAGACCACAATATAGGAATGATTGTGAAGGTATAGTACAAATACGTCTCAATGAGTACCTTGTCGGTTGCATTTGCAAGTTTGCTTATCATTTTGGAAACAGTTTGCAATGAAGAAGATAAAAATCTGCTTGGGCTCCAGAACTTTGTGGTATTTCAGGAGGAATATTGGTGCAAATCCTTTACTAAGCAGCTCTTCTTTTAGAATTGCTGCTGTTTTTGGATTGCTCTGTCTGACTTCTGTTTTTATTTCATAGGGGGAAGTTGGGCCGATATCCTCCTTGGCCAGGAAAGGTGAGTCTTTAAGTAGATTCAAGTGTGTACTTAAATAACTTTATACATTTTTAAAATGCATATTCCATCTTTCTCCAAGAACACAAGGTTAAGCTATATTGTGACATTCTTTTCAGGGGAACAAACTTACCTTTACACCAAAAAACCAGGCAGATTTAGGTGGGTTTTGAAGTGAATTGTATCCCTGGGTGCAGCTACTTAATCATTACCTTACTTTCTGCAAAACTGGTTTTCCCCCTTCCATAAGTTAGTCTTGGCGCCACCTTCAAGTGTTATATGTGGTTTGGTTCTGTATTTGTCAAGGAGAAGAATCCCATTAAGATCAGTAGGACTTACTCCCAAATCATTATGCATAGGATTAGAGCCAAAGGAAAACAATTTCCTCGGATGAATGTACAAAATTACAGTGCACTTTACTACTACAACAACAACAACATAATTTTGGTTTAATTGTGCTTTGTTTCTGCACATCTCAAGTATTAGAGCTGAGTGATATCCAGTAGAAGTCCCAAAATGTTGACTTTTGATTGTTAAAAAAAGGCACATAACAGGGATATGGAAAATGTGGTCTGTGGACTCCAAGTGGCTCTTGGGGAGTTTTTCACAGCCTTAACCGTAATTGTTTTATTCAAAATATCCCCCATGCCGCCTTTTTTGAAACAAAGAATAAAGTGCTTAGGTTTATTTCTTTCTTAAAAGCCTCTTAAGCCTAAAGTAGCTTGGTGGAACCCCTAAAAGTAGAGGAATTGCCCCCCCCCATGACATCACAACAGCCCTTCTGTCAGTTGTATCTCCTGATCAAGAAGTGGACCCAGGCTGTTGTTTTATTGTGGTGTTCCAGCAACACACGCTTCTGTGTCAACAGTCGTTGTAAGTTGGTTCCCCTATAGTAACACTGTCACTGTTCACAGCAGTGCTGTGTTTAAAAGAGTGAAGTAATTTTAGTAACCATGACCTTGATTTTAGGACATAGACACTCAGTGGGAAATCATAAAATGAACTCCTTCTCCTTACTCTTTAGTAGGAGCTTTAAAACACTGCTGAAGTGCAGTTTCTGCACAGGCCTGGTGTTCTCTTCCACTGTCTTGGAGAAACCTGAGAAATGCTTGACAGCTGGGACAAACGTCTGGGTTTACCTCTTCATAGGCGAGGGCCATCCATTATGCTTTTGTAGCCTTGTTATTGATGTAAATGTGTTATCCTGATAATTCCAATCTGTCCTGATCATTTTTGTATGAAAGATACTTATTCTCCCTGACTAAGGGTTGTTAGTGTGTGAAATATATTCTGCCTCATCCTTTTGGTAGAATGGGGGCTAAAAGTAGCACTGCAGCTAGAAATCTACAGAGTGTAGGTCTTTTGTTCTAGTGCAAGTATTTGTTTAGTTGGAAGGTGTTTTCTATGAACTTTTGTTTTACCATTATTTTTAATTAAAGCATATTAGAAGATCTTGGGGAGACTACAGTGAGAATGTTTAGTGCAAAATTCAGCCTTCATCAAACCTTAAGTGTTGTGTTTTTTTCCCCCCTGACAGATTGTTAATCCGCCTAAGGACCTAAAGAAGCCTCGTGGGAAGAAGTGCTTCTTTGTGAAGTTTTTTGGGACTGAAGACCAGTATGTATCCACTTCTTTTCTGCCTGCAAGGAAAAATCCATTTTTAAACTTTAGAACCTTTGTGGAAAAGCACTGTCCTAGCATTCTGCATTTTCATGAGTTTTGAAAAAGAAATATTAACTTACCAGCTAGTAACAGAAGACTTTTAAAGCCTACGTGATCAAGGCTGAAGAAGCTTAAATGCCAGATAATCCACACTTGGGGGCGGTGGGGGGTTGGGTCTCTTAGTGAATGTATTACACACCATGGTTCCCCCCCCCCTCTTTATTGTGGTTAATTTGACAGTGGGCTGGTTCAGTCATAATGGTAAACACTAAACTCCTGAATTCTAGTTTCTTGGGAAAGGTAAAAAATGCTGGTACGTTTTCTTCCTGCCCTTTGGAACAGCAGTTCAAATCAAAACACCACCATATGTTGTTAGTTTAATGCACCTTGTGCCCTCCAGGTACATTGAAAAACACCTTTCATTATCCTTGGCCAGCATGACCAGTTTTCTGTAACTCTGAGAATCACCATTGAAAACATCTGGTGAACATTCAGTTGGGGCATGCAGATTTAGTGTACATCAGAACCACAATACCTGAGCTGTTGTTCTTATGACAACCAAAGTCAGTAGATAGTGTTCATTTATGACTTGGGCTTCCGGCATGCTGGGGATCTTGGTTCAGATGCCACATAAAATTGGGGTGGGAATCATGTGGCTCTCCAGATGTTGGGCTTCAACTTGTGATAGCTCTAGCAAGCAGTGAGGAATGGTAGGAGTTGCAGTCCAACAATATCTGCAGGCGGCATTGATTCGAACCCTTAAACTGAACCATAGTGGCTCAGTAAATTATGAATGATAGTTTTTGGGTTTGTTTAGATGTTCTTCCTGGCAGGAGGAGGCAAGCAAATGCATTTGAGCGGTGTAGCATGTTTGCTCATTCCTCATGAGCCAGAATGCTAAGGAATTGTGGCTAATTGTAACATCTAGACCAGGCCAGTGTATATATCTAACCTATCTTCAGAATATGTTGGTTTAAAAGCTTAAGTTTCACACTGAGCATTGCTGCAGTGAGCATCAAAGAACTACAGCTAAATGGGAAGAAATTTGGCAGAATTGACAAGAACCTAGAAGTATCTAGTTCAGTCCTTCCAAACCACAAAGCCACTCTCCCTCCCCACAGTCACACATTTGTACCAAAGACAGGACTTCCTGACCATCTTTTATCTTCCTAGTCAACCTATAAAATCCATTCTTGTGCTAGTAACATAGATATGCTGGAGAGGCTATCAAGCATTATGTTTCCTAAGTGCCATGAGGAGGGATTTCCATAACAGTTTGTGACATGGGGAAGTAGTTTTACAATATATATTTTTAAAAGAACCAAACTAATTTCTAGATCCTGGTCCATACATCTCTACAAAATGGGTGAACAAGCTTTGGAACTTCAGTATCTCCAAGTAAAGGATTTTATTAGATTACTAGGGATGCCCCTCTGTCTGAAACTGACATCTGCTACCAATTAGGGCAGATAATAGAAAGTTGGTGCAGTTAGGAGTTGTGAAGCAGAGCTATGCTTTGGGCAGAATTCAGTTCAGATTTGTTATCTGGGCAGAGCTTCCTAGGTAGACAAGCCAATCTCACTCTCAGTATGTCTGTCTGCTTTAGCTGCTCATTTCTCTTCCTTACAAGGTTAGCATTACACATATAGTGATTTTATTATTGAGCCACTAGTCTCATGCGGTAAAACAGCTTCATAAGGTTTATAATGCATCTTATATAAAACTTGGGTGGCCTGTCAAAAACTTGTCCATCACAAAACGTTTTTTAAAATGCCTTCCGTAGCATCTTCATTATACAGTCTTGCTTTCTTTGACGTTTAAAAACTAACCTTCTCCGCTGGGAAATGCATTATGCTTTTATTAACAAGGGTAGCTTTTGAAAAGTGGATTGACTGTCTGGAACATTGTTTAGCCCCAACGTAGATTAGTTGAACAGATTGCAGATGGAAAGCTCAGCAGTGCCACAGGAATGGAGTTTGGTGTGTATTTAGATTTGGGCTTGGCAAAATCCTATTATTTGGTAAAGGAGGCCAACCGAAGAATGTAGTCCTGGAGGATTAACGAATCATTTTTTTACTGAATGATTTCTGTCCAATGAGTGGTGGATAATATGGTTCAAGCTCTTCTTCTCCCCTTCCACTGTAGAAAGAAAAAGGCAAGACATTATCTGGGGACTTCACGTGCTTTTATTTTAGGTGGCATGGAATGTGGTAATCATCCATAATTTAAGCCTTAGATTTTGGCCATTCCACCCCCCATATCACCTCTTTGAGTTGACTTTGAGGTTGGCTAGAAATGGATACTGTATTTAAACGTGCTCCAACCCTGACTTCCTAGTTCATTGTTGTTTAGCACTGCTGTATATATCACCAGCCTTTGGTCCTCTGGGATGTTATTGTATTAATTTTCCAGGCATACTCCTGGACCAACACTACATAATCGAGTAACATCATTCCCAGGAGATGGCCAGGAAACTAAATAGCATCTGCTAGCTAGCCGGTGGTGTGCCAGTCTCTCTCTCTCTCTCTCTCATCCCCATTTTCTGCCTGCAAATCTCATTGAGAATGGGAGGGGCATTTCAGCAGAGCCTTCATTTATTTTTCTACTAAATAATGCCATCTTATGTCATGGTTCTGTGTTGGATTTGTAAGGCGCCTGCTGTCTGCATATGGGGAGTATTTTTCTATACATAAGACAAGTGAGTGTTATCTGTTATCCCTAATAAAATACTTGCTGCAAATGCTGTACCAGCATTGAGTCTACAGACTTAACATGAGTTATTGACTAAATATGTGAACCAAGGAAACAGCTGTGGTAACATATTTTTCTGCACGTGGCCATTATATGATAAGCAAGGTGTTTCTGCCTTCCTTTTTTCATTTCACTCTTAGATGCAGTATCCTGTGTCTATAGGATTCTGATGCATATATTCAACACTGTCAAAGTAGATTGATAACTATCCCAAATTCTTATGAAGCAGGGTAGAACAAAATCAGATCAGTGAACATTAAAGAAAGTAAAACACGAGTTACTAGTGCAGACCATAAAGTTAAAACATTCCCACATGGCAATATAGTCAGTTTGCCAATCTGAAATACTTTGATTGATGTCTGTAGAAACCACTTGGGGCATGAATGTTAAGCTAGAAAGCAGAACCAACTTACGATCAGGGCGGAGGAATCATGTAGGTTTATTAAATGAAAATGTTACCTAATCTTGAGAGTTTCAAAATTATAGAATCATAGAATTGGAAGAGACCACAAGAGCCATCCATCCATATGTATTGGCCTGAAGCTGTTCCGCTTTTTGTAGCTCAAAAACAACCTTGAATTGTGCTCAGAAGCAAATCGGAGCCAATGTGGTTGGTTCAAGGCCTATGATATATACCAGCCTTCCATGGAAGTGTGCAGAAACTTTAAATGACAGCCAGTGTTAAATATGGGGGCTTTGGTGTCCTGTAGATTGTTTCCCCATGGCTGTATTTTGTTGAAGCGTGCCATCAAGTTGTTTCTGACATGGGAAGCCTAAGGTGACCCTATCATGGGGTTTTGTTGGCAAGATTTGTTTGAGGGGGGGGGGTCCTTGCCTCCCTCTCAGGCTGAGAGAGTGTGACTTGTGCCAGGTCCTTAGTGGGTTTCCATGGTGAAGCAGGGGTCCCAGTGATAAAAAGTTTGAGTCCCATTGGTGTAGAACATGTGGAAATGCTAATTAGGTTATTTGTTTTTGCTTTTAGATTTGTAACTTAGAAAGGAAGTATTGGGAATGCTTAAGAGTTAATCAATATATTCTGTAAAATCTATGTTCGCTTAAAGACAGATGTGTTCTGTTTCAGCGAGGGATCATGCAGTCATGATTTTTGCACATCTTAGAGGAAGAACTAAGCTATCAAGTAATTCAAGAACAAAAGGGCTAGAGTTCTGGAAAAAGCAGGGATAGTCACTGATTTGTACCAGAAAAGTGCAGACAAAGCTCACACTGTTTGGAAAAAAATAATTCAGTATAGCTGTTTTATATAGGATAGTCAAAAATGACTTTTGATTTCTTCAGTGGTTTATATCGGGGAGGTGGGGAGGAAGAATCTGGTGCACTGGACCCCAACCATAGATTATAAGGAAGAGCTGTTTGGCTTAGAATGCATTGAACATGCATGTGTTTGTTTGGATTGCTTTCTGTCCCTGAATCTTGGAGTTTGTGTTTGGCTGTAGAATCTACATAGCTATTTTTATTTTATTTTATTGGCAAATGGTGCTTGTTCACACATCAGTAGCACAGTAGAAATATTGCAAAGAACAGACATGTATGCAGGTTACTGTGCCATCCTTTGCTGCTTCTATACAAGTCAATGTCCCTAATGGAGTCTGAATTGATCTTGCCTGAGTAGGAAGTATTTCTTTATTCTGGGGTGGGAGGGTTAAAACAAGATCTTGAAGGCTTTTGCCAGATTGAGAGGGACACCAGTTATATCACAAAACAATACTGATGTGCTTTTGAGTGGAAAATCTCATTCTGATTTCTTTCTTAGTGCTTGGATTAAAGTGGAGCAGTTGAAGCCTTATCATGCCCACAAAGAAGAAATGATCAAAATCAACAAAGGCAAGAGGTTCCAGCAAGCTGTAGATGCTGTGGAAGAATTTCTCAAGAAGGGCAAAGGCAAGGACCAGGTGAGTAATGAATGGTAGGGATTTTACGTTACCTTTTCTTCTTCATTGCCATGTAGGGGGCAAGCTCCCTATTTAGAGTTATGCTGTGGAACAGTGAGTAGGATTATTTGTGGATTGCCTGTGGTGTCTCTGACTTACTTATAGTGAACTGAAACAAAATGTTCAATTGAGCTACTTACAGCGTTGGGTTATGCTTTTTTTAAACATTCTTCATTTAGAATAATTTTTTTCTTCTCAAGTGGGCCTTTGCATGTGCATCTGTGCTTTCCCACTCCTTGTCTGTTTTCCTAGCTACTAGCTGGAACCTGCTAAAACCTGAATTCAGAGTACTGGAGTGCCATCAGATATTTGACATGACATGTCGCCCTTGAGTTTTATCAGTGTGAGGAAAATAAAATCGCTGCCAGCGCATGCCCCTTCTTTTCCTCATGCTTCTGTTCTGTAATCTCTCAGGCATCTTCTCATAACTCGACTGAAGAGAAGAACCGGCGGAATTCCAGTGAAGAGAGGGGCAAGCAGTCAGTGGGAGAGGAGAAACACAAAGCTGGGTTGTCTGGAGGGAAGGTGAAAAAGAGAGTGTCCTCAGTTTCCTCTGAGCGAGGAGCAAAATCCCCATTGAAGAGAACATATGAGCAGAGCCCCCGGAAGCGAGGGCGCCCCCCCAAAGACGAGAAGGTTGGTGTTTTGCTGCGCATCTCCTCTCATGTCCTGTGAGCTTGTCCAGATGGAATGTATCCCTAACAGCCAACCAGATGACTTCATTGTTATGGCCATTTGGAAAGCTTCATCTATTAACTGTTTGAGAGTCTTACCAACCAATCAATTTTTTCACAGACATAATATGGATAAGTTGGTTCTTGCAGAATGCAAAGTTTCCTTTAAGGCAGTGGCCTCTCTTCATGTCTGCCTTGAAAATTCATGAGTTTGTCCTAATACCATTTTTGTTACTTTGGTGATGGAACTATCTGCACTATTTCACCTTCAGTAGCCACAGAGCCCATGTGTTAACATCTCCATCCCATTCCTATGTTTAATCAGATGAAAATCTCTTCCATTTCTCTCTCTTCCTGGTGCGCTCATGTTGAACATGGCCAAGAATTTGAATTTCAGTAGGGAAGAAGAAAGGAGTCATGTTTCTAGAATTGGATGGCCCAGCTAGAAGACTTCAGGGGTTTTTGTGTGTTTGTTCTCTTGGTTTGACAGTATTTGATTTTTCTCATCTTTCATCTTATTTCCTGCATTATGGTCTTTCTTATCCCTTGGGCCCTTATGGATATTTTCTTGTGCAGTCTTTGTGGGTCTGTGGTTTTTAAGAGAGTTGGAACCTCCATATTGTGACTTTTCCACTGCAAAATGAATTAATGTTCATGGGGAGTTAAACCTGAAAACCACAAAGATGCATAAGACAGCTAAAATGTAGAATTACAAACCACTCATCCTCAGACAAGTTGTATATTGTGCTTCCTCATCACTTCCTTTTTTAAAGTTGAGGCTGTGATCTTTACCTGCTTTGGGTTTAGACCTTGGCAGTCTGGTGAGAGTCACACAGATTCTGTTTTGATGACAATTCCATATGTTTAGATATTAAGACGCAACTGACAGTAGAGTTCTGGATTCTGTAATTCTTTCCCAAGAGCTGAGCATAGGTTATACATTTTCAGAGCCCTTGTTTTCTGGGCATGCATATTTACTCCCATATTCTTTTGTATGGTGCATCAATGGTTGCTTTGGCATATTAAACCAAGCCTTTCAAACTTGATCTTGAAGAACAAAATCCTGTCGTAGAACGATAGTGAGAAGCAGGATGGCTTTTATTTTTTGGCATGGTCAGCTGGATGACAGCATAACCTTCCTTTGAGCATGATTTCTTGGAAAGGGGAAAGGCAAGCAGGAAAATTACAACTAAAGCAGGATTTGACTGTTGTTGAAGCCATAGGACACTATTAAAATGGCACTCTTTACATGCAGACTTTTCTCATCTGTCTGGACTATTGATATCTTTTATGGGAAATATTTATTTATGCATGCCCCAGATACCACTGGCCTGTCCCCTGATGCTTTTAGTGACATGTTCATTCCACAC
Organism: Sceloporus undulatus; assembly: GCF_019175285.1. Lineage (NCBI taxonomy): Eukaryota > Metazoa > Chordata > Lepidosauria > Squamata > Phrynosomatidae > Sceloporus > Sceloporus undulatus. The sequence goes on from NC_056529.1 coordinate 31,563,788, forward strand.
TTCTTGATGATGCTCTTCATATTCAGCTACCACTTGTATGTCATTCCTGCCTTCAGCTTTTGAGGTAAATTTCCTCATTCTTCAGCATTCAGGTGTGAAGAGAATCTTGTCAGCAAGCTCAGTTTCAGTGAAGGAAAGCCTTGCTCTTAACAAACAGAGTTGTTGGCCTAATTTTTTAATTCGTATTTCTGGGTTGGGCACTTGAGATGTCATAGCAGCTGGAATGATCCTGCTTGGTCACTGTTGAAGAAGTTCACCCTGGGGTTCCAAATGAGTGTGGAAGATGTTTAATTGAAGGGTCTGTAAAACCTGTCAGCTAAATGGCAGAGATCCATCCAGTTTTTAATTTTCCTATTCAAAATGTGGTGGATTTGCAAATTTCACCTAAGACAATTTGGAAAAAAAAATATCTAATTCCAAGCAATGACGTGTATGGGAATGCTTTATAGGTACGATAACTAAGGGTGAAAGTCAAACATTGCTACACAAAGTGGTGGTCCCTGAACTGATGCCAGCATATGAGCCATTGGTTGCCGCTTTTCAGAGAGTTTCCAGTAAAGAAAGGAACAATTGTAGTCAGTGGACATAAATATGGTACAGGTCCCTGGCATATTGCCCGTAACTTATATCAAATACCCTAAGAAGTGCTGATCTAGATAATAAGGGGCACCTTCCTACAGTATATGTATTGTTTTACTTTATTTCATTAAATTCCCCCTCATCTTTTAGTCCTTAAAAAGTCTGTCACACCCCTCACACAAATGGAAGCATAAAAGCAGGATAGCTAAACCGAACCATGAAAATACAATCCTCCTTTGTATGATACACAAATGATTTCTTGGTTGCAGTGGTGGTAGGAAGGAAAAAACATTGATTCTAGAATTCTTATTTGGAACAAGTGAAAAGACTACCTGATCTGGCTGTCTGGTATAATGCAAAGTTATTGTCCGGTGGAAGCAGCACATCCTGTTCTGTCCAAGACACACAGACATGGACAGACAAAGTGGATACACTCCAAACTGTTTTATGGTTATGGAATCAGGTAATGTAAATAGATGAGGTGACATTTATGTTACATGAGAAGGCAGAAGGGGCATACATTACTGCTGATCCCACACATTCCTGCTCAGAAGTTAATTCTGCTAAATTCCATCAGTCTTGGGTAAGTTATGCCTAGGATTGCAGTCTACAGTCTCTAACATCTGCCTAGCAAATTATAAGGCTCTGATTGTGTGGCCGACTATTCTTCTCTTTGTGTAGCTTTCTTGCAACTTTTAAATGAAAGTGATTTAAGATTTAAGCCTACTAATGCCTGGACTTTGCCCAGTAGAGGTTGAAACTAGAAGAACCTATACTGGGAGGGGGGGAATAAAAAGCTCAGAACAGCCGGTTGTTATCTGAATCACCCTTTTGTTGGACTAAGCTTCCACCATGCCAAATCAACTGTCTTCAATGATTAGACAAGTTGCAAAAGTAATGGGAGTTCAATTGCAGCACATCTGGGAGGATTGGCCTAAATCATGATTTCTTGTCAAAGAGAAAAATAAAACATGTTTACAGTCTCTTAATTATGATGTGGTCGGAAGATAACGTAAGAATTAATGGTATGGTTAGGTAACATGTAGTGAGAATTAATCTGAATGGAGACCGCAGTCAAGAAACCAGAAGAAGACTAGGACTTGGAAGGACAGCTGTGTAGAAATTAGACATCGTGAAGTATAAAGATATATCATTGAATACTAAAGTTAGGATGGCCCATACTGTCTTATTTCCTATTTCTATGTATGATTCTGAGAGCTGGACAGTGAAGAAACCAGTAGGAACAGGACTCATTTGAAATGTGTTGCTGGAGAAGTTCTAAGGATACTGTAGACTGTTGAAAAGGCAAATAAATGAGCCCTAGAGCAAAGCAGGTCCAAACTCCCTAGAAGCCAAGATAACTAAACGGAGGCTGTTGTACTTTCGCCATATCATGAGATATCAATTTTTTTTAACATACTGGAGTAGTTGGTGAGGCAGGTTCATGTGCTTTCCCATTTTTTCCTCTGTCGTGCTGTTAATGCATGAGCAGTAAGGAATTCTCAGGGCAACTGCTATATGTTTTGCCTGTGACAGGCAGAGAACACATGTCTGTAGAATAATTGCTAAATTAGAATTATATTTTTCCCCAGCTCAAGCTTTGTTGCATTGTTTACTGCAGACATACTGCTGCAAACCAATACCAAAATTCTGTTTCCCCAGCCTCTTTTCAATATTCTTTGAATGCTAATGTTGCTAAAGGAATTCCAGGTAGTCAGATAATAAAGAGGAAAAGGGGGCTTGGCTGAATGGGCATAGAAAGATTTTGTAAAAAGGAGTATCTTTGTCTTTGTTAATAGATATGCCTGTACTTCATGAGATTCCTAGCATATTTTTATGGCTGCTGTTCAAGTATCACAAAGGCTTCCTGCACACAATAGTTTTTGGGACCTTGTCACTGAACTGATTTCTTGATCAGTCTTTTTCTTTCTCCACAGGACCTGACAATCCCTGAATCAAGCACAGTGAAGAGAATGATGACTGGCACCGTCGCTGGCTTTAAATGGCCACCAAGTGTAAGCGAGGTGATTTAAAACTTCACATTTTTCGCAGTCAAAGTGAGCAGTAGACAAACTGCTGTAATAGGAAGTATTAGGCCAGGAGTAAGAAAACAGTGTGGCTACATATGACCCCTAAACTCCACATTTGCGGCCACCGAAGCCTCTTGCCAGTCCCCTAAAGTCTTCCAATGTTTGCATGTATATTTAAAGTCCAAATAGTTTTTGGAAGGAATTTGCACCCAAATTATCCAAAAATAAAATCCCTTGTAGTTTAAACTCCACTGCCACAATGAACTCCCTGAAAGTACCTGTTTGGGCCCAGAATTGGATCACAATAGCCTATTTTATACAGAGCACAGTTTCTTAATAGAAGGCTTTATTCCTACATTCTTAGGGATCTGAGGAGGGGACCTTCTTCGCTTCATTGCTCTTCTATTTTCAGTCTTCTCCTTGTCAGACCATAGCCTTCTACTAGTGATTCTTGCCCGCCTCTTCCCATTTCCAACTCAGCATTCCCCTTTTGTGTGTCACCTTGATCCGAAGGGACTGAAACATGTACAGCACAATCTGAAATGTAATTTCTCAGAGACGAATCACATTTTGTTCACTGTGTTTGCTGCTTAATAAATGTGATAGAAATTGTAGTTCAGAGACTATCAAATCAAGATGGGCTCTGTTTTTGAACTGGATAGTGCTTTTATAGGAGATGCTTTATGTGGAATCTATCCAGAGAAGTCATTTCCAAACATTCTTCCATAGGTTGCTGTGGGTGATTTATAGCAAGCAGGCAATTTGATGTAATATGTGCGGAAAATTCATTTCAGATTCCAAGTTTTTTGTTAGGTGAGCTCCACAGCCTGTGTCTACTAGAGTGTTAATTTTCACTTCTTAATTCATATTTCTTTACACATATCCTGTAGTAAGTAGGGAGATAAGTAGAACTGTTCTCTGAAGGATGTCAAGAAACTTCATCGGAATCTAGAAGAGCTCTGGCTTAAATTAAAATGTGTATGGGGTCTCTTCAGATGTGAAGTTTGGTTGTCTTGGTTTCTCAGTTTGCCTCTTTGCTATTACAGCCTGTGAAAGATGGTGACCCGCATTTCCATCACTTCCTGCTTAGCCAGACAGAGAAGGTGAGCCATAGGTTTAGGTGATGAATTTATCTAGTGTCATCTTCAGGAGTTGAAGTCTCTGAAACAACTCTGATAAGCTTTGCTTTGGCATTCTTAGATGCAAATTCTTCCACAGCAGAGGCTCTGTCTCATCTTCAGATTTCCATAAGAAGCAGTCATTTGTAAAATATACAATGGGTTGTGGAACAGTTGGCCTTCCAAATGTTTTGACCCAAAACTCCCATAGTCTCTTGCTATTGTCCATGCTGACTGGGATGGATAGAAACTGTAGGCCAAGCCACTGGACCCCGAGTTGCCCACCGATAATATAAAGCAAAGAAGGGACTCTCCTGTCTGCAGGCCGAGTTCATTTTTTCCAGGCTCAGGATCCGGCCTATCAGGGACTCCCAGTCAGCTCCTCCACAAAATCCCAACCCATCCCTTCTGGAGAGAGATCCATGCAGTGTATGTCCTTGGACTTGCAAGAGAATCTCTGCAGTCATCTCAGATCTCTGGAGATAGGATGGGTTTATCTTGCTCTTAGCTGGTGCTTGCAGGAGCTAGCTGAGATCCAGCTTGATACTCATCCAGTTTTGGGGACACTGATGGAAAATGAGTGGCCCCATATGAGAAGAAAAGAGTGGAATTGATTTTGCCTCTCAGCCAATGATGCCAGATATGTCCTGTGACTGTCAGCTGAGAACATATAGCTTCTTCTTCGTAGTGGAAAAAAAGGATGAGGTGTGATCCACCTGCCTCCCAGCTAGTACTTTAATGGAACCCTTGTAAGCACCAGCTGAGTGTACTTTGTTTTGCTTCCTCATCGGAAACAACTTGAAGGGTCATCAACAACCACCTTTCCAGCTGAAGAGGGGATGTGGTGGGAGCAAAGCAAAGTGTTTTTGTTGGCACTCCCTGAACACTACTCCCCCATTCTGCACATGGGGCACTACAGCATACTAGAGCCTGGTTTCATAAAGATGCATCGGGTAGCAAAACTACCCAGCATTTCTGCTGGGAATCATATGACATCAGAGGGCATGGCCATACCCCTAGTGTCAGTTGACCCATAGATTGCTTGTGGTAGAATCCAATCCCATTCTCCAATCCTGAGACAAAATGTCATGGGCCAAGGGTAAAAGTATGGTCATAATGATTTGGGATGCTCAGAGTGGAGATCATCTAAAGTCAGAGGAAAAAGCAGCCTTTGAAAGCTTCTTTAAGGAGTAGTCTATAAGCCATCTGCAAGAAACAGGTTTGAGAAGTAGCTATTCACTGTTATTCCATGCAAGTATATTACTGCAGGTCACTCAGTAGCTCCTGTTCTTTATTGAATCAGTCTTAATCTTATATGGAGGTGCACAGGGTTGAAGGGGTCGAGTGTGGGATTAAAGGAGGGATTTTTGACCTTTGCAATAGAGAGGGGGAAAGTATTTTCTTGCACAGAAAGTCAATTTGGGGTGGATGTCCTAGGCTGTTTAGAATGAGTCACCTCTTTCTGCAGAGTATGGCCCCATACAGACTGGCCAAAATAAAGCTGCTTCAGGTCACTTTTGATGTAAGCTGTTTAAATGATGCATGCATCCTAAGAGTCCGGAAGCTGCACTAAAGCCATGATCCAGTGAGTGCAGCTTTGGTGCAGCTTCTGGACTCTTAGGACACACGCATCATTTAAACAGCATACCTCCAAAGTGACCCGAAGCAGCTTTATTTTGGCCTGTCTGTATGGGGCCAATGTGAGTCTATTCAACCTGCATGAAAGCAGTTGTACGTACTCAAAATGTATTGTTTTTTCTTTCCCCATGCAGCCAGCTGTTTGCTACCAGGCCATCACAAAGAAGCTGAAGGTGTGTGAAGAGGTACAGCAGACTTTGCTTTTGCCTGGCCTTTGTTGGTGTCTCAAGATTACTGCCTGTTTCTCTAATGTAAAATTATCTCTTGTGGGTGTGTTTTTTCTCTCCTAGGAAACCGGGTCCACATCCATTCAGGCAGCAGACAGCACAGCTATAAATGGCAGCATCACTCCTACAGACAAGAAGTAAGAGTCTGTTTGTTGAACTTTTTCCTTTCCTGTATTGTTTTTTTCCCTATGGCTGTCTTTTGACCGTGAGACTGCTGAGGTTTTCAAAATTGGACTGAGTCTCTTAAGCATGCTGATAGCCATGGAGGGGATTTTTGTTCCTATAGTTAAAAAAAAGATACCTTTTCTAAGCTTTGAATGGCACCCAGTGACACAGTCATGGTTAATGGCAATAAGCCATTTTGTCCACTGATCTCTCACTTTGTGGTGAATCTAAGAGTGTATCCACACAGCACAGCATTTTGATAGCATTTTAACTGCCATGATGCTATCTTGGATTTTGTACTTTAGTGAAGTGCCAGAGTGTTCTGATAGACCAGGCTGAACACCTCACCAAACTACAAATCTCAGGATTCTGTAGGATAGAGTTGTGGCAGTTAAAATGCTTATCAGATTGGTTTAATTCTGCAATGTGAATCCACTTGTACAATTCAAGGTGTACATATACATAATGCCCTAATAACGTGGCTTTGAGGCACCCATCTTCCCGATTTAATTATTGAATCAGAAAGTGTAAAGTTTAAACTAAAAAGCCTGCTCTGTGATTTTGTGCTAGTCACTTTCTTCTAGCCTAACTCATTTCACAGGGTGGTTGTGTGGCTAAAATAGGAATACCACCCCCTATACATGCCCTTTGAGCACATTTGGGGAAGGTCAGAATACAACTGCGATCGTTTAAAAGTAACACAAAGCCTCCTGGGCATTTAAGGGAGTTTCCCTTCTGGATTGTTGAATGGTTTTTGAAATGTGAAAGTGTCTGTCACAACACAGTGTTATGGTAAGAATCTTTTGGGCGTTGCCTCTGCTGTATGTTTGCCCAACCAAAATTTCAGTGCTCTTCATGTGACAAGGTCTGTTTAACCACTAACTCCAAACCACCAGAAGGAGGAGGGGGAAGAGATGGAGCACTTGTACCTTCCAGAAGCAGCCTTTTGTGACATTTGGGCCTTCTGGCGCTTCCTGCGCTTCCGCTGTCCTTTCTAGAGTGACAGGAGCCACAGTTGCACTTCCTGCCTTGCCCTCGGAAGCGATTTCCCTCCTACTCTGATGCAGAGAAGGCTGCAGCCTGTTTGGTAGTGTAGCCTTCTGAGGATGGCAGTTTTTCAGGCTTGCTGAAAGGAAATTAAAATAACTATGAAGGCATTCAGGTAAATTCTTCCCCATGGTAACTCATAAGCTGACAAGTGCAACCGGGATGAATCCAGGCTGTGATGCCATTATAACTGTGGCCTGCCACAGTTCTTTCATGTTGGTTTACTTAAGCTTTGCAAGTGCAGCCAGCTGTGAGCCGAAAGAGCTGACATACAGGAAGCTAAAATGCTTAAGAATGTGCTTTGTTAGGATGAACTCAAAGAAGTCCCTGATAGCTTGGTCTTTGTTTCTGTCAGGGATCCACAAGCCTTGTAGCTGTTGTTACATTTTACTAGTAATTGAGTGCAGACTCTTAACCACAACTGTGTGTGCCCCACTCCCTTTGGTATTAGTTTAGATAAGGAATTATGCCCTTTAGCTGTGGTTTTCCTTGTCTCTAAACCCAGAAAGGCTACCAGTGTATGAATAGAAACAAGTGCCTTAGTCCCTTGTTTAGGATCCAAAAAAGCAATGTCCAGATGTTCCACTGAGAGAAGTCATACCCCCTCAGTCAGTCTTTGGATGCTCATAGTTAGTTTAATGTGATTGTTGCTGGCTGCAGAAGCTGTTGTGGAATCTGAGATAGAAATAGTAGTAGATGTGTCTCAGAAGAAACATTAGTGGAGGAATAGAATTCAGCAAAATCACTACAGGATTCTGGGATATATTATTTTCACATGCAGGCATTTCGTGCAGGACTATGACTGTAACCAACACACACTGGCTGGCATTCTGTTAGTCACATACGCATGTGTAAGTTGCATGATCTATGTTATGTGAATTGTTCACCTTAGTACAACAGATACATTCTGCTGACAGTAGTAGAAGCAGAGTTGTTCATACAGCAATGTTGCATATTGTAGTTGTACATTGGTGATGCCACCCAGTCATTGACATGTCTTGTGCAATGTTGGTATTCTGCATGGCAGTTGTGTAGGGCTGGTGTGGTAGATCTCAGCTTGCAGATAATTTGTGCTGTGCTGAGAAGATACTGGATTTCAGCCACTGTGTCTTCATAATGCACAGGAGCAGGATTTCTATAGTATGTTCATAACAATCTTGTCTTTTGTAAGAGATTTGTTTTAAAAAAAATCAGTGCCTGTAAGCTTTTGTTATTGCACTGCTAGATCCTCAAAATAGTTTCTTCCAAATTACCTCATTTTATCCTCACAGCAGCCTGGTAAGGTAAATAGTCTGAGAGAGGGAGGTATCCATAGGTTTGGACTGGCTTCAAATTGTGAGCTTTCATGTGCAAACCCAAGACATTTTCTACTGTACTGTACTATTTGTGCACTGCCTATGACAACTTGTCTGTAATATGGGTCTCCTTATAATTGTTCTTCAAGGAGAAGGATCCCATACCTTTGTAAGCAGAAAGACTTGCCTCAGGTTGCCTGCTTGTATGTGTTACTTGAGTGATATTTTATACTCTATTTGAACCTATACTTTGTATTGTTCCCTTGAGAAGATTAGCTCTCTTGTACTAAAACCCTCCATTTCTGCAAACACAGCATCCCATTGCTCACCTGCGTCATTATACATCTTTTGCATGAAGCTGGAACCTTGGGAAGGAGGGAGGAGCTCCTGCCATGAAGAAATGCCAGCCATCCTTACCCTCATGTGCCCTTCCTACACAGACTTCCAATAACAACATTTTCCTCTCCCACCTAGGATAGGGTTCCTTGGTCTTGGCCTGATGGGAAGTGGCATCGTGTCCAACTTACTAAAAATGGGTCATACTGTTACAGTCTGGAACCGGACTGCTGAAAAGGTGAGTTTCTCCTCTAGAAAAGGTGAGTTGATGTCAAACAGTACCAGAGCTACTTGGAACTGGAGCAGGCAGACAAGGTTCTTGGTTCTTTTTAAATAACAACAACAACAACAACAACAACAATTATTATTATTATTATTATTATTATTATTATTATTATTATTATTATTATTGTTTAAAGCCCAGGTCCTCCAATTGGTGCCAGATGCAAAATGCTCAAGATGTCTTTATTTCAGTTACTATAGCAAGGAGGATTCGAATAGGTCAGTTGCTATTGCTAGTGTTCAACAAATAGGAACAGGAGACATTTGTCAGACTTCTGTAAATTGCTGAGATCTCCTACAAGTTGAATCTCTCTTGTCAGGAATTCTGAAATCCGAAATATTCCCAAAACCAAAACGTTTTTCATCAGTGGCTGAAATAGTGATATATTTGATTTCTGATGGTTTAGTGCACAAAATTATTTTAAAATAATGTATAAAATTGCCTTCAGGCTATGTGTATAAGGTGTATATGAAACAAATTTTGTGTTTAGACTTGGGTCCCATCTCATTAGGTACAAAATAAATTTAAAAACCTGAAATCCCAATCACCTCTGGTCCCAAGCATCTCAATTAAAAGACACTCAAGTCTATAATACAGTGTGCCCTTCTTTTACGCGGGGGTTCCGTTCCGGGAAACCCCCCCCCCCAGTGTAAAAGAAAAGGCGCGTATGCCCTTACTTGTAATGGGCTCATGTTTGCAGCGGCATGAGACAGTGGTGGTGTGCATGCCATTGTTTCTTCTGGTGCACGTTGCCGCTTCTTCCACTGCTGCTTTCAGTGTATGCTGAAAGCAGCGTATAATATGCATGTACATCCCAATCTACTTTCTAGCCACTCCTGACCTAGGCAGAGCTTGGATTTCAGAGACTTGGTCATAATACTTTGATAACTTTTGAGTTGTTGACCTCAGATCAAGAGAACATCCCAAACTCTGGCTTCCTTGTTTAGGGAAATGTGAGATAAGAGGAACCAGTTAGCCAAAACCTTAGCTGTTCTACCAGTCACATTCAAAATAACTGTTTGAGATATGCATGCATTTTGAGCTCTCTTACTGCTTTGGCTGTACCAGGTTAATTTATCGTACCAGACTATAGTAGCTATGGTAACATTTTTACTTCCCTCTGCTTCATCTTTTTGTTCCAAATATGTGCTATTCTTGTGGCTGATAACAGAAGCTCTGCCTTCTGAGCACTACTAGAACAGCTGTGATCTCATTAGTTCAGTACCAATTTTTTGGCAAATAATGAATATCCCACAGATTTTCATGTGTGGTGTGGTGTGGGAGAGGATATCCATCTCCTATCCTTAAAGTTCTGCTGAGCTCTGAGGAGATTTGATTACAAGGGCTGGGCAAGGCATGGGTTGAAATAGATTGCATTCTGTTAAGATATCCATGCTTCACAGCTTGGTATCAGTGCCACCACTTTGCCAGTCAAGACTGTTGTGATGGTGAATTGGTCTCATTGTTCACAGGAGAATGACAGAAGCTAGTGTCAAGAACCGTGTCCTGTAGCCACCCTACCAGAAGGAAGCAGGTTGTTTTCTTCCAACGTTAGTAAGATAAGAGTTAACCTCTAACATTCTGAATTTCAGCTCTGACCTGGAGCTGCTGCTGGCCATGACTGCAGTTAGATGGTCAAGGGGTCCATGGGCTTAACAAGCTTTTGCGGAACCATAGAGAAAGGAACACAGTGGCTTGAAAGCCACTAGTCAGAGGAACATGGTGATCTCTACAGAGAAGATACAATCTTTGGATTAATGTGACATACATTCATCCCAAAAAACAAAGCTCTGTTTCAAAATATATCTGGTAGAGCAAAGACCTGAGTAAGCCTGCTTTGTTCAGTGGTTTCCATTTCTCACATTTGGGTCTGTGACTTTTGCAGTGTGATTTGTTCATCCAGGAGGGGGCAAGGTTAGGAAGAACCCCCGCTGAAGTCGTCTCGACCTGTGACATCACTTTCGCCTGCGTATCTGACCCAAAGGCAGCCAAGGATGTAAGGATTATCTCTTTTCTCGGCCCTGCAGCCTCTGTGTACTTTTTCTTTTTCACAGCTGACTTGTCCTGTGCTACCCAAAACTCTTCTATCTAAACCTTGGTTCCAGATGAATGATCCTTCTAAAGATCCCAGATGATTAGCTTTGTGACTCTTTCATGATAGGCTGTGAAGGTACAGAAATTAAATTCCTGCTTTTAAACAGGAAAGCATCCTAGCAGAGCAAATCATTGTAGAATATAAGGGTTGTCCGTTAGCATCTTGACTTTAGAATGTTTATATTGTAGACCTAAGGTTTTTTTTCTATATTCTTGCCATTATTTATTGAATGCTTTTTTTTTCTAATAAAAAGTAGTAACAAAATGAAAGAGAACAGGATGTGAAAGTGGTGGACGTTATAAGTGTCATATGCCCAGTTTTCTTTGGGAACATGAAGGGGGAAGTTGGTTTGGGTCAGGCCCCGTTGTGATGCTATGAGAAAAGCTGAATTGAAACACCAAGCCACCATATTGGAGGCATCCTCCATTCTCTGTCCCTGGGAGGAGTGAGGGACCATGCAGCATACTTAGGCTTGGTCTTTCTTTCAGCAGATAAATACTTCTCCCTTGGCGAGATAATATGCTAGGATTCCTTCATAGCAGTAACTAAGGGATGTGGAAGGGAGGGGAAGCATATATGTTATCCAGGAACCCTGCTCTCACTGGGAAAAGTGTGCGGTGTGACTTGGGAGAAATATTACCTGAGTTAGGAGGAGGCCAGAATACATCTCTGGGGCACCATTGGATTGAGATATATAGCCCTGTGTGCAGTGTGTTGTCTCAGTTTGTGTGGCAGTTTCCTAAGGCTGAGGTTTAACATGCTTTACATAAATTTATTTTTTATTTTACTTCACAACAGTAAATGCTGTGCAAGATCCTTATTCTTATTTTACAGTTGAGAAACAGAGGATGAGACCATCAGGAGATGGAGCTTAAATCTTGGTCTCATGACTAAGTGCAAACTTTTGAGTTCTCCCAGTATTTCTTCAGCACATTAGAAGTAAACTGAAGCAGCCAGAGGAGAAAAGCTAATTGATTATGAAGCCAGAGTCTGCATTTAGTTACTCTTTTAAGATAGACTGTAGGAGGAGGTAGTAGACATTCAGATTAAGCTCTGCTAGCTGTTACATTGGTTTTAATTTGTGCTCAGGGTTGTCCAGCTGTTTTAGGATCTCTCCATCTTTGTGTGAAGCACACCAGTCCTACAAGGTTTTTATAGCTTTAATGGCTGCAGGAGTAGATATATTAGTTTGTGATAAATTCAGAACTAGGGAAGAAAGGAAGGGTGGAAGAATGGGGTTTTAAATCTAGAGTTGTAAGCAAAAAAGACAATATTTCAAGGCTGTTCAGTGCTTTGTAAATTCTCAAGACATTTGGCAGCAATGGTGAAAGCATAGACACAACTGGGTGTGATTTTTTAAAATAGGTGTTTAGGCTTCAGAGTCCTCCCCATTTATTTATTATTTATTTTATTTTATTTTCATCCTGCCGTTCTTCCAAAAAGGGACCCAAGGCAGGACCCATAACTTGAGCAAGACGAGTGCATAATCCAAAATCAAGTGTATGCGGTAGCTTAAGTAAATTATATCCGGCTCAAATCAATTCCATAGAGAAAATAGAAAGCTGTCTTTATACCAGGTCATGCTATTTGTTCATCTAGCCTACTGTTGTCTGTTGTAACTGGCAACTTGTCTCTGGTAAGAAGCCTTTGCCATCATCCCCTATCTGATCCCATTTGTTTCCTTGTTTATTTTTAGATAGATTCTCTATCCACAGTAGCTTCCCCATTTAACAGTCTGGTAGCATAAGTGCTTGTCAGTCAGAACTCTCTGGTGTTAACATAATGAACAAACTCTTTCTCTGCAACTAGTATGTGTAAAACATCCTTAAAGTTATCCACTAACACAGGGATGGCAACTCAGCAGCTACATGCAAACCCTGAATCTGTTTGCAGCCCACCAGGCAAAATGCAGCAATTTGATTTAAAAGCAACATATATAGTAAGTATGGACTTTGTTTCAAAATTAGTTGGAATTCATAGGAGCAAAGCTATCAACGTAGAAACAAGGTACACACTACCATATGTCTTGTTTTAAAGCTAAACTGTAGCTTTTGTACCCGATTTCCCATTAACAAGGATTTCAGTTCCTGGTGGGATTGGAGCAGACCAGTGTGGTCCCTAGCCATGGAAGTGGGTCACTCCAGCACTTCAAATATTGAACAGCTCTGTTCTCTGTATAGTTAATGCTGATGATACATAGCAGTTGGATATTTTAGTGAGAAGATGTCAGTGGAAGCTGCTTTGGCATTGGGAAGGGTAACTTGTCTTTGCAGACACCCTATTGCTTTGCCGCTCTTCTGTTCCCACAGCTGGTGCTTGGTCCTAGTGGGGTGCTCCAGGGTATACGTCCAGGGAAGTGCTACGTGGACATGTCAACTGTTGATGCAGACACCGTTACAGAACTGGCCCAGGTAACCACCATGGACTGGATGGCGTCAAAATGCTGGAGTAGGCCAGGCAGCACTTGTCAATGGTGCTGGGTATGGCCATGTTCTTGGATGTTGTTCTGCTATCCCCAAGATGTTTCCCATCCATGCATTAGCAGTTAAGGCTCAAATCCAGTTAAATCAGTTCCATTAAATGAATAGACCTTATGTAAGTGCTGACTTAACAAATTTCCGTTCATATAGTTGGGACTAACAATTGGACTTAGGCCATGCAGTGTTTTTAAATCCTGTTAGTTCAAAGCATCTTGAGCAGTGGCTGGTGGGAGTTCATCAATGTTTCTGTACAGTAATAAGTTTTTATCTCAAGATGATAATGTGATACAGCTTTTAAAAAGAAAATCTTTGTTGATAACAACTTCTGTGTGTGAATGAGCAGGACATTTCTCCTCTTGTTTCTTTTAGGTGATTGTATCCAGAGGTGGTCGCTTTCTGGAGGCACCAGTTTCAGGGAACCAACAGTTGTCTAATGATGGGATGTTGGTGATACTAGCGGCTGGAGACAGAGGTTTATACGAAGACTGCAGTAGTTGTTTCCAAGCAATGGGAAAGACCTCTTTTTTTCTAGGTAAAACACCCACTTCTGTTCTGAAAAGAACTATAATAGTGTGATCATAGGCAGAGGTAGTCTACATCCACTGATGCCTACCCAGAATAGGCTTAAGCAGTAAGTATTCTCATATTAAATAAATCTCCACATTTTAAAAAATTTGGAATACTGAAAGAAATCAGCATACTGTTTTTGGACCAAAACATCTGAACTAGGTTCCAGGGCCCAAAATATATCACAGATACAGTCTAGAGTAAAAAGGATTTGAGAAGCAGACAGTCACACATCTCAAGCAAGATGGGGAACATACAAATCCATGGATGCTATGTTTCTGGTTCTGGGATATATGTTCTGGAATGATCTAAAACTATTGTGGGAGAGAGATCCGGCTAGTTTTCCACAATTTTATTTCACTGCCCTCTTGGGATCGTGTTCTCATCTACTAAAAATCTCTGCCAGATGAATAGTGAGGTTTAATGATCTTTAATGCAAATGTTGACAATGTTGCATGCTTAATTGGGCAGCGTGACACTGTTCGCTGCATTGTTGATGAATTCTCCTGATACTCTTAACTACAGACCCTGCTAGTTTGGGATGATGGTAGTATAATCCTATACGTTTAGAAGATGCTAGATGGGGGTAGATAGCTGTAGTTGCTTAGAACCAGTAAGGTACTACAATTCAGAAGAGAATGATGAAGAAACTACAGACATTTTGTAAGTATTTGGGATAAGGGCTTGAAAGGGGGATTTCAAGGGATGTGCCCCTCTACTAACAGAATGAATAGTAAATGCTATTTGACATAAGGTGTATGTCCTTACTTTATTATTTCATTGGGCTGGCCAACAGTGTGTGTGTTTTCTTCCAGGGGAAGTGGGCAATGCTGCCAAGATGATGCTCATCGTCAACATGGTCCAAGGAAGCTTCATGGCCACAATAGCAGAAGGACTGACTCTGGCTCAAGTGACTGGTCAGTCACAGCAGACCCTTCTGGATATCCTCAATCAGGGGCAGCTTGCCAGCATCTTCCTGGACCAGAAGTGCCAAAGTAAAGCTCTTTTCCCCCCTAATTCTCCTTTGATACAAAGAGGCATTAAGTCTTTAAATGTCAAATATTTAAAGGGGTGGGAGAAGAGGTGGAATAGATATTGCCTCTGAA
>NC_056529.1:31578763-31607873 GCF_019175285.1 Sceloporus undulatus
GTTTCATGAAGCCACACTTTCTTTTCTAGTGTATGGTGAATTTGTTGCAATGCGAGATATCCAGCTCTTCTATAGCCATACAAAGGATATTATTTGTGGGGCTATACTGGCTGTACATACCGTATATACTCGACTATAAGTCAATCTCGTGT
Source organism: Sceloporus undulatus (assembly GCF_019175285.1). NCBI lineage: Eukaryota > Metazoa > Chordata > Lepidosauria > Squamata > Phrynosomatidae > Sceloporus > Sceloporus undulatus. Next base: position 31,578,916 of record NC_056529.1, read on the forward strand.
ACAAGTCTAGAGCAGGTTTTGGGGCCATAATTATGGATTTTGATATGACCCGTGGATAAGTCAAGGGTTAAACTTAGGGACATGTAATGGCAGATGTAAAGGACGAAGTAAAGGAAAACAATGCCAAAGAACTGACAACATTCCAGCAGGGATAACTATTTGTGCTGGGTGGATGAGAGAAGAGAAGGGGGACAATGCTTCCAGAGCATATGCGCAAGAGACTTAAAATACAGTACTTACATTGACTCATGAATAAATCGACTCAGGTTTTTTTTTATTTGAGTCAATTTTAATTTCTAGACTTATACATGAGTATATACAGTACTTATTAATTGGGCAGTCTCTGGAGCTAGGCCTTTAAATGCTAGAACTCCATGGAGGGACAGGGTGGCATCACAGCTCAGTTGTAAAACATGTGCTGCATTCAGAAGGTCCTCAAATTTGAAGTACCTTGGATTTTCTATCTTCTTTTCTAGATATCTTGCAAGGAAATTTTAAACCAGACTTCTACCTGAAATACATCCAGAAAGATCTCAGATTAGCCATTGCACTAGGTGATTCTGTTAACCATCCAACTCCCATGGCAGCTGCAGCCAATGAGGTATGTCTTGTCTAAGCTCATTTCTGTTTTTGAGACTACCTTTCCAGGTGTTTTATATCCAGCCTCTGTTGAAAAATCTCCAAAGACGGTGACTCCACTATCAGGAACTTCCTCCTTATGTTTAGGTGGAATCTCTTTCCCTGTAGCTTGTATCCATTGTAGCTTGCATCTACAGATGGCAAGTCTGCCAATACAGTAGGCTCACTGTACCTTTGTTTCTGCTAACTGCAACACACGCTACCAGTTCAGAGCATTTCCCTTCACCATGGCACTAGCACCTAGGGCATTTACAGAATTTACGATAGGATCTGTAGCAGCATTGAGACTACAGGGAATACATATACATACATTGCATCACAGTGACTCATTCACTTTGAAGCCCTCATGGATGTATGAGAAGGGACATATTTCCCCTTCTCCAGACAAAATGCAGAATATTAGTATTTTAATGGAAAGTTTTAGGTGTTTTACATGGCATAGCTATAGTACAATACTCTTGGGGCTGATACCAGCAGGCTTAGGCCTGTTACAGACTGCCAAAATAAAGCTGCTTTGGATCTCTTTGGAGGTATACTGTTTAAACAATGCATGTGTCCTACGAGTCCAGAGGTTGCGCCAAAGCCACACTCCATTCCTAAGCACTGGAGTGCAGCTTTGCTGCAGCTTCTGGATTCTTAGGATGCATGCATCATTTAAACAGCATACCTCCAAAGAGACCTGAAGCAGCTGTAACAGGCCTTAGTTTGCATAGTTAGCTATACACAGATCCTGCCTGGGGGGCACCCATTAAAACACATAGCTATGCCTGAAGGAAGGGTTTTTAGATGTTACTGAGGGTGTTTTATATTCTGCTGGGAAACTGCTAAATATTAGAATAATACTGTTCCTTTCTGATGTGACTAATCTCTTACCGTCTTCTCTCTCTCCCTCAGGTCTACAAACGGGCAAAAGCATTGGACCAATCTGACAATGATATGTCTGCTGTGTACAGGGCCTACATCCACTAGGCATCCCATTCTTATTGTTAATACTATGATTATTGATGATGATGAATACTGGGTTTTAACTCTGGACCAGTCCATCTCTGTCTGTCTGTCTTTCTCTTCCACCCCCCACCCCTACCACTCCTTTTCTTTTTTTAATACAAAAACTCTGAGATCTGCCGCCTGGGCAGTTGTTTCAGCCAAGAGGGCAGTCGCTGCAGCAAACCTTCCTGTGCCAGCAATAGAAAAGGTTGGACCCTTAACCATCTTGACAACAAGTCTGTGTCACCCGTTGAGAGTCATGGAAAGAAATTGGTGGCAGGCGACTCTTGCCAGAAAAACTGCTGCTTGGCCTTATACTGGTTCTTGTTTATATGAGTGTCCCCAAAGTTTTCTTTTAATTGTTTTCTAACTGCTGTTTCACTTTTTTTGCGGTGGGTAATGTATACGTTGGCCTCTCTTGTGCATTAGGGACAGTTGAAAGATTAGAGGATGTCCTACCTACCTGTAAACTTTTATGGCTATAGACTTGGATTGGGATCGTAACCTGGCTCCTGAGGGCTTTTCCTGAGAGGAAACGGTGATGGCATTAATATCAGTACAGGGTTGATGGGTGTGTTCTTCACTTCATCAACTCATTGCTACTGTGTTTTAGAATAAAAACTGACTCCATCCACCCATCCATGCCATTGCCCATAGAAAGAACAAAGTAGCATGTATATTTTTAAGGTGTATGGTGTTTTCCTTGGGTTTTACATCAAGCTGGCATGCCCACCAGATACACACCTGTTGTTCTGTGCTTGTCAGGGTTTGCAGACTTGGGTTCTTCCAGTGTTGCTTAGATTAGCTATAGGGGAAGAAATAGAAAATGAAAGAGCTTAGCTTTCAGAAGCCTCAAACTAAAACCTCAGAATGTTTTGGTCACGTAAAGTGGAGGAGAAGTACCTATTTCACAGCATTGAGGGTAGCATTCACCAGCAAACTCTTTCTGTGAGTGTTTGAATGGCGAATTTGTCAATTTCCCCAAAAGCAGATAAATAAGAGATACCTGTGTTTCATACTGCATAAAGTATGAGAAATGGCTCCAACTGGTGATACCTTTACAATACTCATCCCATAGTAATTGAAGCAAAATCCTCAAGAGTTCCTTTTGAACAACTTTGTGATTGCTCCATAAAAGCAAGCTTTTTGAACCCAATAGATCTTGATAACATACTTGGCTAACAAAACAACCGGTGGCACACTGAGCAATGTCACCTTTCCCCCGTTGGCCCTTTAATTTTTAAAATGGATTGTGAAGGTATGAAGAGGTAGTGGGGTACAAACAGCAAAGAAGGTGCATACCTGCAACATTACAAAGATTTTTGAAATCCTGATGCTTCTGCTTTTAGAGCTCAAATCAGTATTACTCTTTGAGAGACTCCTGTATTCACCCCAAGAAAGTCTGTGTGATGTGCGATTGGGAAGATGAGACACCCTCCCAGTTTGTGAGTTGGATTTCACACTTGAGGAGGCGGCTACATACATAGAACTGGCCTGTACAATCTTGATTTTGTGGCACACACATTTCTTAGATCAGATCTACAAACGTTGGGCTCTGTGTGTTTAGGCCCTGGTGGGAAATTTAACCTTCAGCAGACGAGATGAGCAATGAGGGTGCGCTGGGCGTATTCAGAATACAAGCAGAAGACTTGGTGTTTGTTTTGTGTTTGAAACTCCAGGAATGGGATAATCCATTTTGTGTCCTAGTTCTGTTAGGAACACATGTTTTTCAGGTGTTTTGCTTTCTGGGATATGGATAATCCTCATGGAAAAGAAACAAACCAGTTTAGCCTAGGTACCTTAGGATAACACTGCTTTGTCTGGTCCAACCAGATAACACCCAGATGCTTAGGACTACAAAACTTATTATTCCCACCTAGTGAAGTGAAGGGAGTTGTAGCCAGTGACAGCTTGTAGAAGGCTGCTCTTACTGCCTCAAATAGCCATTATAGTTGTTGTTTTCTACATTCAGATTCATCGTTATTGAAAACCAACAGTTGTAATTGTATTGACCTGTACTTCCAGTTGGATCTTGCAAGGACTGCTAGGGTGTCTCAGGTACAGCAAGTGTGTCTGGGGGCATTAGAGGTAACTTCAGCCCTTTGTCCAGGCGTTTAATATTTGCTAAGGCTCGAAACATGTCCGGAGTTTGCTAAAGGAACAATTTCTTAATTTATGAAAACTGCACCGAGATAACTATTTGCCTTCAAGCAAAAAACCCGAAACTGGGCTGGGAATGGAGGTAATAAGAGAACAGTAACGTCTTCCAATAAAGGCCTATATTGTGGATTGTTTGGCAACGGGGGAAAAGATCTGCTAAAGAGTGTGTTCCTTGCTGTAGGGCTGCAGTTATCGAAACATCAAGGAAGAGTAAGGGCATGCTGAGATAGAAACCAAGGCTGTGGCAAGTACTGGACTATCTCAGATGCCGTTTTGAGATAGCCTTGTTTTCCTTGTTGGTAGCGAAACAGTAAGAGTGTGTAGTGCCTTAAAATTTTATTATGGCATAAGCTCTCGTGGTTCAGAATAGGGCTCTGCCCTCATAGGTTTTATACCACAATATATCTTAGTTTTTAAGGATGCCCAGGATTCCTCATTCAACACTATGGAGTCTCTTTCTCTCAGCTCCAGGAGCCACTTTCCCTTCAAAATCTTTGTACAGATCTCTTCAAATCCCAGTCGGCGTTGGTGCAGGAGGGGAAGCATGGATTGCAGGAGAATATAATGGAACTGGCTTTAGTCTTTGTTGTCTTAATATTGTTGAGAAGACTGTAAAGTTCCTTTTTAACGGGGATTTCTGTTTTAGCGATTGCTTTTTTTTTTGTTCCCTCCTTTTTAAAGAGAATAAAAAAACATGTGACACTTGTGGAAAGCTTGTAAGAAAAAAAAAAAACAGTTTTCTTTCAAACCCTTCTCCTTCGATGACCGATCTATAGGTAATTAAGGTTGTGAATTTTTATTTTGCCTTGTTTTTAATTAACGTTTGTCATTCAGAATAGGACGTGTGGTGATGATTAAATGGCAAAAACAGAAGAAATGATTCTTTTTTTTCCTTGTGCAATTAACAAAGCTACTGGCAAAAGAAATAAAACCTTTCTTGGTAACACAACGTTACTTGTGCGTTCCTAAAACCTCTCACGTTATTTCTTGTACTGTTAACACCAGAGGCATGCTTTGCATGGTTTGCCATTTCCTAGTAGCCACGTTTTATCAATCGTCTCCTGTTTCTTTCCTCCGTTGTAAAATTCATTTCGAGATGCGAGTACCGGCTCACATCTCAAAACTCGGTACTCATAGGCCCCATACAGACAGGCCAAAATAAAGCTGCTTCCAGTCATGTTGGAGGTAGGCTGTTTAAGAGTCCAGAAGCTGCTCCAAAGCTGCGCTCCGGTCCTTAGGACTGGATCATGGCTTTGGCGCAGCTTCCAGACTCTTAGTACATATGTATAATTAAAACAGCATACCTCCAAAGTGACCCAAAGCAGCTTTATTTTGGCCTGTCTGTTCCAAGGGATCTTTATGTGGATCTTTACTCTTACATTAAGATGACTTTTGGAATTACTTCCAGTTTGCTGCTCTTCGCAGACAGTTTGTTGAGTTACTTAACTATGTTTGAGCAATGATCATTAGATCAATACAACATCGTTGCCAATACACCCATTTAGTGTAATTTCTTATTGTTGCGTGACTTCAAGTGGTTTCCTATGTACGGCGACCCTAAGGCAAACCTATCCCGGTGTTTTCTTGGCAGGATTAGTCCAGAGGAGGTCTGCCTTTGCAAATAATTCACACGTTCATATACTGTACATGTATAAGTTTAGAAATTTTAGTTTAAAAATTGACCCCAAAAACCTGGGTCGACTTATCCAAGCATCAATATAAATACTTTAACTCTTACATATATAAAAAAGGAACCATGCCTTGGTAAAAGGTGAGAGCTTTAGTATCTTCTCAGAAACATTAACTCTCTACTATCTCATCCATCCAGCCTTTAGGGTGAGATGCCTGTCAAAATGTTTAAAGATCTTTAGCACCGTTTCACTTTGCTTCGTCCTTTCCATCCTTCGCTACATGTCCCTAAGTTTTACCCTCGACTTATCCAGGGGCCATATCAAAGTCCGTTAATTCTGGCCCCAAAACCTGCCCTCGACTTATACACAAGGTCGACTTATAGTCGAGCGAATGCGGTATATTAATACTTGTTAACATTTTATAAGGAAATAACATTGTTCAAATTAGAACAGTATTTAACTCAATGCATCATGTGAAGAGGAGGGACCAGGGATGCCAAGGTCCTGCCCTACTATTTGACAACTACTGGTTGTAGCAGAACCAGGGATCATAGTGCCAAAGGATCCAATATGTTTCTATTAGCAGAAAGACGCCATTTGCCCCCCCCCCCCCTCTCTGAGCTGCCTATGTGTGCAGCTGCCTATGTATGTTTCCAATGTATGGCAACCCTATGGCAAATCTACCCAGGGGTTTTCTTGGCAGGGTTTGTACCAGAAGTGGTTTGCCAGTGCCTTCCCCTGAAGCTGAGAGAGTGTGACTTGGCTTAGTGGGTTTTTAAACTGCTGAATGAGGAACCGAACCTTGGTCTCCAGAGTCTTTGTCCAACACTCAAACCCACTTATGCCAAGCTGGCTCTACATCTGTCTGTATCCTGGTTTCGGAAGCGGGATTCAAATCTGCTCCAGGTTGACATACTTCATTGTGCTGAAATAACCACAGCCATAGCTTGCTAAGGCTGCCAGGGATTGTAGAATCGCAGAGTTGGAAGGGACCCCAAGAAGGGCCCTGATCCAGTCCAGCTCCATTCTGCCATGCAGGAACTCTCAGTCAAAGCATCCCCATTGACAGATGGCCATCCAGCCTCTGTTTAAAGACCTCCAGGGAAGGAGACTCCACCACAGTCCAAAGCAGCATGTTCCACTGTCACTCAGGAAGTTCCTCCTAATGTTGAAATGGAGTCTCTTTTCCTGGAGCTTGCATCCATTGCTCTGGGTCCTATTATCTGGAGCAGCAGAAAACAAGCTTGCTCCCTCCTCAATATGACCTTCCTCTTAACCTTCTCCAGGGAAAACATCCCCAGCCAAGCCTTTCCTCATGAGCCAAGGCAGCAAGCAGTTCAAGCAGTGTCGGATTATTTCTGCGTTGTGGATGCAGCCCTAGTCTGCACAGCCATTGTGGCTCAATGCTAAGGGATCCTGGGAATTGTAGTATGGAGTGAGGCATTTAAGCCTTCTCTGAGAGAGAGAGAGAGCTCTGGTGCCACAATAAACTACAATTCCCTGGACCCACAGCACTGAGCCTTGACAAAGTGGTGCCAAGATGGATTGTTTCCTCAGCCTATGAGTGTTTAAAGGAGGACGGAGTGGGCGGGGCTTAAAAGGGCATTCAGCCAATGGCAGCGTCCGCGTCGTCGGGGGTTGGCCAATGAGGGACGAGGAAGGCGGAGGAGTGACAGCCTCAGCATAACACTGAGGGCTGTCCTGGTAAGGCCCTTGGGGATTGTTTCCTCAGCCTATGAGTGTTTAAAGGAGGACGGAGTGGGCGGGGCTTAACAGGGCATTCAGCCAATGGCAGCGTCCGCGTCGTCCGCGGCTAGCCAATGAGGGCGGAGGAGTGACAGCCTCAGCATAACACTCTCCTCAGGCAGCAGGGAGGCCGTTGGTCGTCTCCGAGAGGCGGCTATTCCTCCAGAGGCGATGAGGATGGCGGCGCTGGCGAGCGCGGCGGAGAGGGCTGTCCTGGTAAGGCCCCCTTGGGGACGCCGAGGCGACGGGGCTCGGCTGCTGCCCTCCTTCCGCTGAAGGGAAGCCCCGGGACGCTTCTGTGGAAAAAGGGGCGGGGCGGGGGTCGTTGTGTGACGTCACTACTGGGGCTCTTGGTGACGTCACCACAGTGGTGGGCTGCCAACGAGCATGCGCACTGCGCAGTGGTTTCCCCCTCCCTCCCTCTTTGGTGTGTGTTGTGTCTGTGTGTGAATATATATGTGTGTGTATATGTACATATTTGTGTGTGTATATGTATATATATTTGTGTATACTGTATATGTATGCATGTGTGTGTTTATATATATGTGTGTGTGTGTGTATGTCTGTGTGTATATATATATATCTGTATTTGTATGTCTGTATATGTATATATATTTTTGTGTGTATGTATGTATGCACATACACATACAAATATGTAGATATGTATGTATGTGTATGTATATATACATGTGTGTCTCTCTGTGTGTGTATATATGTGTATGTGTGTATTTGTATGTCTGTATACATATATATATATGTCTGAGTGTGTGTGTGTGTGTGTGTATATATATATATATATATATATATATATATTTGTATGTATAGGTATGTATACACCTACACACATATACAAATATATAGATATATATGTGTGTGTGTGTGTGTGTGTGTGTGTAGTTGTATGTCTATTTGTATATGTATATATATATTTGTGTGTGTGTGTGTGTGTGTGTGCCATTGCTGAACAGTTCTTACTATCAGGAGGTTCCTCCCAATGTTGAGCTGGAATCTCTTTTCCTGAAGCCTGCATCCATCCATTGTTATGGGTCCTGTTCTCTGGAGCAGCAGAAAACAAGCTTGCTCCCTCCTCAGTATGACCTCCCTTCAAGTATTTAAACAGGGCTCCCATATCACCTCTTAACCTTCTCTTCTGGCTAAACATCCTCAGCTCCCTAAGTCTCTCCTCCTAAGGCATAGTTTCCAGACGTTTTGTGTGTGTGTTTGACACAGGAGCATTAAATAAAAACAAGACTCTTGACACAGCTGTTATCTGGAGTGTTATCTGAAGTAGCCCATTCTGTCGTCCTTTTGTCTCTTTTTTCAACATCATTCGCTGTGTGTTGAAATCCCAGTTCAGGCTTCCCTTCCACCAAAGCAGTGGCTCCAATGTCCGATTTCTTACAAAAGGCTCTTCGTTCTGTGGCCCTCCAGGTATTTCCACCTTAACAAACAAAGGGTTTGTGATCACGCACAACCTCTGTGTCTTTATGTTCACCCATGTCCTGCTTCTGAACGGGGATGATCCATTTTAACCTTCACCGTCTTTGGATAGGCTTTTGACCTTTAACGTCTGGATAGAACGACCTACAAACAAGACAGCCGCTTTGTCCATGCCTATGTTTTGGCAACATGGTCAGCGTTAAGGCTTTCTCCACAAACACAGCCGCGTTCTTTGTAGGTGGAACTGCTGCGACAATTCAGAATGATTTGTAGATTAGCAAGGATGCCTGACTGACAGCAGCAACAAAATAAAACCCACACTGTTTGAATGGAGCATTTTGGGGGTCGTCAGGAGCGGATTATAGGAAAGCAAGAGCTTTGTTCAGTTTGGGCACAAATTCCTAGTCTGAATCAGAGATCATTATTTGTGTGACTGTTGTTGGAGCAGAGTATGTATGTATGTGGGCCACTGTGTAGCACCACATTGACTTCACTGTCACTGCTGTTGGAGTAAGATATATGTATTTATGGATGTATGTGGACCGCTGTGTAGCACCACACTGTTCTCGAAGCCCCATGCGTACTGCTTTGAGGCAACTGTTCAGATCAGGAGATTAGATGCTTTTGACCTACTAATACTAAACACAGTTCTGGTGATTTGGGAACCCTCAAACCCTGCAACGCTTACATCTCCCTCTCTTAATATTGCTGTTCATGAAGGCTCAAGTACTTGAATTTCAGCATTTTTGACTCATTGTGATGGAATCCATAAACTGTGTGGTTAATTTTCCTCTGTAAGGACCTGCGATTATAAGGTTAGGGTCTAAGACTGTCTCTAAAGCAATGGTGGGGACCCTTTCTCAACTGAATGGCTGCAATATTATGGGAAGCATGCACACAGCACAGCAAAAAGAAAAGCCTCCTTTGGTGTCAGTTGAAGCTTTTCAAAGCCCCATTGCAGAGGGAGAGAACTGATTTTTCAGGGTGTCTCAGCACTGAGTAGGAATTAGCTCTTTCCTCTTAATAAGCCTCTGCTCAAACACATGTTCAAAAACTCAGGCTGCATCCACACTGCAGAAATAATCCAGTTTGGCACCACTTTAAATGCCATGGCTCAGTGCTATGGAGTTCTGGAAACTGTAGTTTTGTGAGACATTTAGTCTTCCCTGTCAACAAGCTCTGGTGCCACAACAAACTACAGACCCCATTAATCCATGGGATGGAGCCATGGCACTGAAAGTGATTGAAACTGGATTATTTCTGCAGTGCGGATGCAGTCACAGTTTAACCTCCAAAGGAGGAGGGTGCGATCCCTTATCTCTGATTTCTGACCTGGGATAAGGGCAGCAGGGAAGCTGCAAGGCCAGATGATAACCTCTCATTGGAAAAGGTCTAGCCAGCAAACTGGTTCCCCATATCAGATCCAAGTCTTTTAGGCTATTGCTTGTCTTGTGGTCTTGCCTTGTCTTTTTATAGCCTCTTAAATGTTGTTGTTGTATGCCTCCAAGGTGTTTCTGGGTCTTCTTGGCAAGGTTTGTTCAGAGGAGACTTGTCATCATCATTACCATCATTTATCTAAAGATCTTTAAAATCCTAGCCTAAAAGTCCTAAGTTTTAGCACCTAAAATTTGTCTCATGGGTAATAAAAGAAGAGGCACAAAGGAGGTTTGTCATTGCCTTCCTCTGAGGCTGAGAGTGTGTGACTTGTCACTCAGTGGGTTTCTATGGCTGTGCTGGGAATCGAACCCTAGTCTTGATATCGCTAGGTTTTCTATTCATTCTAATCTCATTGGTCACTGATTCCTTTGTATGCTTCACTGAATTGCCTGAGCCGCCTTCGTACGTGAAACAACAACTGTGTTGTGTAAGCTTAACAATCTCTGTTGAAAGAGTAATGGGGGAGGTTTAGAAGATGTTTCTCCAGAGTGCTCTAGTTCTTTTTTAGCAAGCATTTCAATAGCAGAGACTCATCCCTATCCAGGAAAGACGATTCGCAGCACCTTCCGGCCAAAGCAGATTTTTCACTTGCACAAAATATTACAGGCCACTGATATGACATGATGTATGATGTAGGAAGCCTGTATCCAATACTGTATATACTCATATATCAGTCTAGAAATTGTAGTCCAAAAATTGACCCCATAAACTTGGGTCGACTTATTCATGGGTCGGTGTAAATACTGTACTTTAACTCCTATAAACTCCTTTGCTTCATCATTTAGGTCTTTTGTTGTATGCCCCTACGTTTTACCATTGACTTGTCCACGGGCCATATCAAAATCCATAATTTTGACCCCAAATCCTGCCCTCGACTTGTACATATAGTCGAGTATATATGGGATAAACATGTTTCAAACACAGGAATGGCACCATAAGGGATTTCGTTCATTGCTGGCAAGGATCTGTTGACCAAGGAACATCTGCAGCAAGCAGGCATCTGTAGTCAAAGTAGGAAGGCATAAGCGATTCCCATTCATCCCTGAAAAAGAATGTCCTCTCCAGCAATGTGGGGACAATTTAAGGGTTACTTTCTGCTTTGTGCCGTTCCCTTTAAAAGAAGAGCAGGGCAGACTTGTGGCAACAGATGCAAGTTAATTATTACAGCAGTGTTGGGAATGGCAGGCATCAAATGCTTCTGAGAACATTTGTTTGTGGTCATGCTTGCTAGAGAGGAAAATCCAAAGTGCCCTCCAGAAGAAGATTTGACTGTGTCTTGGTTGCCCTTTAGGGGCCTTTCAATGTCATGCTGCCTGGTTGGTGCCTCGCACTGCCTTTGCATTCAGCCCTGTTCAAACAAATGGATTTCCCCCACCAAGCATTCCTAGCATTGATGTTCCTCTTTGAACTGATATGATTCCATTATGCCAGTAGTTTGCCATTGGCATGGCTACCAGTCTGTTTCCGTGGATGTTTCAAAGGTTTGCTTTCAACCTTTAAAGCCCAAATGGTTTTGAGCCCGATGAATTGTCTTCTTTCATATTAATATATCTAGATACTGTATATATGAATTTATCCCTTCTCGAGGTGTCCAAATAAAACAAGATGGGTGACTGTTCTAAAGAGGGTTAAAACTCTGATCTTGAGATGGAGACCCGGTAAAGGCTTCATATTCACTGTACCCGATGCCCCTCAATCCTAAATATGTCCCCTGCTTACCATATTGGCCCATATTGCATGGCAGACCCACTGACTGTTAAGTCTTGGCCTCTTGCGTTGATCCCAACAGATTCAATGCAGGTCAATGTGATCCACCACCATAAAAACGTTGTCCACCCCAATGTAATGAATAAATACTCAGTAGCATCATATGAAACCTCTCACTGCATAATACTCTAGATACTGTTCATTAAAATATTTTAAAGAAAGTGGCGTATACAGTACATACTGATTCTTTGAAATTAAGGCATTTTTCTTTCCTGTCCACACAGCAAGAAGAATTCAAATGGCTCTTACGGGAGGAGGTTCACACTGTCCTTCGGCAACTACAAGATATCCTGAAGGTACAGTATTTACATGAAGTCCCACTTGCTTTCAACTGTGCTTTTTTCTGTCAGCAATCTTCAAATTACTAGCCATGCTAGCAACTACCCAGACCTCCATTTCCATTGCAAGTCAGTTTTGAACCTGCTATAGGCTCTGCTCTTTTATTCCCTTATCAAAGCTTGTGCTCATATGGCATAACCAGCTGTAGACTGAGTAGAGGTTTCAGCAGCAAGGAGCCAAGTTTCTGCCTCCCAGGCCAGCTTCATAGGATAGCCTGGAAAGGATTTAACTAAGGGCTGCTATCTAGGAACTGAAGATTTGTTTTCACACCATCAGTTTTAGGTGGAGCGGGAAGTTAGTGGAATAAACTTAAACTCCAGAAACAAGATGTTCTGATACATCTCATAAAAGCATTTATGGGCAACATTTTTTGACATGTTAGAACAAAAAAGAAACAGGAGTATTTTTGGACCCTGATGGCTGAATGTTGTCCACAGGCCCCACTCCCCCTATTTCTTTCTCCTGATTTAGATCAAATGCAGTAGTGATGCAAGTTGAGTGATTTAGACTTGTAGATTTATTTTTGCTGGAAGCAAAGTTATGCGTCCCTCAGTCTGTACCTAAATTTAAAAAAAACCCCTCTTTAGAACAACTTGTGCCTTTGCATTCATGTTTTTCTTTTTCTTCCTTACCTAGGAGGCTTCTCATCGGTTCACTTTGCCTGTGAGTGGCTCAGAGGGACCCATCAAACAGGAGAACTTTATTCTGGGTACTTCAAAGTAGGTAATGGGTTGTTGTTGTGCAGCGTGTGCAGTTGTTAACTCCTCATAGCCATGGTGAACCAGCCCTAGCCAAGCTCAGCTCATGAGAGAGAAGTTATATTTGCAGTCTTTAGTTGCAGTTGAACCCTTTTGCCCACTGTACTATGTTGCTTATGCATAAATGGGCTCTCAAATTGCATCCCAACAAATCTCTGTACAGGAGGATTTAAAAACCATTTAGCTTCTATTGGCGCAATTAAGTTTAGACGGAAGTATATGCTTGTGCTGATAAGATCTCTATTATTGTTGTCCTCCACTGTGGAATTTAAAACAAACCTATTCTCCTCCCCTTTGAATTCCTCTTCAATAACCACCTCTTGTGACATAAGGTCAGGTTCTTATTTTTAACAGTAGTAGCAGCATTTGCTCTCATTCTTGCATTTCAGCTTTTTCTGTCCTCCCCACCTTCTAGTGTTCTTTCTTTATAAAGTGTAAGGTGCCATAAGAATAATAAAGGGAGACCAGAGGAAAAGATTACAAGGATTTGATCTTTGAAAGGGCAGAGCTCATGAATTCCTTCCCTTCCACTGTTGTTTAAATAAAAAGTTTGGTTGCATGTTCTGTATCTTTGGCTAGTTGTATTGCCATGTCCCATATGTAGGACTTTAAAGAAAGCAGTGTGCATTTGAGATAAAGCTGTACAAAATGTCTTTCATAGCCTCATTTGGGGAAAGGAAAGTGGCCTTTTCTCTCACGGGAGTTGCTCAGAAACAAAGCTCACTGGTCTTATGGGGCCCTGAAATTAAAGCAGTGATGATAGATCAGATTTCTTCTATTTAATTTTATTTTGCTGAAACCACTGGTTCATGCCTTCCTTCTTCTCCTCAATTGGGAATTCACCTGCAATTTGACAGAGACTGGATCCTCCCCACTTCTGCTTCTTGACCTTAAAATTTCCCTAGTTCTTGTCCCAGACATAGTTTGCGATAGAAATGAGAGTCCTAAGAGAGAAGTTCTCCAGTACTTGGCATTTCTTTGAGACCAACATGCATATCATAATCAGATTCCCAACTACGCCCAGTTTATGTTCCTTTTCCTGTTATGGAAACAGAAAGGGTTTATGTCTAGATAACAAACTGAGCTCAGATTGCTCGATCAGATTCCTTTGATTATACAAGGGTACTGTTTGTGATGTTCTGGCAACGGAGAGGCTAGGAATTAGTACAAAGCCTGTCTTTATGCTGGTTATTGCTGGTGTCCGTTGCAGAAGTCCACTGTAAATATCTAACTAAGATGTTTTGATTTGCTCTTTTAGCTTGTGCAGACAGCCGCAGAGCTGTTTGGACACTGGATGTATTTAGCCTTGTTAACAATACTACTTTTTATTTTAGTGCTGACCAAGTGAAAGGAGTCCTGACACTTCAGGGAGATGCCCTGTCCCAGGCAGTAAGTATTGCTCTTTCAAGTTTTACATACCAGGGAATTTGTACCTCTCTGATGTACTGAGCAAGTGAACTTCATCTACTCTTAATTCTCTTTGCATTTCATGAGATTTTCTCCTTTATTGTTTCCTTACAGCAATCAGATAAATAACTGCCTGGTTTGTTTTGTTCACATGAGCCTTGTTCGTTTATCTTGTCTAACAGCCTTTCAGTGGCTTGGAGGGCAACGGGTCTATCTTGTAACTGCTGAGGCTGTTTCCTCTTTAGAACAGGAAACCTCTCAAACTTCTTTGGCTGAGTTTCTAGCATAGTGCTTCTGTAGGACAGATCTAGGATCAAATATTAATTTGATCAGGCATAGCTTTGGGACGTTGTTTCCCCTTAGAAGTGCCAACCAGCATGACACCAGAGATGGACAGCATATCATGCAAATGTTTGGGGATGGCTATGAGGCTTTGGAATGGATTCCCCAGATAGTTTGACAAGTCCGTCATCCTCCGTTCACTGTTGGCATAATAAACATGATCCTAAAGGATCAGAGAGGAACATCTTTTGTCCCCTATGAACTTCAGGACTAGAGCAGAAATAGGGGCCTGTTACAGATTGCCAAAATAAAGCTGCTTCAGGTCTCTTTGGAGGTATGTTGTTTAAATGATGCATGGGTCCTAAGAGTCTGGAGGTCGTGCCAAAGCCACACTCCATTCCTAAGCACTGGAGTGCAGCTTTGGTGCAGCTTCTGGATTCTTAGGATGCATGCATCATTCAAATAGCATACCTCCAAAGAGACCCAAAGCAGCTTTATTTTGGCAGTCTGTAACAAGCCAGGGTATCACAGATCCTGCATACTTTCAGAGACTTCAGACCATCAAGCTTGCACCTATTAAATTGCAACTTTTCAGCCAGTGATGCAACAGGATATTGTATCATCCCCTCCGCCTACCCTGGTTTGCTAACTGTACAGCCTTTAGCCTTTCAATATGTATATGCCCTGCAAAATCTAGTGGTTTTATTGTGGTGGTTAGAGTGAACCAGATTCTGTATTCCTTACCATCAAGACTTGCCTGTTTCTGTTGAAGAGATGGATTCTGTTGAGCTTTTATTAGCCGAAGAGGGCTGAGAAGTAATAAGTGTGTTTGTGTGTCCCTTTCTCAGGATATTAACTTGAAAATGCCCAGGAATAACCAGCTCCTGCACTTTGCATTCCGGGATGACAAGCAGTGGAAACTGCAGCAGGTACAGCTGTCATTTTCAGGCTCAGTCACCTATGCGATTGTATCAGCAATATCTTCTAGATTAGAATCCAGATAAGGGAGACATGAGCTTTAGATTCAATACCAACTCAGTATTCTTCCTCCATTTCTAACATAATTATATATGCAAATGTGCAGATTAGACTGATAGTTTAATTTGCTAAAAATCCATATGTTTGCTCAGCTTAAATGTCTTGCATTAGTTGTAAAATTTAGATATCCGAAATTCAGCATTCTGGTTCATTATTCTGAAAATGCTTTCAGGTTCATCTGATGATCACATAAGATGATACATGTAGTTTTTCTTTTCTAATTTGCTGTTTAAGAGGTGGAGGAAGGGACAGTCTTGACCCTGGGGGCATTTAATCTTTCCTCTTCCCACGACCACATTCCTAATTAAAGTCACTCTTTTTAAAGTGCAATTCGCACAGGGCGAAAATGACAATAATGCTGCTTCCCAGGGTGACTAGAAACCGGTATGCATGTGCACATTCACTATATTATCTGTTTTGACCTAGTATGTTGATGGACTGTCCTTTATGCTTTCCTAGATTCAGGATGCAAGGAATCATGTCAACCAAGCAATCTACTTACTCACTAACAGAAGTGCTAATTACCAGTTCAAGACGGGATGTGAGGTCATCAAGGTGAGGCAGTGGCCCTTTTTCCCAGTGACCACTACAAAATGGACACTAGCTTTGTTTCCCTGTCAATAACTGTTTTTCTAGCTGAGGAAGTTTTTGCCTTTACTTTGCTAGGACTGAGCTATAGCTTTGTGGCAGTGCAGATACTGCGCATGTATTAAAAAGTCCCAGACTCAGCCTTTTGCATCGCCTGTTAAAGATACTCTGGTGACAGGGCTGGGATGAATCTCTGCCTGAGAGCATTGACTGATGCTGTCAAGTTAGATAGTACTAGGCTAGGTGGGACTGCTGGTCTGATGTAGTATACAGCGAAGTGCAGAGCTTGGAAATATTACTTATTTTGACAACAATTCCCAGCATCATACAGTAAGCATAGCACTTGTTTCCTAAAACACATTTGGATCTGTTGACATTATCTGGCTGGCCTGACTACTAAAGCAGGGGTGGGGACTGTCAAGGGTATGAAAGGTAATATTTATCTCCTCCAGTTCCCTGGTGGATAGCAGTAGCCACCTAGCAGTACCCAGAAGTGACCTTTTTTCGTTTGAGGAAAGGGCCACAAAAGGATTGGTCAGTCAAATTTCAGACCAAAAAGTATTTTTTAGCTGAACAGATTGGTAAATGGTAAACAAAGCAAAGGGGTAAGGGAAGGGAAAGCCTGGCACATGTTGAAGCCATGCAGTTTCTGTTTCTTTGCAGCAGGGTTGGATAAAGTGTCAGCCATATGTGGCCCACAGGGCCTCAGTTTGCAATCCCTGTAACCTCCCCAGCCCCCTATATTTTAAAGAAATTGGGCAATTTTGCCCCCAAACCATCAAAGCGTCTTTAAACCAATGCAAAACACAGTGGTTCGCCTCCCCCCCAGGTTCCCCACATACCTGTTTTGAGTCTTCTCCCCCCAAGATTGGTTAAAAACAAAACTGAAAATGATGTGACAACTCTTACTGTAACATCAAGTGCCTGGGGGAGGCGCAGGTGCAAAAATAAAGGTCTCAGCCCCTCCGCAGTTGGCCACAATTGACTTACAACCTTAAGAAACCTGGTAAGAGGTAATGAATTGCCAGTGAGTTTCAATAATTTTTTGTGTGCTTACGTGTTATGTGTGTGTTTTCTTTCCATGACAGCTGATGGATGCAGTGATGTTACAGTTGACAAGAGCTCGAAATCGGCTCACCACGCCAGCTACTTTGACGCTCCCAGAAATTGCATCTAGCGGCCTCACGGTAACTGAAGGCTGCTTATGGCAGCCCTTTTACCCACTCCATTCCCTGAAGGGTTAACTATACCTCTGTTCTAGAATACACAAAGTTAAATCAAAGGCAAGCTACATTTTCTTTGTACAGTAACCCTCTTTTATGTATACACTTACATTCATCTTGCTGCATGGTTTCATTTGCAGAGATACATCTTAGGATTCTCAAATTAGATCAGTTTAATTCAGTCAAAAATAATTATTACTGTTTGCCATAGCCCATTGCAGACAACATCAACAACAAAATACAGTAGGATTCATACAGTGACGTGTCTGAATGAAGGCAAAGATATAAAAGGTGTAGAGAAATTACAAACCATTTAAAAACACATGTTTCAGTATCTAAGCACTATAGCCTATCAATAACTGGATTTTTTCTTTCTCTCTGCAGAAGATGTTCACTCCTGGTCTGCCTGCAGATATCTTGGTGAATTTCTACATCAACCTGAACAAGCTGTGCTTGACAGTCTACCAGTTACATGCACTGCAGCCCAGTTCCACAAAGGTATTACCAATATCACTGACAGGTAGTCTTTTATGAAATTAAATGAATAAAAGTCAGCCTCAGGTCACTACCAGGCCAGGTTCTCCCTCCAGGGACCATCCCTTACCACTAGAAAAGGTCTGGCATTCATTCTAACTGCAAGTGAAGGGGAAACCTTGTTATTGTTGCACCTGAAAGTTGTAATGTAGGCAATGCTAACAATCGATTATGAGCGTTTTACTGTAGGGCACCAAGCTCGAGAAGGCTAGCGTGGGAGTCATATGGCCTTCCCAATATTTTATTTATTGTATTTATAATCTGCTCTTCAACCAGAAAGGCGCTCAAATTTTTTGGACTTTAAATCCCATCATTCCTGGCCAACATTTGTAGGGTCACATGTTTCCCACCCCTGGCCTAGACCATGCACAAATCTCACAGAAAGCTGGGAACGAAGCCTGCATGAAACCCTGGAGAGCTTTTGCCAGTCAGCGTTGACAGCATTGAGCTAGGTGGAACATTGGTGTGACCCTAAATAAAGCAGCTTAATCCTTATTCTTGCTTTGTAAATTTAAAATGTGAATGGTTTCTCATCAACCAAGAATACACACACTCCACTCGTAACCTGTTTATTTCCAGTTGCTTCTAATGCTGCTACTTCTCCCTCTGATATAATCTTCATTTCGCAGCCCATGAAGCCTTGCTACCAATTTAATTTTCTATAGAAACTGAATTGCACTGTCTTGTAATTATTTGAAATTCTGCAAATCACCATCTTTCATTATTTTTCAGAACTTTAGGCCTGCTGGAGGGTCCATTCTCCACAACCCAGGGGCCATGTTGTAAGTATCACCAATCTAGGATTTTGGAGAAGGGCCTCTATTGATGCTAGAGCGTGATGACTTATCTGCACAACTCCCTCACCCCAATATACCCATAACATTTCTTACTACAGTGAGTTCAACAACCAAAGATATGAAGTCAGCCATGTTCATAAGGTGGAGTGTGTTGTACCTTGGTTGAACGATGCCCTCGTTTTCTTCACAGTATCTCTGCAGCTCTGCCAGCAGCTAAAGGATAAGGTGAGGTGATGGGAAGAAAGGATAGTTTTGGCCAGGGACTATCCTTGCTCTGAACATGGAGGAGGAGGAGGCTATTGAAAGTGTATTTGTCTTACCAAGGTGATCAGTTCGAAGATGTACGTATGTTTGGATTTTATATCTGTTGCTAAAAGAAGAATGTAAGGTAAATAGATTTGGAGTTTATGAAACTAGGATCATATACAATATCCTGCTGAGGTACAGATAGCAGTTCCTATACAGCACACTAGTCTGTCTTTCATGTGAAACAAAGGCAAGGAATAAATGACAGCTCTTTGAAGAGAAATCAGTATCATTCCTATATTTTAGACTCAGCAGTGCTGAGCCCAAGAGAACCTCTGAATTCATGCTCCCAGAATTATTGACCAAGTTGGAGGACCAATGTTTCAAAATCACTTTTCTAGAAGGATAAGCAATGCAGACAGAGGCCATTTCCTTTCTTGGTCATGTGGGAACCAGGGACAAAGGGCAGTAAAAGATAAGCAATACAATTTGAAATCCAGCAGCAGCAGCAAAGTAACTTCCATTGTGATCCTGGCCATCTCTGTCTTGTGGAAGGCCAGCCACCCCTTTATTAGGCAAAGAACATTGACTTTCTAAGAAAGGGGGTACAGCCCTCTTTTCACCTAGAAAATGAACTTCAGCACATTGTAACAGCCATGCTGCATGTGATCCAAGTCCTGTTTAGTCCATCATTCTGTTCCCACAATAACCAACCAGTTGAGAAGCCCACAAACACCCTTCTAGTCATATTCTTCAATAACTGGCATTTAGAGGCTCATTGCCTCTGATACAGGAGGTTAAAAAAAACATGTTTGGTTGGCATGATATGTACCTACAATAAGCATAGCTCAGTGTAAATGCAGATGTACACAATTGAGATGGGATTAGGTTAGCTTTAGATTCCCTGTCCCTGTAAAGAAACTTCGGTAGATTTTTCCAATTGAATAACTTTTCCATACCATAAGGAGCAGCTTGACTCTGCTTCTGATTGAATACTTTTCCTTTCCTTCTTTTCCAGATCAATGTATTTTCTGGCTACTGGAATTACAAGCTGTACTAATTCCTGTTTCGACAGTGGTCCATCTGTAGTTTTCACTCTCTCTTCTGGGGAGGAGGTTGTTGTATAAGCTGTGTATGTGAGACGTCGTTGGATCCCTCCACTCATGGTAGCCACAGGTTAGGGCACCATACCCAGAGTTGGCATCCTTGTGTGTAGTATGTCATTATTTATTAGCACTTTAGAGGTCCAGACTTTCTTTCCATGTGCTTTGAGGCTGGGTGCAAGGCTAATCCATCAGAATATTCCCACTAGTGTGAGGAAATTATGGACAACAGGGATTCACCAGTCTCTGCCTATTTCCCATTCCTGGAGGATAAGAGGGACCAGCCAGAGGTATGGCACTCCTTAATGGCCTATACCCATTCCTTGTCATGTTTAGGGTTTGGTGTCGTATCCACCTGCACCCTCCCTTTTGCACAGATGTGATGGTTCATTTCACAACTTCCATAAAAGAGGCATAGGGAACAATTTCCTTTTCATGGTGGGTTAAACCTGCTTTTGTTAAGCAGGGGCACCACATCTTTACCAAGTCTTCCGGTGATCCATTCCTTGCCTGTCTATCCGCAAGGCAAAGCAAGCTCCAAATGCTGTCCTGGTGGCAGAAGTGATTGATTGCTGCTAAATTTGTGAGAGTAATTTCTCAAACTACTGTGTTGTGAAATAAACATACTTGGAATATCGTGATGGGTGG
The DNA here is from genome assembly GCF_019175285.1 of Sceloporus undulatus. Lineage (NCBI taxonomy): Eukaryota > Metazoa > Chordata > Lepidosauria > Squamata > Phrynosomatidae > Sceloporus > Sceloporus undulatus. The sequence continues at coordinate 31,599,686 of NC_056529.1, forward strand.
CTGTCCTTCTTGCATCCTTTGAAAGTGACAGCGGTGTGAGACAATGAAAGAGATTGTGGAATCTCAGTTTGACACAGGATGGTTTAAACCATGGAGTATGGATGAGTCGGTTGAGAGCCTGGTTCAAATTCTGTATGAAGATGACATTGAAGACTACTTCCCACGCGGTATGAATGAGCAAGTATATGTTTGCCTACTTTATTTTGTCTCCCAAGAGTAAAAAAATCAAATTCTTTCTCCTCACCCCCCCTTTGTGTCTATGAAATATTCAGAGGATCTTGCTGCTTTCCCATAACAGCAGTTTATTCAACATAAACGTCAAGTAATTACCTTAAGAAACAAAAAATTCACAACTACTATGATCCAGACAACATTTTAACAGCAAATGAAGAAGAAAATTCACAGCCCCTTAAAATGAAGAACATGAATTTGTGGTGCTCTATATAAGCTTTCGTAGTCAAGATTGCCCATTTTCAATTGTGTGGAAGTTGGCGGAAAAATTCATGTTTATAGAAAGGGGGGAAAAGAGCAGTGGGGTCAAAAGGCAAGAACAGATCTATTCCACTTCCAGGCAGAACCAAGGGAAGATTGGTGATCCATTCCCAATAGCATTTGTTGGGCTGTATAATTTCCCTGCTGTAGTCTCACAGCAGTGAATAAGAATATCAGAGAAGCTGACACTGACCTCTCTATTCTTAAAGAAACAAAAAACGCACATTGCCAAGTGGTAGAGGGGAAGAAAGGTAATGAGTGAGATGAGGGGTCTGCCGCCTTTTTAGCTTGTACAGTTATTGTAACAGCAGTGATCAGAAGCATCTGATAAAAGGCTCATGGGTGAATGTGTCTGACTCTTGACTGTTGCCTCTGGGTTTATAGTCCAGAGGAAGAGGTTAGGAACGATCACAGTCTGAACACCAAAGCCAGTGGAGGGTTACCTGTCCAATGTTCCATCTTTGGTGAGATTCGATTTACAATGAATCAAAATGCAGCATAGAAAAATCAATAAAGCAGAGGCACTTGATCATGTTTGCATAGGTAACTTGTCACAGCAAGACTATGGCTCCATGCCCTTGTTATCAATGCCGACTTTTCTTTTAGGAACCTGTGTACACAACAAACAATTACTTAAGAGCTTCAGGGACAGTACATATCTATTAAGCAAACCACTGAGGCAGAGATGGATTACAACTCCCATTTGCTCTGGACACAAGCTGTGGCTTGGACAGACAGAATCTGTTGTCCAGCAACATCTAGAGTGTGCCAGGTCCATACCTTTATGCTGGAGAAATATTCTTTCTGTCCATTCGCTGGGCAAACCCAGTTTTGATAACCTACAAGATTACCATGAGATCCAGCAGTTCCTTTTGATCTGGTCTTAACTAAAGAATCCTATGCTGGCTTACCTAGAGCCTCGTGTTCAACATTTCAGTTTGTCATGACAGTTCTTTTTAATGTGGAGTCGAAGGCTTTCATGGCCGGCATCCGTAGTTTTTTGGGTTTTTTGTGCGATGTGGCCATGTTCTAGAAGAGTTTATTCCTGACGTTTCGCCAGCATCTGTGGCTGGCCATCTTTAGAGAATGCTGGCATGGAGGAGAGTGGGGTATTGTCGGCAGATGCCAGCCTCAGATGCTGGCAAAACGTCAGGAATAAAGTCTTCTAGAACATGGCCACATCGCCTGAAAAACCCACCAAAAACTAGTTACTTTTTTAAGTTGGATGAGCTATTTAGCCTCAAACAGAAAGGGCTGCCATAGCACCGTTCTGCACGCGGCTGGATGACGCACATCTTTCTGAATACCCATTTTTTTGTGTGTGAAATGCTGTTTCCAATGCTAAACTGGAGGAGCCTGAACCCAGATCTTCAACCTACAAGGCGATCAGTTATACCAATACACCAGAAGGTTTTTACCTTGTTGTACTTTGATCGAGGAGAGTCGCAATCGCAGCAGCAGCAAAAGCAGCGGATAAGAACCAGAAGGGCCATCAGGAGAACCATGCCTGGCAAAGAGAATCAAACAGACGCGTCAGTTCTTGCGTTTGTTACCTACTGGAACTTGGGCAGATCCTACTAGAAAGAGTAGTTCTTTGTCTTTGGTTTTTGGAGTACTATTCAAAAGAGAGAGAAGAAAAATCATTAAATTTCATAAGTGTTATTCAAAGAAGGCCTATATGGACTTCCCAGGTGTTTACCCATCCAGCCACTGACTAAATTTAGAACCTGTTTGGTTTCAGAAAACAATTACACTTCTTCCTCCACATTTGTTGGGGTTAGGGACACAAGGTCCCTGTAAAAGTGGGGGGAAACACAAATAAACGAACAGTATTATTAAGCTTGCTTTATATACGTAGAGCTGTAAATTTACACAGCACTGTACTAACCTGAGATAACACCTTTAGGAATTTCTAGGTCCTCCAGCAGAACTCTGTGGTCAACATTTGCCAGAATTTGACCATAGAAGCATGTCGGAAGGCCTACAGATGCCTAGAGAAGTGTTTTCTCTAGGATCTTTAGGTCCTCCAGTGCAACTCTATGGTCAACTTCCAGCAGAATTTCTTTGGAGGATCTAGAGATTCAAGGAAGGAGAGAATATTAATAAAATCCACAAAACCAATGCTGCAAATGGGAGGCGAGTGCATTTAGTTTCTTCATTCGTTCCTTCATTTAATTCTTTAGTTTCCTGGTACAATGTTTTTATTTTTCAATTCATGATGGAACGGAGTCCTTTGCATTTTCTGGCCCAGAATATCTGGAGTCCACGTTGATCTACTGAAACGGGCAGAAAGCATTTAAGAGTATAAAGATCAGCATCCTTAGCTGACGATGGCACAGAAACAAGGACTCTTCAAATAGCCAACCTTGTTCCCGGACCCTAACTTACCAATGAAGGTAAAGAAAATGGCAAATGCCACAATGTCCCAGGTGGACTGAAACATCTCCTTGCTTGCCAGTCGACTCAGGACATCATTGACCTGGTCACTTAGCTCTTGGCCAAAATCTTTGCTTGGAGTAGCCATTTTCCTTGAGCTCTTGTACTGTATCTACAAATAGAGGAAAGGGAAGATAAATACATTGTGAAACTGGAGTTAAAGGGATCTGCGCCGTACAATTTTGTCAACCTTCAAAACTGAATGAGTTTATATCCCGCCTCTCCAATTGGATCGTGGCGGCTTACAACATTAAGACAACGTTAAAATACCAAACGATGATTAATATAATAATGATATTTTATTATTTATTATTACAGCCAGCCATAGCCGCCTCTGCTATACTCTATTCTATACCTCCTTCCCAGTCTTCAAGCTCTCCCACCTTTAAGACTCAACAATTTATTTTAGCATTGCCTTTCATGGATTAAACCTCACTTTCTCAAGCGCAACAAGGGTACCTCTACACTGTAGAAATAATGCCATTTGACACCACTTTAACTGCCATGGCTCCATCCTAGAGAATCCAGGGATTTGTAGGTTTGCGAGGCACCCGCACTCTTTGGTAGAGAAGGCTAAAGACCTTGTAAAATCCTAGGATTCCATAGGATGGAGCTATACTACTTAAAGTGGTGTCAAACTGCATTATTTCTATGATGTAGATGCATCCAAGAGAGTGGAGTATGCAAGACATAGGCATAAATGCACTAACATGGGGGCAGGTGGTAAGGCATCAGAATGAAATGCATACAGAAAGGACTGGTTGTCACAATATCCCTATCTTGGGAGAAAGACGGGATATAAGAAAATAACTAAATAATAATAATAATAATAATAATAATAATAATAATAATAATAATCAGAAAGGGATCTAGGAGTCCAAGTAGACCACAAGTTGAACATGAGTCAACAGTGTGATGGCAGCAGCTAAAAAAGGCCAATGTGATTCTAGGCTGCATCAATAAAAGTATTGTGTCTACAACAGATCAAGGGATGTAATAGTGCCACTGTCCAGTTCTGCGCATCACAATTTAAAAAGGATGTTGAGAAACTGGAGCCATGTGTCCAAAGGAGGGCGACTAAAATGGTGAAGGGTCTGGAAACCATGTCCTATGAGGAACGACTCAGGGAGCTGGGGATGTTTAGCCTGGAGAAGAGAAGGTTAAGAGGTGATATGAGAGCCCTGTTTAAATACTTGAAGGGAGGTCATACTGAGGAGGGAGCAAGCTTGTTTTCTGCTGCTCCAGAGACTAGGACCCAATGGAGCAATGGATGCAAGCTCCAGGAAAAGAGATTCCACCTCAACATTAGGAGGAACTTCCTGACAGTCAGGGCTGTTCGACCGTGGAACACACTCCTTCCCCGGAGAGTAGTGGAGTCTCCTTCTTTGGAGGTCTTTAAGCAAAGACTAGATGGCCATCTGTCAATGGGGATGCTTTGATTGAGATTTCCTGCATGGCAGAATGGGGCTGGACTGGGTGGCCCTTGGGATCCCTTCCAACTCTATGATCCTATGATCCTTGCACCTGCCAACTAATACAGATGTCTCTTAGGCTTCTAAGCTGTTACAAAGCGAAGGCAATGTGTATTCTGCTTTTGGGAAAGTTTGTTCTTTTGGAGACAGAATAGTTTGCGATACACACACAGCTATGCTGAAAACCAACATTTTAGGCTGGGGCTCAAGCTGTTGTCACAGTTCAAAAGCCCTTGTGCCCGACTGCCTTTCTGTGTTTCCTGTCTCTGAAGATGCCAGCCACAGATGCTGGCGAAGCCGCATCAAGAATGAACTCTTCTAGAACATGGCCACATATTGCCCGAAAAACCAAAAGAACTAATGAGGAAGTTGCTTTCTCTGAGGGACAGAAGCAGAATTCAAAGAAGCAGCTGCTACTTGGATAAATAACAGGAAAAACCCATTTTAAAAAAGAGGAATTTACAAACCTTCCCAAGGTGGGTTTCTTTGTGGAGGCCTTACCTGGCAGTACTTTCTCCTGTTGTTTTCCTTTTGGATCTTGCTGCTGGACTCACTTTCACCTTCCTTGTTCCTCTTCCTGCCAAGTGTCCAAGAAGGCTGACTTATAAACCACCTGGGCTCCAGCAAAAAGCCAGGCCCGCCCTCCCTGCCTCTCTCTGCAAGGAAAGCAAGGTGGAAACACAACACCAAAAGGTCACCTGGGATTCCTGCTTCTCTATCAAAGAGGTGGGATTTTAAAGGGGAAGATCCAAACTCAGCAGAGGAGTTTAGCACTAGAAGAAGATGAAGATTAAGGGCAGCTAGGAAAGAACTAGGAAAGATCCCAAATTGCAAAGATATACAACTTGGTTACTCGGCACAAAAGTTAGAATCATCCAAGCCATTGTGAAGTCAAAGGCTTTCATGGCCGGCATCCATAGTTTTTTGTGGGTTGTTTGGGCGATGTGGCCAAGTATGATTCGAAAAGAAGAATACTGTATATAACATTAGTATCATTTCAATCCTTCACGAAATCCTTTTCTTCTTATGTAAACTTGCTTACAAATATTCTCCCATTACAACTTCCCTCTTATTTGTCGTGAACCTTTTCTATCCGCAGTTCTTGTCTTCATTACCCTTCATTATTTTCTTGCTCGTCTTATTAATTACATGACATTAGTATGTTCCACACCTACTATGTATCCTTCCAACAATATTAAGCAGATTTATGAGGACGTATATGTAATCTATATAGATTTCTCATATGTAAATACATACGAAGGAAGATTGCCTTCCTAATATAAAACAATGGAAAGAGAAATGATCAAATCTTATATACAAATGTCAATTGTCCAGCAGATGGCAACATTAAACCTTTTATTTGCCATACATAGACTAGCGTCTGTTCCCCATTTACATTTCAAACCTTTAATGCTTTCTGTCTATTGCAAACACTAGCTGGAAATGACATCTTTCCGATTCCATAAGGCATGACTATTCTCAGCATGGAAACGACCACGTTATACGTGTCTGCCATATATATATATTTGTGTGTGTATATATAGTATGTATGAATAGAAATCAGAAAAATGAACCGGCTGCACTGATTCAGCATCACAAACATGACTTAATGCACAAGGAGTGAAAGATCTTTAGGTCTGGTTGGATGGATCTCAGCCCCCCCCCCCCCCCCACTTTCATATATCATTGAAGGAATCCTAAGTCCTTCGCATGCAAAGAAATGTGCAAAGTTTGACATTATCGAAAGCCAAATGGAAATGGAGTTTTAAAAGCAGCTGGGGAAGTGGGACTTTCATTGCCAAACTGGGACGGTTGGAGGGAACGCCTTTGTCAGAGGCTTTGTTGAAAGTGGTCTCTGCATTGGAAAACTAAAGCTCCCAGTAAGACTAGGTGACGATGATCTGGCAAAACTGGATGTCTCTGTAGTAGAGCCGACGCAGGAGTTATCAATGAGAATCAGAAATATACTAACTGATCAAGCACTAAGAATTATTAGCTATTGTTATTGAGGAATAATAAAGGCTGCCTGGACTCTATCCTAAGCATGCTTACTTGGGATTTGTAGTTTTGTGACGCACCAGCACTCTTTGTCAGAGAAGGCTAAAGTCGATGTAAAACTACCAATTCCACAATTCCATACAATGGAGTTGCAGCACTTAAAGTGGTGTCAAACTGCATTATTTCTACAGTGCAGAGGCATCCCTAGTGTAGTTCTGTAAGGCAGTGGCTCTCAACTGTTGGTGTTCCAAATGTTTTGGACTTCAGGATCCATGACCATTGGCCACACTGGCTGGGGCTTCTGGGAGTGGAAGTCCAAAACATCTGGAAGGCCAATGCTTCGAGTGCATTGCATTGCTGTAGTGTGGTGTGATGCTTTGTGCATCGGACTGTGACTCTGGGGGCCAGGGTTTGAATCCCAGCTGAGCCATGGAAACCGCTGGGTGATCTTGGACAAGCCACACTTTCTCAACCTCAGAGGATGGCAAAGGCAACTCTCCTCGGAAGAAATTTACCAAGAAAAGATGATAGGATCACCATAAGTTGGAAATGACTCGACGGCACACAGCAACAAAAGCAACAAATGGATTTCCCTCGTGCCCATAAACGTCCTAGTTCTAACATGTCATCCCATCCAAGCACATGGGCATACACCAAGAATCTCTAAGCAAGAGTCCCCAGAAACATTCCCTCTGCATATGCGTCTTTGAGAGGAGATTTATGGCAGTAAATAAGTCATAACAGCCTCACTGAAAGCGATGTAGGAGCTGCTTCCCAGAAAACAATGCTTGTCTGCTCCAGTCAGCATTGAATCAGATCTCAGAGCAACCAATGGCTGTGCCCTCAATAGCCCCCAATGCTTTCATTCTCCTTGGACATTTCATTTACCAGCGCACCACCCAAGGCCTTGTGGCTACGCTCATCTGATGTGACAATGGACAAAGCAATGCGACAAGTTGTTTATGCTTTGTTGTCTTCCCCTTTGCACACCAGCGGATTCAGAATAGATCCATGCCTTCCTAGAGTTCTTGGAAATGTGTGTCCAAGCAACGTCAGAGTGTGGTTAATGTAAGCAGTTAACATGGCAAAAGTTATCAATGAAGAAGGACGCACAAGCTAGGAGATGCTGCTGCAGTTTGCTTTAGCCTCAGCCTACTGGGAAAGGACAGATTCTGCTCCCTCTTCTCTTGCATTTCGAACTCAGTTTTCAGCGAAGTACAATAACACCCCAAACAGTGAGACCTTTATTGGGCCAGCCAAGATGTTCATATACATGTTGCAAGCTTTCCAAGCTCAGCTGACTTCTCTTTTGACATCTTTTTCCTGATGAAGAGGCCAGTTGAGCTTCGAAAGCTTGCAGCGTGTATCTTAGCATTTCGGTTGACCATCAAGGCATCACCGTTTGGTGAATTTGGGGTGTTATTGTACTTCGTTGCAAAGTGAGTTCGAAGTGTGAAAGTACAGGAGAAAGGAAGAAAAAAATGACGATTCCCTGGACTTTAAGAATCTCATAGTACCCAAATGGCCAGAAAAAGGAGGATAGGGCCACCTGCATGAATACCTTTCCATGCCACCTGAACTGAGGACAACAACCACAACATCTTGACAAAAAGGAGACCTATGCAAGAGTGTGGAAGTCTTTTCCCAACCATACATAGCAAATGTGGCGATGAACATGGGACCTTCAGCATGCAAAGCAGGTGCTCTACTATGGCCTGACAGCCCTTCCCCTAAAAATTAAGGTTCTAGTTGTCATGTTTCTGAAGAAAAGGCTGCTCTAAATAGCTAGC
>NC_056529.1:31607883-31614508 GCF_019175285.1 Sceloporus undulatus
TGCCTTTCGCCAAACGTTTCAAGGCTACAGTCTTTCTTGCAAATTAAGTAATTTGCTTTTGGGGAGAGAGATGGGGGGAGGCAGAACGAAATCAGACACCCTTGAGACGTTCTTGCTTTTCATATTATCGCCAGGCGATGGAAGGACGATATTTCTAACTTACTGCTTTCCCATGAAACGTTTTGTGCCAATGGCTCTCAGCAGGGTGGCGCAAGGATTGGGCATTTATTCTTGCGGGCACGGGGCTGATTGAAATGATGGTTAAGGAGATGGCGGGGTGGATGCTTGGAAAAGTGATGAATTCACACTGATTGTTCAATAGAGCATTAAGCAGATAAATGGGATGATGTGGTCGAATGGGGACAGCTTAGGCTGGCACGCAAAGAGGCATAGAGAGAGGCATTGCAAGTATGGCTGAAGACTGATGCGAAGATGAATTTGGATGCTGTTCCAGGTCAGGCTGATGCTTTCTTTTCCTGCCTCCTTTCTTTTTCAGGTGCCTTGTCTGGTGGGGAAAAAATAAAGTCATCCCTGGGTGCATTTGGGGGGGAAACTGTGAAGTGGTCTTTAAAAGCATCAGCATGTCCTTATTGACTTATGCTAAGCTACCTGAGCTGGTTGTTTCATTTCACATGTGCATAGTGGATAATATGTTTGCTAAAACCATGTTGAACTGCTCTCTGTTGAACCTATCCCTCTCCTTTTCCCTGTTATTATGGGAGATCCTATTGATTCAGTGGGTCTACTCGACTCAGGACTAACAATAGGATCTACAATACATTGTTATTTTCACTTTCAGAAACTGAATGTGTGGGCTCAGTATACAATGCAAAGGGTCTTATAGCATCTTCAAGACTAACCTAAAGCTCACAGCATTCCCAGGATGTACTCTATTCCTTTTGAGCCTTTCGTACATATCCCTGCCATAGCCATATTTATATTTAGGTCTTGCAACTACTACTTGGCATCCTGGATTTTATAGTTCTAACTGTGTTTTATGGGTATGTTTCGCCTGACTGCATTATCGCCTGTGGTTGCAGCAATAAAGTTGTTGATGTTTATATCTGTGTTGCCGCTAACAAGGGGAACTGATGGACTGGGTTTTATTGCACTGGTGTTTGAATGACTGGGGTGTAGTGGGGGGTTATGGGGTTTTCTTTCATTGTTTATTGCCAGATCTCTTAAAGCTGTTCTACGCGTCTTTGGTGCAGTGCATGCAAAAAAAGATGTGGTGTGATGTTGCCCGCCGTGTGGTTGCTTGGGTGGCATCATGCTGGTGTGGGGGCAGAGTCAGGGCAGGTGGCATGCAGCCTCCATACCCTCACTCTGCCCCATGCTGGCTCTTTATGCCAGTCTATACAACCCCTTACTTTCTTAAAAATGGAAGCTTGGAATCTGGGCCAGATGATGGTCCAAACTGATACTAGGCCTGATTCCCACTACCTTTTAAACTGGATCGCAAATCAGTTTGAACCGGTTCAAATGACCCTGGTTCTTAAACCAAATCACTTAAGTGATTCTGAGAGGGGGTCCATGCGCTAGCCCCATTTTAAAGCAGTCATGCCTGGTCTAAGGGTTATATATTCCCCCCAAATCTTTTGCATAGTAGAATTAATTCTTTTCCAATACTTCTTTTTGACGCGGATGTTTTCCATGTCTTTTTCGATAAATCGATTTCATGCAAGTGTGAACCAGATGCAGGTCGGTTTAAATGACCATGGTTCACACTTGAACCGAATCGCTGAACTGATTCGGAGAGGGGGGCCATGCGCGAGACCCATTTAACCTGCGTCTTTTTGAGGCTGATGTTTTCAGCGCCTTTTTGGATAAATCGATTCTGCACAGATGCAGATCGGAATTGATTTAAATTTGCCCTTCGGCCAACTGGAGCAGGTCCATTTTTAATCAATCCGTGCGTGAATGTGAACCACACATTGATTTATCTGTAAGTGGAGTATGGCAACTTTAGCCACATGTAGCCCTGTCCTTTGCTCAAATAAATCTTACTTTGGAGCAGAAGCTCATTTGTGGCAAACAGTCCCCGTCAAACCCTTTCCATAATGATGGAGCTCTTTTAAGCCCTTCTGAGGTCCCTGCAAACATTTGGAAGGCTGATCAGGTTGTGTTTTTCCTCCCTGCGGCACGGAGGTCAAGAATGCCTTGACTTTCAGTCCCTTGACTGAACCAGCTGCTCTGTCTTCTGGCTTTATTATGCTCTCACTGCGAGACATTAATGCTTTTTAACAAGTGCTTACTGCATTTGGATCAACCTGGGGCTTTATGGGACAAAAACACCCCAGAAGCTGAGCATTATGTCGCCAACTGGCCCCAGATTAGGACGCCTGCTGAGTTTACAGAGGCCACTTGGAAGAAAGTTGCAAGAGTCTGCAGTAGGGATGGATGTGGGCTATTTGAGGTGAGGCCAAACGCCAGGAAAGTAAACACAAATTGCAAAAAGCGAATGCACTGCTACTAGTTCCCTGCTGAGCCTTGGCTAATGAACTTGCGAGATGGAGCCCAAAATGAAGAAAACAACTTACCGTAGCTTCATTGGGAACTACAAAGCCATTAGATAACTGTGGGTAGTCACAATTTCTCAGCCCATCCTAGAACCACATAGGGCTATTGTGAGGATGCATGGAGATACCACCTAAGACAGGAGTAGTGTGAAGTGCTTCCTTCAGTGCCTCCTTCTGAACAAATCTTGCCAGGAAAACCCAGTCATAGGTTCACATTAGGCTTGCCACAAATGGGAAACAACTTGAAGGCACACAACAACCATAACAACAAGGTTGTGTCTCCTTTATCTAGAATTCTGAAATCCAAAATGTTCCAAAAACTGGAACTTTTTTCATGGGTGGCGGAAATAGTGACACTCTTGCTTTCTGATGCTTCGATGTACACCACCTTTGCTTTATGTAGAAACATTATTTAAAACAGTGTATAAAATTGCTTTCAGGCTATGTGTATAAAATGTCTACAAAATATAAATGAATTTCATGTTTAGAGATATCGCACAATATCTAATTATGTGCAAAATGCTCATGTACAATACCTGTATATGCAAAGACAGGTATTCCAAACAGCAACAACAATAATAATAAACCCAGACTCCAAAACACTTCTGGTCCCGAGAATTTTGCATAACGGAGACTCAACCTGTATTACAGATGTGATATTCTTCATCGCTAACATGAATGTGAGATTGGATATTATTATTATTATTGTTATTGTTGTTGTTGTTGTTGTTGAAAGACAAGAACTAATATGCTCTTTTGTTGGAGACACAAGTGTGAAAAGAACGCTTTTCTAATGAGCTTCCAAATGGCCATAATTAGGCCGACAGTTGTTTGCTGATATTACGATATTATGCGCTGAGTTTCTTCCTTGGACAGGCAAACAAGAAAAATAATGGACAGCCATTGACAAGGTTTTTGTCATCCGTCACCCAGCAACCTAAAAAACTGGAAGCTTCAGACCATTCGGATGGCCGAAAATACTCTTGGCCGCACATGATCTATTTCCCTGAGCACCAACACATGATCCATTTCCACCTGGGACATGGCACTAGCAAAGAAATATAGGGCTAAGAACAAAGCAAGAAAAGTAAAAGATCCGTCTGTACTCCTAGGTGGTACATGTCTTCACAACTGCCTCTCGATATGGGCGACAGATATTATGTTGTCGTTGTTATGCGCCTTTCAGTTGTTAAATTCAGGTTAAAAACATAAGAGGTGTTCTTATATGTAGTGATGTAAAGTAGCTCGGAAACTTGATATATATTCTAAGCACTATATTAGGATTGTAAGTATGTTTGTCTTGAATATTTGTTCTGATAGTGCTATTTTAATATTTGAACAACACTTATTATTAGGAGTATGTTTGGTATGAATGACCGTTTTATAGCACAGTTTTAACGTTTTTCATATACCTTGTGTTGCCTAATGGCCTATTGGCTGTTGTTGTTGTTGTGTGCCTTCAAGTCATTTCTGACATATGGCAACCCTAAAAAATTACTTTTATATGGTAAAATGTCCAAAATAAAGCATTTATTTAGCCCCTTTCAACCTACAAGGGCTCCCAAGGAGATTTACAATGAGTAAAACCATAGTGGTTTGAGTGTTGGACCACAACTCTGGAGACCAGGGATCGATTCCTGCTCCGCCATGAAACCCACTAGGTGACTTTAGACAAGTCACACTCTCTCAGCCTCAGAGGATGGCAATGGCAAACCTCCTCTGAGCAAATCTTGCCAAGAAAACCCTATGTCTTAGGGTCACCATACGTTGGAAATTACCCGAAGGCACACAACGCACAGGTAAAATCTTCAACGCACTAAATACGCCAATACAAATGTCCCAAAACCAAAGTGGAACAACTCTTTAAAATAGTTTTAAAACTACACATCCCTGTGTATTTTGAAACCACGCCACCATTAACTTTTCCAAGGTCTTCTGAGGACACATCTGAAGTCTGCAAAGAACAGCAGCATCCAGACAAAGAGGAGGAGATGCCAGCAAGTCCCTGGATGGCCATATCTACTCATTGTCACCCAGACATATATTGGAAGAGCAATAATTCCATGCGCTAACAAGGCATTTGCCTTTAAAAATGCCCTGAAAACTATGCCTGGGCAAAGTTAGAAATCAGTCTCTGCCAAGCTCATAAAAAATGCAAGACAAAAACCAAGTCAACAAGGAGAAGGAGATGCAGAGAGAGCAAGAAAGCGAGCTTCTCATGGATCGCAACAAGCTTTATTGATGACTCCTTCAGAAATGTCAGACCTAGACGACAGAATGAATGCAGTTAAAGGCAGATCTGGTTGGAGATGCTCTGATTTAAGAGCCTTCGGTGACAGTTCCCACTTCTCCAAATGAACCTCCTGAAAAAAAAGGATCAAGATATTTATTGAGTGTCCGTATTCTGTCCCGACGCATAAGTCTACTTCATGCTGCAACTCGCCATAAAGTGATATGAAATATAATGTGTGCCATTGCATGCTGGAGTTGATATAAGGAGCAAAAGTCCATCTTTACATCCAGATTTGTAGCCCCAAAGGAACCTAGGATTGGAAGCAACCCAGCTCATTGTTCCTATAAGACCTCCATAAAAATAAAGTAGGCCCTTGGTATCCGCTGGGGTTTGGTTCCAGGACCTCCGATGGATACCAAAATCTGCAGATGCTCAATTTCTATTAATGTCACAGTAAAATTTCATTCCTTATATAAAATGGCAACATCAAGGTTTGCTTTTTGGGAATGTATATTTTTGGGGAATATTTTCAAGCCGTGGATGCTTCAATAAAGCATCCATGGACACCGAGGGCCAACTGTACTCTGCAAAAGTAACGTCTTCAAACTTGCAGTGCCGATCCCCCTTCCAACACTGCGAGTCATAACATTATTTCTGGGAATCGCCTGCAAAAATAGACTTTCGTCACTGGATGTTCACAGCGTGGAATTTGCCTCGCTTCCACTTTGGCTCAGTAAAACGCAGCCTGGTGAGCACAGTCGCTTTGAAAGTGTCCAAGAAGAGATGCTGGCAGCTGGTAAAGGTCAGAGGCAGTGACATTTGAAAACCCTGCTTCATTTCCACTGGCCACCCTCCTAAGACAGGTTCCCCGCCGTGACATTTTCCTCTTCTCCTATGGTCCCTGGAGACCAGTGTGGTAGTGATACATTCTGAAGGGTGAGATCTGAGCAAGGCAGGTCCCATAAGGATGTCTGCAAAGAGAGACCGTGGCTGCATCCACACTGCGGAAACAATCTGGTTTGACACCACTTGAATTGCCATGGCTCAATGCTATGAAATTCTGGGAATAGCAGTTTGTTGCGACGTCAGAGGTCACTGCATCTGGCCTCTTTTAAATCACCTTATTTTATAGTGCAAGAGATGCTGTTCTGAGCCCTATTCCACTCTGGTGCCACAGCAAACTACCATTCTCAGATTTCCAGTTCAAGTGGAAATGGCAGTTCAAGTGGTGTCAAACTGGATTGTTGCTGCAGTGTGGATGCAGCCCATGGCAACAAACCGGTTGCAGCATCTCCAGCAGGGGAAGGCATTTTGTAGAGCTAAGGGGTTCTAGTGGTCCATTCCAGACCACTCCAAAATACTTCACAGATTAAATGGGATCCCTCACATCAGGATATCAGTTCTGGAGATATCGATCCCTATTCCCATTTGCCAGATATTGCAAGAATTAGAGGTAAGGTCATAGGAAAGAGGTCAGGAGCAAGTGTGTGTCTGTGTATATGTGCACACATGTGCAGATCACATCTTCTTTAAAAACAAAAAAGTCTCAGGGCTTGGATGCCAGCCCTGTTGGAAACCACTTTGCTGTTGTCCGTTACCTTCGAGTGAACTCTGGCTTACGACAACCTTATCGTTGGGTCTTCAAACTGTCAATTGTAAATTTTATATGATGAATTTTAAACATAGATTGCTTTCATACGTATGCGTCTTGTTTGTTCTTTCAGACTGATGCATGTTGTAACTGAAGTTGGGTTTGAACTGATGCATGCTTGTTGGCCTGTTGTTGTTTCTTGCCTCGATCCATGGGGAGAAGTAGGTAAGAAATAATAATAATAATAATAATAATAATAATAATAATAATAATAATAATAAT
>NC_056529.1:31614518-31655787 GCF_019175285.1 Sceloporus undulatus
GGTCTTAACAGAATCCTAGAGAAGGAAGAGACCCCAAGGGCCACCCATTACAGCTCTTACTGTAAGGAAGATCTTCTTAATGTTAAGGTGGAATCTCTTTTCCTGTAGCTTCACTGTTCCAGGTCCTATTCTCTGGAGCAGCAGAAAACAAGCTTGCTCCCTCCTCAATGTGATATCCTCTCAGATATTTAAACAGGGCTGTCATGTCACCCCTGAACCTTCTCTTCTCCAGGCTAAACATATCCAGCTCCTTCTTGGGCATCATTTCTGGACCTTTCACCATTTTAGAATTACTTTTTCGAAATGTGCTGCTCTCAGATGTGATGGGGAACACTGTCCCTGAATCGAAATTCACCCATTTACAAATTGCTTCTGTAATACAGGGAGGACACCGTCCTTTTCTTTGCCTTTTTTGCCTGCAAAATATCTTTGGCTGGCCTCCATTATAAGGCGGCATCTTCTACCTATTCACTGTGCCATTCTGTGGTCTTTTAGGCTGCTGTCTCTTGTTCTCCGTTCCTTTCAAGCACAATGTCCTTCTTCCAGTCGGCTAATCATGTTCTATTCAAGTTCTCAAAAGGACGACCTTGCCTTTGTCTAAAATGTGAAAATGGTGCATGGATCAAGACCTTTGCCTTGAAATGAAAGCAGCCTCACAAAGGAAGCGGGTGAGTCGACGTGAATTTTTTTAGCTGCATCTGTTTTAACTATTGCAAACTACCTTGCATCCCAGAGTGGGGAAAAGATGGCATATCCATAAAGAAAAGGACAAGGAGATGATGATGGTGGTGGTGATGATACTGAAAATCAACGAATGCATCCCAACTATAGCTAGAACCTGGACATAATAATCACTGGTATATAAGGTAAACAACAGCGGACAACTAAAACAGCCCCTGAAGGATTTAGTGACTCAGATGGAATGAAGGTGGGAGAGATTGAAAACTGGGTAGGAAGGAGGTATGGAAATGGAATAGAGTATTGCAGAGGAGGCTATGGCTGGCTGTAACATTGAGATGGACACATCCCATGCCAACATTATGCTGCGGGCAAGTTGCCACTTCTGTCCACAAATACAATATTTTTTTAAAATGCAATGCATAATGCAATTGAAACTTAGTCTGCGTTCTCCCCTGCTTCGTACAATTGGCTGCCCGTGTCAAGCACAAGCACTGATTTGCATCATCAAGTTGGCGCCCAGCGAAAAGCTATTCCGCGCATAGGTATCTGCATGCATCCCACGCGCCGGAGAAGCCCAAAGCACTCTTGCATGAAAACTATTCCGTCTGCCCTCAAACAGTTGTTTGTCATCTTGAATTCCATCAATAGATCCCCCTCCTCACCGCTGCTTCTTTAAGGTAAATCAGCATTCGGTGCTTAGGATCAGGGAAGGCTGAAGCCTGTTGGGGCCACTGAGATGGAAGGACAGGTCACCAGAACAAATTGGAACGGTTACAAAAAACAGCTCCAGTGAGATCTAGTTTGGCACGTAGGTGCTCCAAGATCACTCTGTGTACTGATTCTATAGACTAACACGGCTGTATCTTTGAATTCAACCAGCTCTCTAGTTAATAATATCTATCTCTGGACAAGAGACGGACCTTTGTCTCCCTTGTTTTATTCTCTCCCACTGCCCTCACTGGCAATTTCAGATTAATTACTTTTCATGCATTCATTTGGACAGCTCTGAGCAGAGAGGCACATTATTAAAATGATTAGAAGCAATCAAATATCACAGGGCTAGATTGATTTTGAGTCATAACCCAAATGGGAAACATCGACGTCAGGTAGCCAAAACAGATATGCAACCATAGCAATGGATGATGCTACAGTGGATAGGCAGCAGGAAACTGAGTTTATTCACTTCTGTGTGCCTGCCTTCATTCATGACCACTTACCTCCAGGCTTGTCATGTCGAGAGAGGCTGTATCGCACTGCAGAAATAATCCGGTTTGACACCACTTTAACTGCTGCAGATTAATGCCATTGGATTCTGGGAATTGCAGTTTGTTGTGGCACCAGAGCTCTTTGGCAGAGAAGGCGTAATATCTCCCAAAATGACAAATCCCAGGATCCGTAGCCTGAAGCCATGGCAGTTAAAGTGGTGTCAACCTGGATTACTTCTGCAGTGTGGATGCACCTAGGATGAAGGTTTTCAGTGTTCCTAAATCCTTGAGCCATTTGATATTGTAACTGAAAGGTATACAGTTGCCCTCCACATTTGCGGCTTTCACTTTTGCAGAAGTGCTGGTTTGCATTTTTTATTAATATGTTCTCTCTAGGAATATTTAGGTCCTCCAGCGCACCTCTGCCGAAGGTTGACCATAGAGTTGTGCTGGAGAACCTACAAGTTCCTAGATAAAACACTTCTCTAGGCATTTGTAGGTCCTCCAGCTTAATCCTATGATCAACCTCTGGCAGATGTTGACCATAGAGGACCTGGAGATTCCTAGGGAGATGTTCTCTTAGGTAAAAAGAATAGTGTTTCTATTTGTGTTCCCCCCTGTTCACAGAGGTCTTCCATCCCTAACCCCAGTGAATGTGGAAGGACCACTGTAATTTTAATTTTGCTAGTTTATATCACAACTCTTATCAATACATTCAGTGATATATGGGAATTAGGATTTATGAGTAACATTAGTACAGCATGCCCTTCTCTTACACGTAAGGAAAATACAGCGTATGGTGGAGCTCCATTGAAAACAATGGGGCTTGTGCCTGTGTGCAGTATGGTGCGTGCGCCATGCATGTGCCATTGCTTCTTCCGGTGTGCAGCTTTCAATGTAAACTGAAAGCTGCATATGGCATGCCCTTCAGTGTATGCTGAAAGCTGCCTATGACACATCCACATATGACGCAGGTGCATTGTACACAAAAACCCACATTATTATGAATTTTATATGGTGCGATAGGGGAGAAGCTCAATGGGGTTGGTGATACCATGAGTTACCGCACCGGATGACACCAACCCTAGTGACGCTACTGGAGACAACTAGGGCTTGAGCTGAACAAACATAAGGATTCTTTACCTGGAGCATCGTTTCTTTAAAGATGGCCAGGGCCTAACAGAAACTGTAGGAGATTTTACTGTCATGTCGAATCAATACCATCCCTTAAGAAGTAAAAAGGGACAATAATGAATAGCCGCTATTGGTGGCCGCAGCGGTTGACCTTCGAAACAAGTGTGACATCAAATATTTGAGGACTATTAATTAGTCGCAGGCCAAGAAAGTGAACACAGCAGGTTCACACAGCGGATCACAGAGTGAGCTCCCTCTTAGTGAGGACCCAGGAGATGACAGAGACTTCTGACATGGATGTGACTATGGCTCCCGCAGCATGTGCACATCTCATGGACACTCCCCCCCCCCCCCGCCACACTTGCATCTTCCTTTGGATTATTTCCGGAGGCGTCTTGGGACAGGGAAATTGATTGCCAATGTGGATCAAATTGTTAATTGGAGGCAGCAAAGGACAGGCTGCGCTTCAGTTGACCTTGCAATTCTAGCCAGCCCGCATTCGGTTGAGTTGCCTCCTTCTATCCTCCCTTGTAATATTCACAGACAATTAGGAGCCCAAGTGGGATCTGGATACTGGGAAGGTCCAGTCTAAAATCTCATTACAGACATGAGCATGAACACAGAGACTTGCATTTGTTTTACAAGACTTGTATTGTGAGCCCCAACTCGATGGTACTGTGACTAACACCAAGGGTGCATCTATACTGTAGAAATAGTGCACTTTGACACCACTTTAAATGCTGTAACCACATCCCATGGACTCCTGGGATTTGTCGTTTTAAGAGGTCTTTAGCCTTTTCTGCTTTGGTGTCTCAGAAAACATATTTCAGAATTCCAAAATATTCCAAAATCTAAAATTGGCCACGATGGGTGGCTAAGATAGCGACGCCTTTGCTTATGGATGGTTCAGTGTGCACAAACTTTGTCTCATGCGCGGAAATTATTTAAAACATTGTCTATAAAATTACCTTCAGGTTATGTGTGTAAGGTGTATAGAAAACATAAATGAATGTCATGTCTAAGCTTGGGTCCTATCTCCAAGATATCTCATTATTTGTATGTGTGTATTCCAAAATTAGAATAATAATAATAATCTGTAGTCCCAATCATTTTTGGTCCCACGAACTTCAGATGAGGGATACTCAACCTGTGTGTGTGTGTGTGTGTGTGCAAAAGTTACTAACATGAAGTATGTTTGCAAAGGTATTAAAAACAGAGCTATGAAAAGTATGCTCCCCCTCCCCAGTTTCAATGCAGTCCTTAGCAAACGTCATTTCCAACCAGAGAAATATTTCTTTATTTGTTCGATTTGGTGTTTATTATTTGAAGAACATGCTCTGAGCAACTGTGGTTCATGCTCCACATATCATGTTTGAGGACACCAACAGGACACCAAATGTCCGGTTTTGGCCCTGAAATCTCAAGGCCTCGGACATGCTTGACTTGGCAACCCTAACTTCAGTGAAGATAACTGTGAAGGTATCTGTGGCGCAGAGTCTCTCAAGGAAACAACCTCCCAAGCAGCCTTGATAGAAGTGTTTCAGACCATTT
Source organism: Sceloporus undulatus (assembly GCF_019175285.1). Classification (NCBI taxonomy): domain Eukaryota; kingdom Metazoa; phylum Chordata; class Lepidosauria; order Squamata; family Phrynosomatidae; genus Sceloporus; species Sceloporus undulatus. Next base: position 31,619,090 of record NC_056529.1, read on the forward strand.
CATAGAATCATAGAGTTGGAAGAGATTGTCCAAGTTCTCCTTCCACACAGTCTACGAAATATGGAGAGGCCTGGTGGATCCTGATGGGACCACGAGGGATCTGGGATCCAGTTCACATCCACTCAACTGCCCATTGTCATCGTTCATCTGAGACACTTCAGTTGAGCCTGCCTCAAAGCCAGGCATGGTGTGAGCCGCGTGGATGACATGGACTCTATTCCGTGCCGTCTTTCGCAGGAGGCAGCTGAAGACCTTCTTGAACCCTTTGCGGAAGTGCTTGGAGACCAGGGCATAGACGATAGGGTTGAGGCAAGAGTTGGCGTAAGCCATGCAATGGGAGAGCAGCCGGAAGGCATAGGTGGTTTGGTTGAAAGGGAAGTCTCCATAGAGGTAGCGGAGGATGACCACATGATAGGGCAGCCAGCAGAGGCAAAAGAGGACAGTCACAATGATAATCATCTTGGTCACTTTGCGCTTGGCCTTCTTGGACTCGGACATATTCTCTAGCGGGTCTACAGCTGTCCACAGGTATTTAATGGTCCGGGTGTAGGAGAGACTGACAATAAGCACTGGGATCACGTAGCCAAAGGCGAAGGTGCTGGTGTCCATGATCTTGCGCTTCCATTCCTCCCATCCCGGGACACAAATGTAGCTGGATTCCCATTCAATCAGGTCATAGTAGCTCAGGTAGGGCCCAGAAAAGATCACAGACAGGCTCCAAATGACAGCCATCGCCACCACCGCATTGCAAGGGGTCCGTAACTCCCGGGATCGCAGTGGGTAACGGATGGCCAAATACCTGCCCCAAAAGAAGTCAATGGCATTAGGAATGGCTGAGGATTATCAACAGTATAGTTACTATACTTTCCAAGGTTGACAGGGGCAATGAAGGATGCTCTAGTGAACTAGCATGCATACAGGCTCTGTTTAGATTCTGATCATGGTTTGCCCCCAACTCAAATCAGAAACCATAGTTTCACAGAACATGGCTTATCCCACCCATAGCTTGGTGCAGTGTCTGCATGGACAAGCTTTTTCTTTGACTCCAGAAGCTGTTGAATAATGAAGATGGAAGTTAAGGGAACCTTTGAATTTCTAATACTGAGTGGAGAAAAGTCAGCATGATCGAGCAGGTCTAAACCATGGTTTGGCTAGTGTATGTTTGAGAAACTCAAGCCATAGTTTGGGTTCTCAGCTAGAGCTGATGCAAACTATGGTTTGGGGTGATGTCTAACCTGAACATGGTCTATACTGGTTAGTGGTTCGAATTTTGAATGTGACCCTTGGAATTCTGTGTTCCAGTCCTCACTGAGCCATGAAATTCACTGGCTGATATTCTCTCTTAGCCCAACCTACCTGGCAGGGTTGTTGTTATGAGGATGAAGTGGGCAAGAAGAAAGCCATGCCCTCTGCCTCATGCTCACTGAAGAGAAGGCAGTCTATAAAGGTAACTCATCCACACTATAACATGAACTGGGAGCCTGCTATAGACTACCACCCTGCTAATGTCTTTGCATATACTGTATATAAATTCCCCTCAACTTAACCATGCAGAAATGGAATCCTGCATGCCACATCATTGTGCATGCAGATGCAAATGTGCATATCAACATGCATGCCAAAGCATGGGCACACAAACATTCAGTTGTATATTTGGTTGTATGTTCCGTGGTGCAATGCTGCCATTCAATACAGGGGTTGCATAGCACAACCAATGTGCAAATCTATATGAAAGGTCTACACTACACAGCCCTGATGTAGGAGCTTGACCATATAAATCCATATCATAGAGAAAGGATAATAAAAACCCAACAACAATGGGATATAGGGTGCATTTGCAGCTTTTATGGCCCGTGGTCCCAGGTTCAAAACTCTTCTGAGAGGAGATCAACCACTACACCACACCACACTGGCTCAGTAGTCATAGAAATAATAATAATAATAATAATAATAATAATAATAATAATAATAATAATAATAATAATATTTATATCCCGCCTTTTCCCAAAGGAATCAGAAATACAGAATCATAGTCACTGTAGCCTAATCTAAAGCTTGGAAGGATATACTGTAGTTTTTGGGCTACAGTTTCCAGACTCTCCCAGCCAACATGGCCAGTGGCCATACTGACTGGGGAATTCTGGGAGCTGTATTCCACAAAAGTAAGCTTTGCAGGCTCTGGTCCAATACATCTGGAGGGTGCTTGTTTGGGATAGCCTGGGATATTATTATTATTATTATTATTATTATTATTATTATTATTATTATTACCCCACCTCTCCTTATGCTGTGTGAACTTGCTTAAGTCCTGGGATCAACACCGGAGTGATTTAAACATGCATCTCTGTTGCAGTATGGCTCATTCTGCTGTGTGCAGCACCCCAGGGACTAGAGATGATGAGAAGCTGATAGAAACCATCTGCTTGATAGACTCTGTCCTCCAGGAGAGACGGCTTGGCGGCAAGGGATCATACTGAATGCTGACAGCTCTGTCAGGTTGGTGAGTTGACACGATAGCAAAGAAAACAGATTGCCCATTTTTGTGTCACTTTTGGAGAAGGGAGCTGTCACTGGGCAGATGGAAAAGCGGGAGAAGGACCCAGCAGGGAGAGAGCCAAACTGTGTTAGCTGGATCCCGAGGGAATTCCTGGGAAGGCGTTGCAAAGCCAGTGGAAATGTGCAGTGGCCAAACAGAGTCCATTTTTTGTTTCTTGTATTAAACTCAACATATGGTTCAGGTAATGAGCCAGTGTGGCATAGTGGTTTGAGCATTGGACTACAACTCTGGAAACCAAAGTTCAATTTCCGGCTTGGCCATGAAACCCACTGAGTGCCCTTGAGCAAGTCACACACTCTCAGCCTCAGGGAAAGGCAATGGCAAACCTCCTCTGAACGAATCTTGCCAAGAAAACCCCATCATAGGTTTGCCTTAAGGTCACCATAATATGGAAATGGCTAGAAGGCACACAACACACACACACACACACACACACACACACACATACTGAGGGCCATCTGATCAACCATAGTCATCCAATAAATAATCAATAAAAATGCAATACGCAATGAGAAATAACTAGTGGGAAAGGCAATGGCAAACCGCCTCTGAACAAACCTTGCCAAGAAAACCCCATAATAGCTTCGCCTTAGAGTCGCCATAAGTCAGGAATGACTTGAAGTCACACAACAACAACAAAGCCCCCAAGACACACACAACTGCATTATAACTGCTAGCATATAACACCAAGAGACATCCAGCCCATTCCTGGGGTAGAAGCTTTCATTGTTAGCTGGATTACCTGTCCACTGAGACGGCCGCCAAGGTGAAACTGCTGGCATACATGGTGAGGTAGATGAAGAAGTGGACGGTCTTGCACATGAAGGACCCAAAAACCCAGCCTTCCAAGGAATAAATGGTGGCCTGGAAGGGGACGCAGAAGATGATGAAGAAGAAGTCAGCTAGGCTGAGATTGAGGATGAAGAGGTTGGTGCTGTTGTGGCCCATCTGGCCATTCCTCAGCAGCACTGCCAGCACCAAGCTGTTGCCAACGGTGCCCAGCAGAAAGATGAGGGAGAAGACCACCGGGACGATGATGCTGGCCGGGCTGAACTGGGAGGCGTCCGAGGCGTTCCAGTGTCCCACAAAGCCGGCAAAGTCTTCGTGCTCGGTCATGGTTTCCCCCTGCGGAGTATTGGGAGGAGAAGCGAGAAGGATGGGGAGAAAGTTATCATGGAGATTATGACTGTGGGCTCCTCTAGGCCTCCTCCAAACAAATCTTGCCAAGGGAATCCCATGATAGGTTCACCTTAGAGTTGCCATAAATTTGTTGCTGAGGTTTGTGATGGCTTGTTTTGCATCTACACTGTAGAGATAATGCAGTTTAACACTGCTTTAATTGTCACGGCTCCATCCTAGACAATCCTCGTTGGTTGTATTTTATCAGGTTGTAATTTCACCTCGATCCGCAGAAAGAGGCGGGAAATATAAATACTGTAATAATAATAATAATAATAATAATAATCATCATCATCATCATCTTCTGCGTCCCATTATTATTATTATTATTATTATTATTATTATTATTATTATCCTGGCAGCACTCTTTGGCAAAGAAGGCTGAGGACCTTGTAAAACCACAAACTCCATACGACGGAGGTACAGCACTTAAAGTGGTGTCAAAGCACATTATTTCTACAGTGTAGATACACCTAAGGCTCTGTTGCTCCATACTCTTTCCTGGCACTTCCTAATACCAGCTGTAACATTTTATTCCTACACCTGAGCGAGTTTCTTTCTCATTCGAAGACATATTAGAACAAAAAGGTATCCTGTTCTTCTCCAGTTTAAGGCAAACAAAGGTTTTAGAGGGACTGGATGAGGACTCATGGATGAGTCTGTACTGAGAAGCAGCTGGTTGAACTAATCCGTACATCTCCAAATTTGATCGTCTATATATTTGAGGCTTCATCTCCCAGAATTATTGACCTGTCGCCATGCTGGCTGGGATCCCTGGGTGCTAAAGTCCAAAACATGTGGAGTTCCAAAAATTGAGAAGAACTACTCTAGCCAACCTCCGGTGTATCTTCCAATTCTAGGATCTTACACATTTGGGGACTCACTTTTTAATATTTCAGCAAAGAACTGCATGGCCATGTCAGAAAATGACGCAGTAGATACTACAGCCCCAAGTAGATAATATATATCCGAGGCTATGACTCCAAAGAGCAATAACGTAAAAATAAAAGTGAATGGAAAGTCGACCAAAATGACCCCTTTTTTACTTTCAGGAACTTCCCAAAGTGAAAAGGTGTCGTTTTTGTTGGCTTTCCGTTCCATCCTATGATTCCACTTTCTCTTCCATGGTTCCATCCTTCCATAATCTTGGGATCTGCAGTTTATAGGGAGGTATTTAAATTTCTCAGCCAGGGAGCTCTAGTGCCTTCCCAAACTACTAAGCCCAGGATTTCATGGCACTTAAAGTAAGACCACGGTGCTATGACTGTGTGAAAAAGACCACATATAACAAAGTCATTTCGTAAAACTCAGTCAAAGAGGTACTGAGTTAATAATAGGGCTTGGGGTTTTACATTAACATTGTTTTGCAAAAGAGCATTTGAAGCATTACAAATGTGAAACTGCCTTTGGAGCCAACATCAGTCAAAGCATTCTAGGCTTCTCCCAGAGGCACAGATTCTAATCTAAATATTTGGCCACAGATAAGAAATACTGTCTTGATTTATGTTGACTTATGCAGGGAAGATGCAAGGAAGACAGCCTGATATTTGTTCTTCTCTTTCTAGCGCCTATGCCTTCAATACCGCTCTTAGATGCATTATTACAGCTAAACAGAGCAGGTGCCTCTCTGGCAATGAGATCTGAGGGGTAAATCGACACACTTGGCAAGAAAATGGATTTTTACAGCGCTGGAAAAATAGATGTTCCCGAAATATTCATCCATCTCGTCAAGTGCCTTTGGATTCTGTTCTACTAGAAGGACATATGGAGAGCTAGTATGATGTAGTGGTTTGAACGTCTGATGATGACTCTGGAGACCTGGGTCTGAATCCTGGCTCGGGCATATAAACCCACCTTGGGCAGGTCACACTCTCTCAGCCTCAGAGGATGGCAATGGCAAACCCCCTCTGAAGAAACTGGCCAAGAAAACCGTGTGATAGGGTCGCTTTAGGGTTGCCATAAGTCGGAAAGGACTTGAAGGTGCCCAACAACAACAACGTTGGATATGTTTTTTAAAACGGAAGGGGGGAAGAGTTACATTCTCCATTTCCATTGGTGCCTAAAGCTAAAACAGTGGAGGGATCCGGGTTCAAATCTACAATTAGCCACGAAGCTCATTGATTGAACTTGGGCCAATCATATCCACCTCGATCTTATAGGAGAGGCAGGTTAATAATAATAATAATAATAATAATAATAATAATAATAATATGGGGGGGGACTGCCCAATTGCTGTAGATTGGTGCCATTTCCATTCTTGGCTCCATTCTACAGGGTCCTGGGATTTATAGTTTGGGAAGGGACTTTCAATTCTTTGAACTCTCTGGATCTACGACACCAGAGGTAAATAAAAAAAGACTTATTAAAAAGGAGTATCTTTGTCGGGAGGCTTTGTTAACTGACGTATGTCTATACTGCAATACTAGATAATTTGAGACGTCAAGGAAAATTTCCTTGTTGGGCTGGATTCATCTTTGGAGGGACAGTGCCTTCATTTTGCCATCCACCTGCCATAGCTATGCCCCTTCCATAAGGATAACATGCAAAACAGAGATCGGTGTATGCCAGCCGCTACCACATTCAGTCCTCTCAGAACTATGCACTGTGCTCAAAAACCTTTCAACTCCAGTTGACTTTTGTGTTCCTTCAGTGCCACCCTTCTGTTGAATTTTCTCCTTGGCATCACTGCTAGCTGTTACGAAAGACCAAGCAATCAGGTTTGTTATCCTGTGGCGTTTTGGACAGCATTTTTAAAATGGTATTCAGGATAAAAAATAATAATCTCATTCTTCTGGACTGTGATCAGAAATATCTGGAGCCCAGCCTGAAGACAATGTTATACTTCTGGCTAGACTTTTTATGAGTTATGTTTATTACAGGTGCATTCTTGCAGTAAGTTCCATCTATCGTTCATGCTCATCTGTTGCCATGATGGTATAACCCTTTCTTTCGTGTGGAAATATCAGCGGGATATGACACAGCTATGGGAAAAAAGCAATTCTTTGGAGATGTGGTGCTGGAGAAGAGTGTGAGGATACCGGGGATGACCCAAAAGGGTCCTTGAACAGATCAAGCCTGAAATCTTTCTGGAAGCCAAGATGATCAAGTTGAGGTTGTCACACTTTGGCCACAACCTGAGAAGCCACGACTTATTGGAAAAGGCAATAATGCTAGGAAAGGTTGAAGGTAGCAGAAAGGAAGGAAGACCTCACATCAAATGGGTCCAAGAGGTCATGGGCCTGAATCTGCAAGACCTAAGCAGAGCAGCAGAGGACACAAGGGACGTTATCAGACAAGGGAAATTGGAAGTATAATTCAATGGCAATCCAAACGCAATCATGGAGTTTAACGTTATTGCATGATAGACTACCACACGCAATTTTGGGCAATGGTAAGTCAGTCCAAACGCAATCATGGGATTTCATGTTATTGCGTGAGAGGTGATCACACACAATTTTGGGCAATGGGAAGCTATTTTCGGGCAATGGGAAGTCAGTCCAAATGCAATCTTGGAGTTTCACGTTATTGTGTGATAGACTACCACACACAACTTCAGGCAATGGCAAGCTATTTTCAGGCAATGGGAAGTCAGTTCAAATGCAATTCGCTGAACTAGCAAATTCACGTGAATGCGTTCTGGCCCCACTTTCTTTTCATTCGAAATTAAGAGCAATTCCTTAATCCCGCTCAGAAATGGGATTTAAAGTAGATTTTAAGTACAAAAATCCTGCAAATGAAGTTTTTCACATGACGTTTCTGCAAAACAGAAATACCACGAAAATAAAGCAAACATAAAGGGGACAAAAACGACACCTTTTTACTTTCGGGAAGCTCCAAAAGTAAAACGGTGTCATTCTTGTCCCCTTTACGTTCGCTTTATTTTTGCATTATTTCTGTTTTGCAGAAACCCGTCTGAAAAAACCTCCCACATTTGCGGGGCTTTTCTACTTCTAAAATCCCGTTTCTGAACAGGATTCATCTAGTGTGATAAGGTCTTACGTTACGCTTACGGAAGTTTAAAGACCTCAAGTTCTTTCCACCTTGGAGTTTAAAGTCATGCAAGGACTTTAGGGAATTGTTCAGAAACAAATAGGTGGTAACTCAAGTTTAAGGATGGAAATGATCTTTGTTATTTTCTGGTTAGGAAAAAAGGGGTTTCTTCAACGCTTCAGAAACTCTTCTGAGAAGAATAGCAGAGCAGTAGGACTTTTTGTGACATTTTTGAATCATTCCCAAATATGATGGAGAATGATTCTGTGCATAAATACATGTGGCTTTTCCACATGGGAAACAATGCCTTCCACAAAGGAACCCCACATACATTTCTGCAGAGCATAATTTCCTGGACCACTTCAGAATGCGCAAAGAAGGGAGAAAATGCTGTGCAGAAATAATTTGTTTTGCCTCCCAACGCAGGGCAAAAGCGATGGAAATTATTCACAGGGAGGTGGCCATGCGGACCATCCATTTTAAAATGTAACACTAAACCCCAGGCTCACTCTTTTCATAGATTCATTTCTGCCTGCTGTTTTTTTTTAGAGCTTTGATGGGTTATAACAACTGAAGATGCCATCAGGTTAAAGCAATCTCTCACTTTTTTTGGAGATGCAAAAAACACAGCAGCAACAACTTTAGCACCAAGAGCATAAGAAAATGATAACTGGAGAATGCTTTAAATTGGTTATTCTAAGCAATGCGTTTTTGCTGTCTTCGTCCTGGTAGCTAGAACATCTACCTCTCACTGGGTAAGACTAAAGACTCAGTACAGATGTCACACCAGATGTTCTCCTGGTGTGTTGTCCCTGGTAAGAGGTGGGCTGCCCAAACGTCACCTTCTCCAACGGATGGCTTGCTGCTAACCCCGGCAGGAGCATTCCTAAGAGCCAGCATGGTGTAGTGGTTTGAGCATTGGACTACAACTCTGGAGACCAGGGTTCAAATCCTTGCCTGGCCATGAAACCCATGGGCAAGTCACACTCTCTCAGCCTCAGAGGATGGCAATAGCAAACCTCCCTCTGAAGAAAAGTGCCCAAAAAATCCCATGATCAGTTCACCTTGGGGTCACCATTGTTCGCACAATTCTTTGCTCCATTTTAGTAGAAGTGTGATACATTTCAAAGTGGAGGGGCTGACAATCTGAGAATCTCTGTACACTATATATATATATAGAGAGAGAGAGAGAGAGAGAGAGCTATACACACCGTAAGGAGAGTTCAAACATGCGGCAGCTGTCATGATCTATATTCACCATCTACTTCTATCAGGGTACTTATGTAAACCCACTTTGGGCAAGTCACACTCTCTCAACCTTGGGATCGTAATGGCAAACCCGCTCAGAACAAAACTTGCCAAGGAAAACCCATGATAGGTTCACCTTAAGGTCTCCATAAGCCAAAAATGATTTGAAGGCACCCAACAATGAAAACAAACAAACAAACAAACAAACAACAGCTTCCATACGTCAGAAATGACTTTGGGCAAGATTTTACAATGAGTTGCATAACAACTAAGGCACGCAAGAACCACAAGAATCCCTATTGTAACCACTCTCCATTACTATCTAGCAAACCAGAGAGCAAAATGCCTCCTTCTGTTTTGTATGCTCTTGTTGGCAGCAACCTACCTGCTGCTTCGAAGGCTCCAAGCTGTGGTCAGTTCCACTGTCACTCTCACAACTCTCTTGCCTGGTGCTTCATCTGCAGGCTGGCAAACAGTGGCATGCGCTTCGGCTGGCACATATCGGCGTGGTCTGCTCCTGGGTGATGCCAGCCTCCCACTCTCTCTTCTATGCTGCTGTTCTCTGTGCTTCGTCTTGCTACAGGTTCCTATTCCAACCGACTCCTCCTCTTTCTGCTTCTCTGATTCCATCAAACACCCACCTCCCTCCCTTTCAGCAGGAAAGTGAGTCCCATTGCTGTTCACACACTCCTTTGTTCCACTTTGGTGAGAGAGTGAGACATTCTGAAGCATAAATGTGGCGCATTCTGACAATCTCTATAGCTATAGGACAGGTGTCACACCAGATGTTCTTCTGGTGAATTGGCCCTAGTAAGAGGTAGGCTGCCCAAATATCACCTTTTCCAAATAGGGGGTTGCTGGCAGGAGCATTCTTAAGAGTCAGCCTGGTTTGAGCATTGGACTACAATTTGACTATAAGCACGGTGTAGTGGTTTGAGCACTGGACTACAATTTGACTATAAGCACGGTGTAGTAGTTTGAGCATTAGACTACAACTTGATTACAATGGTGTAGTGGTTTGAGCATTGAACTACAACTTGACTACACGCATGAAATAGTGGTTTGAGCATTGGACTACAACTTGACTATACGCATGGTGTAGTAGTTTGAGCATTAGACTACAATTTGACTGTAAGTATGGTGTAGTGGTTTGAGCACTAGACTACAATTTGACTATAAGCACGGTGTAGTAGTTTGAGCATTGGACTACAACTTGATTACAATCGTGTAGTGGTTTGAGCATTGGACTACAACTTGACTATATGCATACTGTAGTGGTTTGAGCATTGGACTACAACTTGACTACACACATGGACTAGTGGTTTGAGCATTGGAGTACAACTTGACTATACACATGGACTAGTGGTTTGAGCATTGGACTACAACTTGACTATACACATGGACTAGTGGTTTGAGCATTGGACTACAACTTGACTACACGCATGAAATAGTGGTTTGAGCATTGGACTACAACTTGACTACACGCATGAAATAGTGGTTTGAGCATTGGACTACAACTTGACTATACGCATGGTGTAGTGGTTGGAGCATTGGACTACAACTTGACTACACACATGGACTAGTGGTTTGAGCATTGGACTACAACTTGACTACACACATGGACTAGTGGTTTGAGCATTGGACTACAACTTGACTATACACATGGACTAGTGGTTTGAGCATTGGACTACAACTTGACTACACGCATGAAATAGTGGTTTGAGCATTGGACTACAACTTGACTATACGCATGGTGTAGTGGTTGGAGCATTGGACTGCAACTAGACGGAGCTATAAGTGCTGTAGTTCCATCTTATGGAATTCTGGGAGCTGTAGTTTTACACGTTCTTTAGCCTTCCCTGATGAGTGATGGTGCCTCACAAAACTACACAGTCAAAATGGTGTCAAACTGCATTATTTCCACAGTTTAGATCCACCCTGAAGCTGCATCTGCATTGCAGAATTAATGCAGTTTGACACCGCTTTGACTGCCATGCCTCGTTGCTGTGGAATTCTGGGTTTGGCAGTTTTGTGACACAATTAGCTGTCTTTGTTAGACAGGTATCATGCCTCACAAAACTACAAATCCTAGGACTCTGTAAGATGGAGCTATGACATTTAAAGTGGTGTCAAACTGTATTATTTCTACAGTGTAGATGCACCCATGAACTAGCAGACAGCCCTTTGATTTGTATATAATAAAGAATGGCCTTGCAAATCTGTCATCTGAAAAGTAGGATGCAGAGCTATCCTCATGTACACAGAACAATAAAACAGGTGCGCCAGAAGTTAGTCCTACCTTGAAATGAGTTTGGAAGCTAAAATCCATGAGTATAAATCCCAGGCGTTTGCTCATCCGCCAGCCATCATTCCTTTGCAACCGACAGGCAATCTTCGGAGGATTCTGATATGGGCTTCAATATTTTATAATAATGACATTGCAAGTTGCTTTTATTATATACAAATCAAATCTAGGTTTCCACAAATCTCTCTCGGTTCCTCATCTCTCTGCAGTAGGGTTCCCCCCCCTGAATGGTAAATGATCATTATTTTGTGCTGGGTATATTTTTGGGTTGAAACATGGGGGAATAACTCTTGAAATCCTGATATCTGTAGTTTTGTTAGCTATTTAGCCTTCTCTCTCAGAGCGCTCAGGCGCCGCAACAAACTACAAATCCCAGGATTCCATAGGATGGAGCCATGGCAGTTAAAGTGGTGCCAAGCTGCATTACTTCTGCAGTGCAGACGCAGCCTTAATTTCACTAGTTTTTGGTGTGGCGAGCACTTTTGGAAGTTACTTCCAAAAGATTATTGTTAAAGAAATATTTGGGGACATGTTTAGCCATTTTTCTATATTCAGGAATGTCAGCAACGTTGAAATAAATAGTGGGAAAGGCAATTGCAAGCATCATCTGAACAAATGGGGAAAGGTAGGTAAGAGATGATGATGATGATGATGATGATGATGATGATGATGATGATGATACCTTGTGACACTCTCTCAGCCTCAGAGGATGGCAATGGTAAACCCCTTCTGAAGAAACTTGCCAAGAAAACCCCATGATAGGATCGCCTTACGATCAGCTTTAGTTGGACATGACCTGAAAGTACACAACAACAACAACAACAAATATTTTACCAGAGCCAGGGTGATGTGATGGTTTGAGTGTTCAACTGGGACCAGGGTTCGAATCCCCACTAGGCCATGGAAATCCCTTGGGTGACTTTGTACAAGTCACACTCTCTCGTCCTCAGAGACGATGCCAATCCAACTCTGAACAAAGTATGGCCAAGAAAATCCTGTAATAGGTTTTCTTTTAGGTCATCGTCGTCAATCAGAAATGGCTTGGAAGCACACAATAGCAACCTATTTTATTTTTAACCGGAGGCGTAATGATTAAAATTAAAGCCTTAAGGTGTTTTTTTACAATGCGGCTCGAAGCCCAAATAATGTGTCCAAATAACTAGGATGGTTTTGGCTGCTGTGGTTGGAGGAATGAATAGGGAAGGACACGCCGGCTTTTGGTTTATCCCTTCAGGCAGCAAAACCCCTTGGCCCTATATGATTCACCCAACCCCCTTGGAGTAATGGGATTTTTTATATCCCTGCAGATTCCTGCAGCCATTATAAGAAAGGAAGTTTCCCGCCGAGACCTCTCTGCACATTTCCAGCTGATAGGAAGCGAAAACAATTTGCACATCTTTCTACGGCTTTCTACTGCCAGCATGCGGCTAGAATGAAGAGACAGGGAAGGGATGATGTCCCAGAGCTAAGTGTCTGGATGGTGCCACCAAGAAGGAAAGACTCTCCGTCACACAACATCCAGGAGATAATTCATATCCTATTTTTGGTGCTGGCCCAGCTGTTTGGCAAATGGGAGATTTGGCCAAGATGGGCGGCCAAAGCAGGGAGGAACAGTCAGGCAATATGTACTACTGTAGATACTCAAATATAAGTCGACCTAATGCATAAGTCGAGGGCACGTTTGGGGGCCAAAATTATGGAGAGGGTAAAATTTAGGGGCATATAGTAAAGGATCGAAAGGATGAAGCAAAGCAAAACAACGTCAAAGAATTTGTAAAATTCTAGCAGATATACATCTCTTTTTGAGCTTACTCTTAAGGCTGGATGGATGTGAGAGTAGAGAGGGTCAGTGCTTCCAGGAAAGGGGCTACAAGATCCTTTTGCAGACTGATATTCTGGACTAACACAGATTTGTCATTCTGATCCCACGCCGATGTTTCTGGGCTGCATGCGTCTCAGTTTTCATCGGTCAAATCCTGGGGGTTATGACTTTGCGGAACAATCCATCTGATTATATATTCTAATCTCGAAGACTTTCTCTTGAGCTTTTGAAGAAATTAGCAACTTTTGGAAAGCACTTCTCAAAAAGGCCACAAACCAAATTAAAGCCTCGCCAATCCCTCCTGATAATACTCGCCTCCAAATGTGTTCCTAAACTACAGGCTCTGCATTATGGCATATCCAGATAAACGGCAAAGTGAGAAAATTTCCCTTCGTCTCCGACCACCTTGAAATTGCTTTTGCAGTAGCTGAAAGCACTCCTCTTGCACAGTGATTGCTCTGCGACTGTGGCCTATTCTCTGTATCTTTTCCATTTGTGGCAGCACAATACTTCAACAACTGCTTTTTGGAACCGAAGAAGGCTCTATGCACAACCTGTTTGCTTCTTCCAGAAACTGATCCAGCCACAATGTGCAAAAAGAGAGCAAAAGCTCAAAGAGAAACCAGGGACTGCTGTCGATGCCCTATCAATAATCTTTAATTGAGGTGGAAAACTGCCCTTTTCCTCTGCAAGCTGTCCAGCTGAGACCTTGTTTCTCCTTAAACCTCTGATCTGAAAAGACCTGCAGGGCTTTCCTGCAGGGACAAAGTCATAGCAAGACACCAGTTTCAGGGTTGCCAGGGTGAAAACTGGAGAGAGCTCCTGTACCTTTATGGATTGTGTGGAAGAGGGGATTTCAACAGGTGCTGCTTGTTTCCTGCTTGAAGACAATCAGCACCTGCTGAACCTCCCTCTTCTGCACAACCAATAAAGGTAGAGTAGCTGTCTCTAATATTTGCTTTGGCAACATACTTTTCATCTTCACCAGAGGTTGATCTTATGTAAAGATAATGGTCTCAATGGTCCATCTAAGATCAACCTCTCCAATATTTTTCATTGTGCCAGAAATAATTCCTAGCAATGTATTATTCCTAGGAAAATTTGTTTCCAGCTTTTGCAAAGATGGTTTGCAAGATCAGAAGGAACAGAGGAATTTAGGATGGGGCTGATGGACAACATCCTTGTCCCTGCAAATCAAAAGGTTACTGGGACTTTGGCCCTACAAACCCAACTTCCTCCGTTTCACTACATTGCTGACTAAATCTTGGAAGGCGAGTGCCAGACGTGGTCCGTGGATCAACCTGTGCTGATACAACTTGAAGTTTTTCTTTATATACATGCAAAGCAGTGGGCTGTTTTCTGAGAACAGGTCTCCGGACGATGTGAGAAACACCTTTTTCAATACTGCGCTACATTGTTTGCGTAGAAAGGGCAAAGGTGGAACGTTGGGCACACAAAAATATATCCAGCATGCCGACCGTGATGACTTAGCTACCCGCTGGGGGCACAATACCATCCTATTAACTGGGTATCTGCAGGTAATTTCAATCTTGTATAAAATGAAAAAGGAGGCCTGGTTATTGAACAGTAGACAAGAGTGGAGCGCTTCGGTTGTTTTTCATTATGTGACTGCTGGTTGGAGCGGCTATGAGGCAAGGAGAGGCAAAAAATATTTGGAAGGGAAACCATCGACTAATACCAAGGGCTGTAGGCTACATTTCAGAGGAAGGAAAGGTCAAAGTCATACCTGGCGCATGTATTTATGTATACCAGCCTTTCCCCTAGTCACACACTAGTCTCTTCCGCTGAGCTCCAGCATTTTAAAAGGATGCAGGCAAATGTTGCGGCCCATTTCTTCCAAAAGGCAGATGCTTGGGAAGCAGTGGCATCACCTTATTTAGGGTCATCCGATGTGGACTGCACCTTCTGCACTGACCTATTGATGCCCCTGGTCTTTGCAGCACACCAGATCCACAAGTAACATTGTTGTTGTTGTGTAGCTTGAAGTCATTTCCGACCTATGGTGACCCTATCGTGGGTGTTGGGGTTTTCTTTGGCAAATTTCTTTCGAGGAGATTTGCCATTGCCATCCTCTGAGGCTGAAAGAGTATGACTTGCCCAAAGTCACCCAGTGAGTTTCCATGGCTGAGTGGAGATTCAGACCCTGGTTCCCCAATGTAATGCTCAAACCATTACACCATATGGCCCAATCTAACCCATTTTGTATCTGTTCCCACTGAATGTGGAAAGGGTTGGGCTTGTTACAACATCTCATTGTGGGGGCCATGCGTCCATGAAGAAGCCAGAGAATCAGGATGCCTTTTTTCAACAATTTGATCCATTGGGAAAGAAACATTAAGAAGCACATTTCTAGTCCTTACAACTATGCAGGAAAAACATGAAATATAAGGGATCACGAGTCGAAGAAATATCAGACTTGGGCTCATAAATTTTAATTCATTTGCTTTATCCAGGGTTGCCATTCTTGGGCTCTTCCTTCCTCCAAGGCTTCACTCCTATATTTTTTCCTGTCTCTCTGTTTTCACTGTGGCAATCCTAAATTCTGGTTTATGGCTGCATCTACACCGTAGAATTAATGCAGCTTGACACTGCTTTAACTGCTATGGCTCCATCCTATGCAAGCCTGGGATTTGGAGTCTGTCATGACACCAGAGCTCTCTGATGTAGAGAAGGTGAAATACCTCACCAAACTACAAATCCCAGAGAGAGTGAGATTTGCTCAAGATCACCCAATGGGTTTACATGACCAAACTGGGAAATGAGCATGCACTGAAACCACAGGAGGTGGAGAAACTGAATGAAACAAAACCCTTGCTGCATATTGTTCATTGTCCTGATATTGCAATTGCTTGTTCACCATCCACCCGCTCATGCCCATTCACACACTGCCATCTTCTGTTTTTTCTCAGGACATAGAGAGTAAAAATACAGAGTTTGAAAAAGATACACTCATCCCTCCATATTTGTGGCTTTGATATTTGCAGCTTTGATTAATATGTTCTCTCTAGTGCAACGCTATGGTCAACTTTAACTAAAAGTTGCACCAAAGAGAATACTCCACTAGGCCTTTGTAGCTCCTCCGGCGCAATTCTATGGTCAGTGTCTGTCGGATGTTGACTACAGAGTTGCACTGGATGACCTAGAGATTCCTAGAGAGGCGTCCTCTCCGGTAAAAACACGGTGTTTTTGTTATTTTTCCATGTTCACGGGGGTCTTGTGCCCCTAACCCTAGCAAATATGGAGGGACAAGTGTACTTTTTTGCCCCATGCTCCAGCATGGGAGAGAGAGAGATCCAGCATGGTTTGAGCGTTGGACTATGACTCTGGAGGAGTCATATATACTCTTAGGCGTCTACACAATTCTGTAGGATAGAGAAATGGCACCTAAAGTGGTGTCAAACTGCGTTACTTCTACAGTGTAGATGCACCCCAAGTGCAGTCTGTTGATGCTTCCAACACCATTTTCTTTCTTAGACAGTTGGTCTCTTGTCGTTGTTTTAAGAAATGGCCCTTTCTTTAATGTTCTCTCTTGTTTTACTGTTATTTTGCAAACTGCTTCTGCCATTGTAAATCAAAAAGCAGGGTAGACATTTTAATGCATAAATAAAAAGAAAGCTTTGAGTACTCTTTTTGAAATAGGTTCCCATCTTTAATATTGTTCCCTCTTATTTGACTATCATTTTTGAAAGCTGCCTCTGCGGTTGTAAATTGAAACACGAGGCCAACATTTCAATAAAGAAAATAAAAGGAAAGATTTTAATACTCATATATATATATATATATATATATTACCCTATTTCATATTATGTCCTCTCTTGTTTTATTATTCTTGTCAAAGCTAGGTCTAGGCTTGGAAATCAAAAGGCAGAACAGACATATGTTAGTAAATTTAAGAAAGAAAGAGCTGAATGCTCTCCAGTGCAAAAGAATTGCTAGCAGGCCAGGATGAAGGGTTGTTGTTGTTGTTGTTGTGTGTTCTTCTGTCTTATCCAGAGGTGCTTTTAAAAAAAGGAATCATTTATTTAGGGCTGGAGCAGACAGGCAGGAAAAAGTGGCTCGATTCTGGATTTTCCAAATGTGGGTCGAAACCGTGTCATCCACACGGCCCATTCCCAAGACAGGCCAAACACGCACAGACAGTCCGCATGATGCTACGCTGCATCATCATCATCATCATCATCATCATCATCATCATCATCATCATCATCATTTTGCCTCCCCACTGTGCATGTGCACTCTTGCACAAACACACCACCAGCAACCCCTAGTTACTCCCATGTCCCATCCAGATGGCTTCCCATTGTACGGCCACCTCATTGATCAGCCACACTGTCGCACGTGCGACACTCCACGTGTACAAGGCACTGGTGCATCAGTGTACCAAGCAATACATTGGCAAAGCACGATCATGGAGGCCCCAATATGTGCCCCCTTCAAACCCCCCCCCCCCTTTACCCCATGCCTTTCTGTTGGACTGTCTGGTTTGTGTATGGTGTAGTTACATCCATTACAGTTGTTGCACTTTTGCTTTTCTGCTTTGAGGCAGCCCTTGGGTCCTTCCGGGGAGGAAGTCAGGTCATAAATGAAATAATCAATCAATAAATAAAAATGATAAGCCATACTGACCATCCATAGAGCAAAACCCAAAGTCCATATTGTGGGGATAACTTTATAAGCTCCAATAAAAGGTGCAAAATATTTTAGTGTTAGCTTTCAAAATTCTTTGAGTCCAAGGTATTCATGTTATGCCTATGGCCATACCTTCCCAAACATGCCCGATCCCATCTGATATTGGAAGCTCAATAGGGTCAGGCCTAGTTAGTACTTTTCGCCCCCAAAACCAGAATAGTGCGAAGCAAAAGGCTTTCACGACTGGCATCCATAGTCTTTTTGTGGCTTTTGTGGCCATAAAGTGTATTTGTATTTGTTTGAACATCGGACTACGACTCCAGGGACCAGGATCTGAATCTCTGCTTGGAAATGAGAACTCACTGGCTGGCCTTGGGCAAGTCACACTCTCTCAGCCTCAGAGGAAGGCAAAAGCAAACCTCTGAACACATCTTGCCAGGAAAACTTTGTGATAGGTTCGCCTTTGGGTTGCCATAAGTCAGAGACGCCGTGGAGGCAGACAATCACACTTTGTGCATTTGGGCTGGTTGATTAAAAGTATCTCTGTGTGGTGGATTTTGGATGTTATTGTACTTTGCTGTAGGGTCGGCACAGCTACCCCTGGATATGTTAACAACATTAGTTGCCACACAGATGCTGGAGCAGCACTTTTCACTTTCTCCACTAGACGGCAATATAAACTAAGGAAACTGTTTCCAGCAAGCCTTGGCCTCATTCACACTTACAAATAAATCGCTTTGCGATCCGAATCGATGGGTCGGTTTGGCAGCGGAGTGCGTGGTTACCATTACGTTTGCCCCGATCGCATTTCTTGCTGCAAAATAAAATAAAACAACCCACTTGCGGTTCATGTTGACAAATGAATCAATTCAAAATGGATCCGCTCCAGCCGGCGAAGGGTGAATTTAAATCGATTCTGATCCATATCTGGTTCACACTTGCGCAGAATCAGTTTATCCAAAAAAGGGTCTAGTGCATGGCTCCCCTTTCAAGTGCAAACCATGGTCATTTAAGCCGGTTCAAAACGTTTTGCGATCCCGGTTTAAAAGGTAGTGGGAATGAGGCAGGAAAGCGTGAGAGAAGTCTTTGTGGCCCTTCTTAAAAGATGAGGGCTGAGATCTGATCTTCTTGCTGAACAGCCTCTTATTTAAATTATGGACCTTAAGGACTATTATTGCACATCTTTCTCCGCAGAGACTGTGATAAGAAGGGAAGCACCACTTCGGAGCCAGAGGTGTAATTAGGTAAAATATACAGTTTGGATGAGTTTGGACCGTCATTTTCATACTATGTTGGGGAAGAGGCTCTTTTGCCACGTCGGCAGCATCACACCCATTCCCAATTACGTTGTTATTGTTTAGACATCACAAAAAGTCCTCCAGTGAATAGTTTTAAAACCACGTTAAAAGGCAGCTGGTGGCATGTCTGTGAGTTGGTGAATGTGCTCCGGCTTTAAGTGAGGATTTGTGAGCAACCAGAGCCAGCTTGGTACAACGCTTTGAGCATTGGACTACGACTCTGGAGACCCGGGTTCAAACCGAGCATAAAAACCCACTAGGTGACCCTGGGCAAATCATGCTCTCTCAGCCTCAGAGGATGGCAATGGCAAATGCCCTCTGAAGAAACTCACCAAGTGATAGGTTCGCCTTAGGGTTATGATAATTTGGATATGACTTGAAAGCACACAACAACAACCGCAGTTGGTGGACCTGTGGGTTTTTTTTGGGGGGGGGGGAGACACAGTTCAGCACCTTAGATAGTGCCTTTAATAGTTCGTACTAGAGCGTTCTCATTGCTCCATTGACATGAAAACCACCAGCCACCAAGAGTCACTCACTCCGTTCTCTTTCTCTTGATAAAATCCCATGCCTAATGCCACGTTTCTTTAAAACAGTGCTATCCTTTTGGGTGCATCTACACTGTAGAGATAGTGTAGTTTGACACCACTTTAAGTGTTGAAGCTCTGTCCTCTGCAGTCCTTGGATTTGTAGTTTTGCAAGGTTGACAGCCTTCTCTGCCAAAGAGTGCCGGTGCCTCACCAAACCACAAATCCCAAGATTATGTAGGATGGAACCCAATGATCTCAATTTAACTATCATGGTTCCAGCCAACATAATCCTGGGATGTGCAGGTTAGCGGGAGCCTTGGCATTCCCCTCAAGAGAGCTCTAGTTTCCTCTCCTGAACTATATCAGAAGAGTTGGCAGGCAGAGAATTCACATGACCTTGCCAAGCTAAAGATCCCAGGATTCCATAGGATGGAGCCATGGCAGTTAACATGAGTCTCAAAGCTAGAAAATAGTCCCATCCTTTGCTTTACTCGGAAGGTATGTCATTGAGATAGGCAAGGCACATTCAATTGCAATTTTTTAAACCTGATTTTTAAAAGTAGTTTGCAATTTGGAACCTGTTTCTGATTTCTCCAAGGATAGCTGGATGGGAAGATAACACAGAACTATCCTTTTTCTTGCAGGCGAGGAAAAACCAGAATAAACTCTCCATCCGTTTGGTTTGGCACCCATCTGCTAAGGAGGAATTGAGGAAGAAAAGGTGTTAAAAAACCCTTTCTCCAAACAAAACCTTTCCCAAATGGACTCCCTCCCTTCATACCTTTAACCCCTTGGATAAGCTGAAGGTAAACAGCAAAGAAAGGAGCTTCATAATATACATTCTTGGGTTTGTTCCTGCAAGGATGTGAAACAGGGAAGGGGCTGCAACCAAAGCCTCCAAAGCAAAAAGATTGTTTCGTTGAATTGCTTAATTTTATGTCTCTTTTTAACTATTGCATTCTGAATACCGTGCTGTTTTTACCCCCTTTGTGCATTAAACTAGGCCTTGGTTTAGGGTTGGCATCATTCTCTTCCCCAAAACTGGGATAAAACTCTCTGAGTTTGGGTTACCATACATTCTTCTTTCCTACTTTGGGGCAAATAAGGAACTGCAAATGGGGAACCAGTCATCAAATTCAGTACTTTCTGTATTTCTGTACTTTCGGTATTTTCTTCAATAGGGTCTTCCTCTTAGGTACATAAAGCGGAAGAATGCCTTTTGCGACGGTACTTTGCGCTTTCAGCGACTCCCACGACTGTATAAATATGCTTTATATCCTGTATAAATATGTTTTAGATAAACAGATACAGGGTTAAATAGAATGCGAAAAAATGGTCAAGGAGATAGTAGAAGAAGAAACGGAAAGAGGAGAAAAGGAAGAAGGGAAATCGGAGATAATAAGTAAAGTAAAGTAGACGAGAAGATGGGTGAAAGGAGATAATAAAGAGGAAGAAGAGAGAAGGAAAGAGGAAAAGAAAAGAAAAGTTTACTAGAAAACACTATGTACAAGAGGAATGAAGTCTGTAGAGAAAAGACGAGATGAACTGGAATAAGTTTATGTATTAGAAAGCGTGAGGACTGAAAACAGATAAGACTACATATTAAAAAATTGGATGCATTTTTAAAATAAAGTAAAAAAATAATGATAATAATAATAATAATGATGATGATGATGATGATGATGATGGACCACCCGTGCTGGAATCTGAGCTGATCTCCAGACATTGGTGTCCTTGCAGCTGGAAGTGCTGGTGACCGGGAAAGCTGACCCCTAGGAAGCCAACTGGCTTGGGCTTTTGCCAGGCCACCTCTTGCCTGTTGTTGCTTTCTTTCCATAGGCAGGCCCAGCACTTTCCCCTTTCCTCTCTTGCAAAGATCAATTTCAAGCAATGCTTCTCCCCCCCCTCCAAGATCCCCTCCCACCCTTCTCCTCTTTCTTTCTTTCCTCCTCCCTTCTTCTCTTCTCTTCTTTCCAGAGAAGGAAGAGGGACAGGCAAGGCTGTTCAGCCAATGCGCAAGGCTTTTGCTGGGGCTGGGCTGCTGGGGGCTTTCTCCTTTTTCTCAAGGGGGGAAAAGGAAAAGAAAAGTGAAAAGTGAAGGCAAGGCTGGCTTTCCCCTCTCCTACTCTCTTACTGAGCCAGAAGCAAGAAGGAAAGCCTCCAGGTTGGTGTGGGTGAACCAAACAGCACTGGGGAAGAAGCCAGAGTTGTGGGTCCCCTTGCCCTGCGCATGCTTTTGCATACTCTTTCACACTCTCTGCTTTTCCAAACTGCCCAGCCTCTCTGTGTCTTTTCTTCTTCTTCTTGGCTGCAGAGTCTTCCTAGCTGTGGATCCGGGAGGCGGCCGGAGATCTGGCAACGCAGCAGCACTGAGCTGTGAGAGCTCTCCAAAACCGAGCCAAGATGTCCCAGCTGTCTGTCAAAGAACATCTGGATGGGATACTTTCTGACTTCGAAGGTAGGATCAAGGTTCTAGTCCTCAGGCATTTTTCTATGTGTGTGTCAAGTCGTTTCCGACTTATGGAGACGCTAAGGCGAACCTATCGCAGGTGTTCCCTGGCAAGGTTTCTTCAGTGGTTTGCCCTTGACTTCCCCTGAGGCTGAGAGAGTGTGACTTGCCCAATGTCACCCGGTGGGTTCCATGGCCGAGCATGGAATCAAACTCTGGTCTCCAGTCATAGTCCAACAGCCAAACCACTACGCCAGTATATGAAACATAAATGAATGTTGTGTTTCGATTTGGGTTCTAGCTCCAAGATAGCTCACGATCTATTTGGGAATGGAGATGTTCCAAAATCCAAAGAAATCTAAACTATAAAAGACTTCTAGTCCCAACCCGTGCCCAGTTAAGATTTGGGGTAAGTTATTTTTATGGACTCCCAGCTCTCAGAATTGCCCAGCCAGCATGGCCAGTGAGCAAGCCAGCTGGGGGATTCTGGGAGTTGGAGTCCACAGAAGTAACTTCCCCCAAGTTCTAGTTTCAAATACCTGTGGTGCATCTGCAGTCTTGGGCACTGCAGGAGTATATCTGGTTTGGTGTTTTTTAAAATGAGAGCTTTGTGTTCCTAAAATTGTTGTTGTGCATTGGACCGTCGGAAAACAAAGGTGTCACTATCTCAACCACCCAATGAAAAAAGTTTGGGGTTTTGGAGTTATTTCAGATTTGCGAATTCCAGGTAAGGAATCCTCAACCTATAATATATGTGCCAGGTATGTACAAAGCTGTCTGGCTGTTGTGTGCCTTCAGGTCATGTCTGGAGGTGACCCAAAGGCGAACAATATCATAGGTCTTCTTAGCAAGATTAGTTCAGAGGGGGTTGCTTTTGCCTTCCTCTGAGGCTGAGAGAGTGTGAGTTGCCCAAGGGCACCCAATAGCTTTCAAGTGGCGGAACTGAACCCTGGTCTCCAGTCATAGTCCAACACTCAAGCCATGCTAGCTTATATTTATCCAAACTCTTGTTGCATCTATCTAGATCAATTCTATCAATACTATCACTGGCAGTGTCTCTCCAGGGATTTAGATAAGGATTTCCCCCCGCTGTACTTGGAGATTTAAACCAGAGGCCTTCTCAGTATAGAGGCTGCATCCATACTGCAGAAATAATCCAGTTTGACACCACTTTCATGGCTCAATGCTATGTAATTCTGGGAGCTGCAGTTTATTGTGACACCAGCGTTTGCATATTCCATAGCACTGAGCCCATGAAAGTGGTGTCAAACCGGATTATTTCTGCAGTGTACATGCAACCTGAGACTTGTCCTTTTGGTTCCAAATAAAAGCTTCGATTAACCTGCGACAGAGGAAACAACCTGTTGATCAGTCTAACCTTAGAGTTTATCACATGAAGGAGATCAGGGATTTATTCCATGAATATCCCGGAAAAATCATGTAATGCCGCGACGTTGCACAAAACCAACCCACTATTAAAGTGTTCACAAAGAAGCATTAACGCACATCTTTTTACTTTCGGGATTTCAGCGGCAATGAATTTCTGATATCACTTTATTTCACGTAATTACGTGATTTTTTCGAGGACATTCACAGGATAAACTTCATGCGATAAATATGATAGAGAGTGAAGTGGCTGCCTCAGGCGGCGGGTTTTTGAATGTCATAATAGGACCACAAATTGCAAGTGATTTACTTTTTTATTATCATGTTTTTACTGCCAGGGATAAAGAGAAGTGTTTGTGGGATTTTCTGCCTTAGGTGCCAAAAGTAACTTGGTGGCTTTGGATGCAATGCACTTTGACTTGTGTGATGCTAGAACCAATGGCTGCTCCAAACAGGCAGCAAAAAGTCTTTGGGGCAGAAAGCCAGAATTTGGGGGTACAGTGGACCTTTGGTATCCACTGGATTCCAAGTACCCCCCCATGGATACCAAAATCCATGGATGCTCAAGTCCCATTAAATACAGTGGCATAGTCCAATTATACAAAATGGCAAAAGCAAGGTTTGCTTTTTGGAAGGTGTGCATATCAGTATCCGCTGGAATTTGGTTCCAAGACCCACCATGGATACCCAAATCTGCAGATGCTCAAGTCCCATTGAATACAATGGTATAGTAAGATGGCGTCCCTTATATAAAATGGCAAGAGCAAGATTTGCTTTTGGGAATGTATATATTTTTGGAATATTTCCAAGCCATGGATGGTTGAATCCATGGATAAAGAATCTGCGGATATGGAGGGCCGGCTGTAATGCTGAGAAAGGTGGAGGGTTGTCTTTTACACAAAATGGTAAGATGAAGGTTTGCTGTATGGAGTGTGTGTGTGTGCGTGCGTGCATGCGTATATATATATATATATTCCGTGGATATTCTTTATATTTTTTGAACTGTGGGGGACTTCAAGTGGCATTTTCACACCCCAGCCACCACCTTGCATTCCAGCTTTAAAAGGTACACATTCAAAAGGGCACTTGGCATATCCAAGCTCCTTATACAAATACATTAAAGTACACACAGCCATGGCTTGCTGCTTCCTCCCCCCCCCCTTTACACACTCACCTGATCAATATTTATTCTTATGAACATTAATACATGCGCACACACTCATGAGAAAGAAGGGGTGGGGAATTTTTACCTAACGCTGCTACTTCGGTCAGACCCAAAGCCACTGTTTCTCCAGAGATCTCTCCATTACACATACCATAGGTTCTGTTGATATTTCCAAATATGTATCAAGGTATATGTCTGAGCCAAAGCTCAGCTGAAAACCTAGGATGCATCTATAAGGTAGAAATAATGTAGTTTGACACCACTTTAATTGCTGTGGCTCCATCCTATAGAATCCTGAGATTTTTAGTTTGGTGAGGCATCCATCGGTGAGGCTTTCATTCTTTGCTATGTTTTGTTTTGTTTTCAATGCCCTAGAAAGCATAGTGTTTTGCATGTTGGACTGCAACTCTGCAGACCGGGGTTCGAATCCTGAGTGACCGTGGGCAAGTCACATGCTCTCAGCCTCTGACGAAACTTGCCAAGAAAATGCCATGATAAGTTCTCCTTAGGATCGCCATAAGTTGGAAACAACTTCAAGGCACACGACTTATGGCAACCCTAAGGCAAACCTATCATAGGGGTTTTCTTGGCAAGTTTTTTCAGAGAGGGTTTTGTCATTGCCTTCCCCTGAGGCTGAGAGCATGTGGTTTGCCCAACGTCATCCAGGAGGTTTCATAGCCAAGCGGGGATTCGAACCCTGCCCTTGAGAGTCACAGTCCAACACTCAAACCACTATGTCGCTCTGGCTTTCCAGGGCATTGAGAACAAAGCATACAATTTGGTAACACACAAATAAACGAAAATGTAGTCGCAATGGAGTTAAATGCCTCTTCTGCAACAATTGGGGTTAGGGGACAAAGACCTGCCTGACCAAAAGGCCCAGTGGAAAAGCAACAGTGAGATTTCCTAAGGGGATCTAGGACTCATCTGCATTTGCACTGGAGCCTCCACAAGGGCTGCGCTGCTGCAGATTGGCAGCTGCCCTTGAAACCAGATAGCCTCTTCCAAGTTTCCCATCACCAGAGTTCAGCAGCAACTGTCAGCTGCTTTCGGTGATGCAAGCAGGTTGCAAAGCAACCTCCTGTCCATACAGATCAGTAGACTGGCAGGGTCCTTTTTCTTTCTTTTTCTGTATGGTGCATGCATCTAGGAAGACTGGCAGTGCCAACCAATGCCAGCAGCAGTGGCCAATAGAGGCACGAGTGGCTGCCCAAAATGGCCAGGGCATTAAATGCGGACCCATGCCACTCTCTTAGGGCACATCTGCACTGTAGAAATAATGCAGTCTGACACCACTTTAAATGCTGTAGCTCCATCCTATGGAATTTTGGGATGTGGAGTTTTACAGGGTCTTTAGCCTTCTCTGCCAAAGAGTGTCACCAATGTCTGCCAGAAATTGACCATAGAAGTGCACTGGAAGACCTACAAATGCCTAGAGAAGTATTCTTTCTAGGAACCTCTAGGTCCTCCAGTGTGTCTTCTGTCAGACATTGAGTCACACTGGAGGACTTAGAGATCTGTAAAGAGAAACATTAATCAAATCTGTGAATTACATATGGACCTAAGTCACTCTTTTAGGGTGCACCTACATTGTAGAAATAAGGCCGTCTGGCACCATTTTAAGTTCTGTGCCGCCGTCTTATGGAGGATGCATCTACACTGTAGAAATAATGCAGTTTGATCCATGTTAACTGCCATGGCTCCATCCATCCTGGGATTTGTAGTTCCTTTAGCCTTCTTTGTCAAAGAGTCACCAAGTGACAAATCCCAGGATTTTGTAGAATGGGAGCCGTAGCAGTTAACATGGTGTCAAACTGCATCATTTCTACAGTTTAGATGCACCCTTTGAAACCCAAGTAGTATTTAGCAAACAGGTCTTTGTGGACATGCATCTCAGAAATCGAGAAACTTGAAAACACTTAGCTTTCCTGGGGGTGATGGAGTATTTTCAATGAACTGTGGTCTGGCTGCATTGGCAGTGAAAAGCATGGCTTGAGTTTGGCAGTGGGCCACTCTAGAGGTGTTTGCCCACATTCATTACCTGAAATGCAGGTAAATAACCCATCCTCACCATAGTATTCGGATACAGTTTCATCCCGGAAAGTCCGTGAGAGTGTGTTCGGGGTGGAAGGAGGTATAATAACTAGTGTGTCTCTCTTAAAGAGGAAGGGGAGAAAAGAGGGCAGGGCAGGGTGTTGTGCGTGTTGTGTGTGTATCAGAGGGAGGGAGTGCAAAGAAAAGCTTCCCATTACCAGCTGTCGTTGTGGCAGTGTCTCCGGTTCAGCATTTCACAGATTGTAATTAAGGAAGGTTTCAGAGGAGAACAAGCGAGCGAAAGAAAGAGAAAGAATATGCCTGGGAGGCAGGGCCTCCAGAGTGAATTGCACAGACATTGCAAGGGAAGTGCACTGCTCAGCAAGGCAGTGAAAACAAGAACAGCCTCTCTTTGGCATCATTTAGACATCATTGTTTTTTAGCGCAACTATACAAATAATCTTATTCACATGTTCCATGCAACTATACGCATAATCTCACTCACATGTTGTTGGAACTGCATCTCTGTGGGTTCTGTTGCTCCCACATGCCAAAATTCAAATAAAGATAGAGTCCATGATGCAGATGTATATTCGAAGCATGTTCAGTGCTCATCCCATGTCCATTCGCATGGGTTATTCACACACAGCCAACAATGTGATCTTTAGGAAAACCTGGGGGGAAACCAAGCTTTTTGGCACCCGCTCAGACTTAATCGGATGCATTAGAAATGCATGTGAACGACAAAGGCTCAGCCCAGATTCTGTTGCTGTGGTTGTTACCTGCCTTCCAGTTGATTTCAATTCATGGTGATGATGATAAATTAATAGTACTATATTTGAATGGCTAATATATGTTACGAATAGTATATGTTGAAAAGAAGATAGGAAGAAGAATGAAGATATCAGTAATAGCTGCATGAGTTTTTTAAATTATTGGTTTATGGTTTCATATGAATAAGATTCAGATAAGGTCATTAAGCATGGATAATTCATGTGATTTATTACATATGGCATGTGGAATACATTTTTAGTATTATTTTATGTAGGTTATATTATTAATTTTTTAAAAATGATGATAAAAAAGGGAAAGGAAGGGAAGGGGAAGGTGGGAGATCAACCTGAGCCAGATATCCCTGGACCAAGGTGGAGCGTGAGTGTGAGTCCAGGGGTGTTTTCTTCTCGCTTGCCAAGGAATGTGCCCATACCTATAATTAAAAACATTTACCTTTTGGCTACCAGTCCTCTTCTCCATCAGAGAAACACATTCTTGTTGATTGCATTCCACAAGTCAGACCAGAAGGAGTAAAAGAAAAAGGGAAAGAAAGCAAGCCTCAGTTCTTGTTGAGGAAGAATGAGACTGGCGTTGGCAGAACGCACAGCTTCTTGGGTCTGGTTCACTCTGGAGGGATTTCCATCATTACAGGGATACCTTAACACAGCCTCTGATGGTGAAACTAGAATTGGAAGAGAACTCCAAAGGTCATCCAATCCAACCCCCAAGACAGATGGCCCCCCGTCTCTATTTAAAAACCTCCAAAGAAGGAGACTCTGAGCCAGTATATTTCCACTGTCAGTCAATCAATCAATCACCATAATAATAATAATACATTTTATTTATATACCGCCTTTCCAAAAGATCGAGGCTGTTTACACAATTACAAAGCAAATCCATAAGATACAGTACAATAGAATACTGTACAGTAATACAATAATAAAAACGGATACAAACATAAAAGTCAATGCAACTCTAATACAATGCAATACAATACAATACAATACCCTCCTCCCTCCCTTTACATATATAACAAAATGTCTAAATATAACAATGATAAAATATAAAATGAATCATTAAAACCATTAGTTAAACAAAACAGAAGGAAGCGTCAGTGAGGGGGTGACTCCATGAAGGACCATGCTGGGTGACACCAGCCCTGCTTTCTATGGGTATCATGCATACACATCTTTGGGTGTATGATGCTAGGTCCTGGATGAAATCTACCCTCCGTGGAGCCCATGAATGGTGCAAGATGCTTTATTTGCTCAAATTCACTTAGCCTGTGGCTTAAGGGGACCCCTTTCCTGCGGCTCAGATCTTTTTTATTCTGTGCTGACAGTGATGGAGTGTTTCATGTCTTTCTCCTCCTTACCCGTCTCATTCGGAGGTCAGCACCTGACTTGTTGGGGGTCCGACCTCCGAGGGCAACCCGGGTCAAAGTGCAGAAACGAAACCCTCTTTCTCCCCTGAAGGAAAGGAACAAAATGCTCCCATTTGTGGCAGCCGCTTGAGTTGAGCAGATAGCTGTGGTACTCAGGACCAGCCCCTGGTTAGAACGGTTCTTAGAACCAAATTGTGTTCTCATTTAGGACAAGCGATTCCCAAATCTCCCAGCCAACAAGCCAATCAATGGAAAAATTGTATTCCATCCAGAAATCATCATATACTAGAATTAAGGAGGACGGTTGACCTAGTGGCTTTTGACTTAACAAGGAGAGGGTTGGCATACTTGTGCCATCTAGATCTCTGCTTTATGCCTTTATTTTATGTCTTCATTAAGCTATTTACTATTGTTGTTGTGGTAGTGGACCTTCAAGTCGTTTCCCACTTGCGGTGACCCTAAGGCCAACCTATCATGAGGTTTTCTTGGCAGATTTCTTTCGAGGGAGGTTACCATTGCCATCCTCTGAGGCTGAGAGAGTGTGACTTGCCCAAGGTCGCCCAGTGGGTTTGATGACCGAGCTGGGATTCAAACCCTTTTGGATTTGGGGGGATTTGGGAATATTTGCATATACTTAATGAGATGTATCTAATCATGAAAGTTCAAAGTGGTGACCTATAACACAAAAGTGAGAGGGGAGATTAAATAAGCAACCAATTTCAAAACAGTTCCAAAACAATTTAGAACATAACAGTGAAGTTAAAAGTAGAACGCATCTCTCTAAAGGTCGTTCTGTATGCAATGAGCCATCCGAAACCATTTGAGTTCAACCGTTCAACATGGTTTGGTTGAACTTAGACCCCATTAAAACCCATGGAACAAGTTAATCATGGCTTTACTTATATCTGATTCATTGAAGTAAGGACTGAGTTTAACTATCTGAGTCCAGGATCCAGCCGCCGTTTGAAAGGCTTCAAAGCGATACAGTAAGGTACAGATAACAGGAAGGCATCACTGTGTGTGCTTACTCTGCGAGTAAAACAAGGAATTCCAGTGTTTCCATTCAGCAGCAAATCCTCCACCTGGATTTAAAACAAAGCAAATTTGTTTACCAAAAGCGATGAAATTATCGGGGAGATAGGCTGACTTCGTGTTGCATCATGCGTTCCTATCAGTTCCTCTTGCATGTCCTCCAGGGGCCTTGAAGGAAACTTGATCCAAAAAGAAAGAGAGGGAAAGCAAACCAAATGGTTTGCGTCTCTGTGCATGCATCTTTTGCATTTATGTCTGCACTTCTAAACCAAGTGGGCAACATCTGGCATAGGAGGGTCTCAGTTGGGATCTGCAAACCCACGAGGGGCTGGGATGCCAAAAGCAAACTTGTTGCACTGAAGAAAGTTCGAGGCAAAGGCTGTTCACATATTGCTACAGCAGGAGACCAGAGTTTGGCCTGATTCTCACTACCTTTTAAACCGGATCGCAATCGGTTTGAACAGGTTCAAATGACCCTGATTCCCACTTGAATCAAATTGCTGAAGCAATTTGGAGAGGGGGTCCATGCGCTAGACCCATTTAACCCACGTCTTTTCGACACTTATTTTCCCCACGTCTTTTGGGATAAATCAATTCCGCGCAAGTGTGAACCAGATGCCGATTGTTTGGCATCTGGAATCAATTTAAATTTGCCCTTTGACTGGCTGGAGCGGCTCCATTTTGAATCAATTCATGCGTGAATCTGAACCCCAAGTGGGTTGTTCCACGGGGGGGGGGATGCGAGTGGGGCAAATGTAGTGTGAACTACGCTCCGCTGTCGAATCGATCCATCAATTCAGATTGCAAACCGATTTATTTGTAAGTGGGAATGAAGCCCATGATTCCCCACTCAGCCATGGAAACACCCTTTCAAGCCCAGAAAAACCCATGATAGTTTCATCTTAGGTTAGCCATAGCTCAGGATTGAAGGCGCTCGGCAACAACAATTGAGAATTCTCAGCCAGAGAGCACTAGTGTTCCACCAAACTACATATCTCAGGATTCCACAGAACGCGCACATTGTGGTTAAAAAGGAAACTAGTGCTATCTTTACGTAGTGTGAAAGGTCCCATGGATCTGTACCTGCATCTGTAGTTTACAGATGTGTTTATATTGATTTTTAATTTTGTATGGAAGGGCTTTGCCTCGACCTTCCTTTGATTCAATGCAATAGAATAAACCAGATGAATGGGGTCAAGGGTCTGGTTTATTCCCTGGAAGAGCTTCCTTAGAAGGGGAAATTAGGATTGATGGTTTCCAGCTTTACCATAGACCCATCTGTGAGCTCTAGTTGACCCAGGCAGATGATGTGTTTAGCAAAGAGGCAGCAGTAAGGATAGTTCTGGAAGCAGCCCAGAAAAATTGTGATGACTGAGTCTGATAGAGAATGGAGGGGAAAGCTTAGCAAATTACACCCACCCAAAGCTTATGATGCAAGTGGGTCCCTGTCTATGGACTCATTCCCTCTACCTTTTAAATCAGATCATGAATCGGTTTGAACCAGTTCAAACGACCCATGCAAATGTAGTGGGAGAAAATGCGATCGGGGCAAATGTAGTGAGAACCACGCTCCACTGTTGAATCGATCCATTGGTTTGGATTGCACACCGATTTATCTGTAAGTGAGAATGGGGCCAATTGTAGAAGTAAGTCACATAGATTTCAGTAAGCCTTACTCACAGACAGGGTCAGGACTTACTCCCAGGAAGCTGCTATTTAAAAGAGGCGTAGTGGTTGAGTGTTGGACTATGACTCTGGAGACCAGGGTTCGATTCCCAGCTTGGTCATGAAACCCACTAGGGGACCTTGGGCATGTCACACTCTCTCAGCCTCAGGGGAAGGCAATGATAATCCTCCTCTGAACAGATCTTGCCAAGTAAACCCTACAATAGGTTTGCCTTGGGGTTGCCATAAGCTGTAAATGTCTTGACGCCCCACAACATCAACATTATGCACAATATTCAGAGACATAGCTGTGTTGGTTTGGCATATCGGTATGCAAAGGGATCTTGTAGCACCTTTGAGACTAACTGTGCGAAACAGAGTTTTCTTAGGAGGAAGCAGACCAAGTCTATCTAGTTTATCACACAAAAGAGATTGGGAGTTTAAACCGTGAATATCACGTAATTACGCGAAATGATTTCACACGACATCGCACAACACCCGCCATTAAAGTGGTCACAAAGAAGCATTAATGCACATCTTTTTACTTTCGGGATTTCAACGACGATGCATTTCCGATATCAGTTTATTTGCGCAACTGAGTGTGATAATCATTCATGCAATTACTCGCCATTGTTGCTTTATTTACGGGATGCTTTAAATGTGCTTTAATTTCTCTTTAATGCCAAAATTAGCCCCGTTGTGACAAACTATGAAAGCTTATGCTACAACTGCTTCTACACAGTTCATCTCAAGAGGGCTACAAGATTCCTTTGCATGGCTTTAGAGAATATGTTGGTGACACTGACCAAAAGTTTGACTTGTCCAGAGCATCAAAAATTATATTGGAATTGCAGATCTTTCTGGTCACGCTGAATAGGGAAATCTGAGAGTTATACTCCAAAAAAGGGAACTTTTCGAGCTCTAGAACTGTCAAATACAGCTACCCTTTCTGTATAACCAGGACTTTACCCTGATCCTTTCTCTGTATCTCTTTCACAATGTAGCATTTTGAGACCTTTTTAATTGCCGGGATTGAAATGTGGGATTTGCACTTTCATGAGAATTCTCTGCTAGAGAGCCTCTAGCACCTCACCAAACTACAAACCCCAGTCTTTCATCGTCTGCAACCATTATTGTAAAAGTGTTATCCAAAGTGAATAGTTGTGTAGTGTGAAGGGCACCTCTGATCTGGTTTCTAGCTGGAAGGTGACAGCATACATTCCAGGGCCACCAAGAATGAATTTTATGGCGCAGCGAGCTTGTCGAAACAGGCTCTCATGCCTACTTGGCTTCAACAGGAAGCCTCTCTGGAGTCCTTCCTTCCGGGTATAATCTCAACTTGTTCTCAGATCATTTGGAAGATACGTTTCCACCAGGCAGAGGCAGGTGGGGGATAAATCAGCTGCGGAGGCACCTACCTGTACATCTGCACATCGAGGAGTGAAGCGATGGGCAACCTGTGGTCATACAAATATTATTGGACTGCAACTCCCATGGTATTGCATGGGTATTGGTGATGCCCATAGCTGTTACTGGCAACCCTAGGACCAGTCTACTTTCTATCAAGCGAACACATTTCAAATTGGAAATGGAATCAGGCAAAGCTGCATTCTGCATTCTGTCACCCTATTTCAGGTCAGGGAATATATTGCTGGCTTGAAACCTAGCTTCATTTTCTCCAAACATCCTTTGTTTAGGGGATGCACTCACATGCCTCCTGCCTGAAGCAGAAGAGCGCATTCCCATCTCCATGGCACAACAAGGGCTTCAAAAACAAGCAGGTAATGGGGTAGCATCGAGTTTCAGAAGCTGTCGGCGGTGCTGATGGATGGTTGGAATAGCCTTGGGCTCCGTATAGGTTACTGGTGTTTTTGGAGACCAGCTGGCCACTGAGACACTTCAGGTGTTGTACCAAAAAAAGCAGCCCAACACTTTGATTTTGTAGCCTTCTTCATCACTGAGGCTCATGGTAGGTTATAATGTAAAACAAGAGAGGACAGACCATGATGCACATGGACACCCTCAATGTTTTGTGGTATCTGCCACCATCCTAGGCTCATTCTATCCTAGGAAGAATGCATTTACTGTGAACATTGTTCAACAGTGGGATAGACAGTGGAATAGAGGTTGGATGGCCATCTTTCAGGAAACCTATAGTTGTGTATTCCCTCATGGTTAAAGGCTGTACCAAGTGACCCTTGCAATCCTTTCCAGCTCTTAAGATTCAATGTTTCTATGATCTGTAGGAAAAGGTGGTGTAACATCTTTGATGCTTGTTGTGTGCCTTCAAGTCATTTCTGGCTTATGGTAACCATAAGCAAACCTATCATTGGGTTTTCTTGGCAAGATTTTTTCAGTGGAGGTTTGTTGTTGCCTACCCTTGAGGCTGAGATTGTGTGACTTGCCCAAGGTCACCCAGTGGGTTTCCTGGCCGAACTGGGAATTGAACCCTGGTCTTTAGTGTCACATCCAAACACTCAAACCACTAAACCATGCTGGCTGTCAGATTAATTTCAATGAAATTAATTGTGAAATATTTCACCTGAACATCAGCAGATGGAAATTCTAATTTGCTTAATTCCTTGGGTGCTAATCTGCTGAGGAGGTGATGACAGGCCAAGACTCTGATCCATAGAATGAATTTGAACACTGCTAAACTGCATATGAAATGCACACAAAATCTTCTGCTCTTTCTGTTCTTATTTTTGTTCATCAGCGTTTCAACCATAATGTTGTTCTCCTCTGCTAGATGTCAGGGCTGTGAAGTGTTGAGGCAATGGGGCTTCTGGAGGGGTTTCTTCGGAGAAAGAGTGTTTCCCCTTCTCATGCTCTCTCTCACACACAAACACCCCAAGAAATTTTTAGAAAAACAATTAGCGCTCTTTATAGATTCAGGGACCACACTCTGATCCCTAGGATCATATGGCTCATGGTCCACCCCTAGTTTAGATACCAGCCATCCTATACAACAGAGCAGCCTTTCCCAACCTTTTTCCTTACCTTGGAAAACCCTTGAAAGAAATGTAAAGTCCTAGGAAACTTCTTAGGATTGCTCTATCTTTGTCGTTGTTGCTGTTGTGGTTGCTGTTGTATGCTTTC
This sequence comes from Sceloporus undulatus, assembly GCF_019175285.1. Classification (NCBI taxonomy): domain Eukaryota; kingdom Metazoa; phylum Chordata; class Lepidosauria; order Squamata; family Phrynosomatidae; genus Sceloporus; species Sceloporus undulatus. The sequence continues at coordinate 31,653,657 of NC_056529.1, forward strand.
AGGTTGCTTCCAACTCATGGTGACTCTAGGCCAAACTTTATCATAGGGTTTTCTTGGTAAGTTTCATCAGGAGGGTTGCCCTTGCCCTCCTTTGAGGCTGAAATAAGTGTGACTTGCCCCAGGTCACCCAGTGGGTTTTATCTACAGCTCAAAGAAATAGTTTGATTTCTCCGCCATCACGGATTCTTGCAGAAGCCCTTGCAACTTCTCATATGGCGGTTGGTGTCACCCAGTGCAGGTGCCCGGAAAGGGTTGCAGAGTGGCAGACTGTCCACCTTCCTTCTCTCCTCTGCCCCACTCACCTGTTGCCTGGCTGGCCACCCAATGACCAACCATATCACTGCTGGGCTGGTGCTGTGGCCTCTGGATAGCCCATTTTGGGACTGCTTGGTGAGTGAAAAAGGGAGGCAATGCTCTTTCTCGCTTTCCCAGCAGCTGCACCAGTCCTATTGGGTGTAGCGCCCCACATGCCACCCTTTTGGGGTATCACCCAGTGCGGTCCACACCTCCTGCACCCTCCTATTGCACCCCTTGGTTTCATGGAAACTTAAGGATCTGGGCAACCCTTGTTGAGAAATTTTAGGGTACAGGTTTAGGTCCAAAGACCTCCTGCTCTTTCCTGGCCTGCATTCCCAGCCTCTCCTCTCCTCTCCTCTCCTCTCTCTCACGAACTTCATTGTGCCCTAGACGCACCGGTTAACCTGCAACCCAGGGAAGAGGGAAAGCAATTCTGGGAGCAAGATCTGATTACTCGAGGATGCCTTGGGCAGGATCTTTTACATGTGGCGGCTGGAGGTGAATAAAGCAGTTACTGTGCTGCCCTCGGGGGAGACTTTTGATGGATATGGTATCGCCAAGAGATAAAACACGCCAAACAATTAGATGCAAGAGATTAGAGGCCTTGGGAGGAGCAAATCCAAAACCCGACTCCGGTTTCCCGTAGCTGCTCTCAAAACGCCTCCATTCTAAGGAAGGATGGCACTATTGGCACCGATGTCCATGAGCTTTCTCTCCTATTTTGGGGGGACCTGGAGCCCACAATGGCAGGAAAGAGCCAGCTAACTTTTAGCGACTAAAAGGACAGATTTCCAAACAGGACCTCCCATTCACAAGTCCATTCCATTAGGGTAGATTTGAGTATGTTGTGACAAATCCCATCTGGGTAGCTATTAGACTGTTGTTGGGACAAGAATGGAAAAGAACCTCATGGCATCTTAAAAACAGATTTGGCAGGGTGTTTTGCCTACACAAAAACTAAACCAAAGCACACAAAACCTGTGGTGCTATAGAGCCAAAACTCACAGACTTGGGAATCCAGGTTGTATTTCTTCATTTTATTTGTCAGGGACAATGGTGTCATCTGTCCTCCACTGTTCCCTCTGAATTTTGCTGCAATACTTACATTAGGACAGGGTTGGCAGAAGGTATCTCTACATTTTAGAAATAATGCATTTGGCACCACTTTAAGTGCTGTAGTTCTATCCTGTTGAATCCTGGGATCTGTAATTTTATAAGGTTTTTTGCTTTCTCTGCCAAAGAGTGCTGGTGCCTTGCAAAGTGACAGATCCCAGGATTCTGCAGGATGGAGCCATGACAGTTGTGTCAAACTGCATTATTTCTACAGTGCAGATGCACTCAGAGTTGAAGTTTTCATGGAGGAGTTTTATGCACTGAATTGTGGCCACCTTTCTGTCTGACACAGTGGTTCATAGATCGCTGTGGGTCCTTGACCCTCATGGAAGTGGTCCATGGAAATGTTGCAAAAGAATCAACACATGTACTCTGTCTTACATTGGATTTGTTTTTACCAAGGATGGAGAATTATGGCCACTTGGATTAGGTCTGGAGTATCAAACGGGGAAATGAGGACTTGGAGCAAAGCCTGTGATTTTTCTAACATTGCAATAGTTTTGTTTCCAACAATGATGTCACTGAGGGTGAACATTTCCCCTAAGAATGAAAGAAAACGATTGAAGATAAATTTATTAAGCAGCAGAGCTCGAAAAGTTATTTGTTTGGATTACAATTCCCAGAACCTCCCAGCCAACATGGCCACAGGCTGGGACACTGTGAGAGTTGTAATAATAATAATAATAATAATAATAATAATAATAATAATAATAATAATAAT